>NC_091268.1:24678625-24991000 GCF_042477335.2 Ovis canadensis
ATTACCTGAATTGCATTTCTGTCAAATGTTGGGGACAGGCACCTCTGTAGACACAGTAGACCCATGGTCACCTAGGAGTGGGGGGAAGTGTGGTGGTTGGGGGTGACACTTGAGGGGTGCAGCGTATCTTCTTAGAGTAACCAGGATGTTCTAACGTTGATTGTGGTGATGGATGTGCAATTCTGTGACTATCCTGAAGCCATTTAAGTGTATACTTTAACTGGGTGAGCTGTGTGGTATGTGAATTATATCTGAGTCAACTGTTTACAAAAGTAAGATGTCATCTGGAAAACCGGGCCTTCTCTTTTGGCTCCAGCATTGCCCGAAGCATATATTCTAAGGCTGATGTGCAGTTAGAAATTGCTAAGTTCCAGTTGCACAGGAAAGCATCGGAGAGGACCTCAGCCCTGGCAGTTTGTTGTTGCTTAGTCGCTAAGTCGGGTCCAACTGTCCTTTGACCTCAGGGACTAAGGCCTGCCAGGTTTCTCTGTCCGTAGGATTCTCCAGGCAAGAATACTGGAGGGGGTTGCCATTTTCTTCTCCAGGGGAGCTTCCCGACCCAGGGATGGAACCTGAGTCTCTTCCCTTGGCAGGCGGATTCTTTACCACTGAGCAACCAGGGAAGCCCTCAGCCTGGCAGTTAGTGAACACCTAACTGGAAAGCGTCTGGGTCTTGAAATAGCCCCCGCTTCCCGCCGACACCCCTTTTCCAGGCCTTGTCCCCTGGGGCAGGAGCTCAGGTCACCAGCGGGAGGGCTCCGTGTCCGCTGCGTCACTCAGGGTCATCCCTCCACTCCTTTGGAGGCCGCCTCGCTGTTCCACAGTCACCTGCATCTTCGCAGCAGTGCCCAACCGGTTTCTGTCATGCTTTTGAAATCCCCCAGATCATACTGGACTCTGATGAACATTGGTTCCCTGACCAGGTATTTAAGCAGAGTTTCCAGATCACCCAACCTGGGCGGGGGAAGCGTACGCACTCTATCGTCTGTATCTCTGGCTTCCCAGGTGGCGCTAGTGGTAAAGAACCTGCCTGCCGATGCGGGAGACATAAGAGACACAGGTTCGATCCCTGGGTTGGGAAGATCCCCTGGAGGAGGGCACAGCAACCCACCCACTCCAGTATTCTTGCCTGGAAAATCCCATGGACAGAGGAGCATGGTGGGCTGCAGTCCATAGGGTCGCGAAGAGTTGGACACGACGGAGCAACTGAGCAAGCACCTGTATCGCCTAACCCTGACCCCGTGATGTTCTCTCCCTGTGAACTCAGTGGCAGCCTTTAAGACTACGAATCGTAATTTATAAAACTGCCCTCCTACTCTGTAAACTTTGTGTGTAAAGCGTGACCAGGCTGTGTAATTTCTCACAAATGAGACAGACTCCTGTTCCCGCAGGTTCACCAGAGCGGCTCGGGCTGGTCTCCAGTGGTGAGTGCCCACTCCAGGCCTTCCCTTCGGGGTGGTGTGTACATAAGGATAGTGGTGGGCAGTCAATCGGTGACTGTTTATTAGTCAGCAGGTAGTCACTGAGGCACTTTCCTGGGCCTGGGGGATCCAGTTAGGACCAGAGATTGCCTCAGAGAGTAGCTCTTTCCAGTTTGCGGGCCAAACAGTTGCCACCATCCTAGATGGAAAGTAGTGATATGCAAATGAATGACTGTGGCCCTTTTCCAATAAAACTTTATGTATGAAACCAGAAGCAGGGCCAGCCAGATTAAAACAGCAAGTTTGATTTTGTTTAGTCGCTCTGACATGTCCGACTCTTTGTGACCTCATGGACTGTAGCACACCAGGCTTCCCTGTCCTTCACTGTCTCCCAAAGTTTGCTCAAACTCATGTCTACTGAGTCCTGATACATCCAACCATCTCATCCTCTGGGACCTCCTTCAGAGGAGGCAGCATCTATTTCAGCTGAGTTCATTGTCATTGCCACCTAGGGCCATATGGTGGCTCTTTCAATCCCCTCAAATATGGTAACCTTTTTTTTTTTAATGATTTTTTTTGGGGGGGGGCGGTAGGAGAGATTTAAAGATTCAAAAAGTGAATATATACTCACATCACATAGTAACTGTGCCCCCTCAGTTTCTTCCGCTAGCCCTCAGACGCAAGACATAGGGAAGTGCCTGGCACTGTGGTTTGAAATAAAATGTCTCTTGCATCATCCTTTCCAGTTCCTGGAAGATAACTTGGGGGTGATGTCGGTGGGTTTCTTGCTCAGCAGCCCCGACGATGCCGTCATCTGGAGGGGACCCAAGAAAAACGGTTTGTCACTCTGCTTTCTGTCTCTCGTCACGTCCTTCCAGGGGCGGAAGCGAAGCCTGTCCCGTCAGGATGGCCTGTGTCTCTGGTGGCCTCTTTCTTCACTGGTTGAAGAGAGCCCATAGAAATAACAGTTTTACGTAATAAATACAACGTTACGAATTTTCGTATCTCTGATGGGTTTTTCTCTCCTGAAAACCCACCTAATCCTGAAATGATCCCTCTGGTGGTGTGTGCTCTTGTTTGTGTCAGAGAGAGGAGGGTGTGGGGTGAAGTCAGTACTGGTTTGACAGGGTGTCCAGGCTGCAGATACACAAGTGCCAACCTGGGCAAGGCTCCTCAGCCTCAGTGCTGTGATGTTCCGAGCCAGACAATCCCTTGTTGGGGAGGTTGGGGGGTGGACGGTCCTCCGCATCACAGGGTGTTAGCAGTTCCCTGGCCTCGCCACCCTGGAGGCGAGTAGAAGAACCTCCCTGGTTTTGGGCAAGCCCCCAGGCACTGCGAGACCCCACCGACGGAGCACATAGACGAGCTGTGCGTAAGGGTCAGGAGCTGTGCTTTTGTAGGGTCAGAGGACAGGAGCCAGTGTGCATCATTGCAGCCTCCCCTGCAGGCATGATCAAGCAGTTCCTCCGCGACGTGGACTGGGGCGAGGTGGACTACCTCATCGTAGACACCCCGCCTGGGACGTCGGACGAGCACCTCTCGGTGGTGCAGTACCTGGCTGCGGCACACATCGACGGGGCAGTGATCATCACCACGCCACAGGTGGGCGAGGGCCGGGCGGAGCGGGGTCCACGCTGCACCACACCAGGGGCGCTCTTTCTCCCACGGCCCGAGACCCTGCACTCCCCAACACCCTGGCTGGGATCAGCGGAAACCTTATGTTTATCTTCAGTTCAGCCGTTGTCGGTGGACGGGGAGGCACGAGGTGGCTGGGGTGGGGGCTGCCTAGAACAAGAGTGGAAGGGGGCCTGGCCCGAGGATGGTGGTGGAAAGAAGACTTAGAAATGTTTCCTGATGGATATTTAACAGAGCTGGATGACCAGCCCTGCACTATTAGACCCTTAGACCAGCCGTGCTCTCAAGAGCAAGTCCCAAAGAAGTGACCTTCAGGGACAGTGGAGCTGGGACGTCCACCCCAATGGCGGGTGCTGACAGCAGGCACGGCTTCCACGTGGGGACTGTGTGCTTTCTGTGAGCCTAAAACCACTCTAAAAATGGTCAAAAGCAACAGCAGCAATCAAGTCAACACAAGAGTGGCCTCTCCAATACTACATTTGCTGTGAAAGGAAACAGACCCCCCTTAGGTTCAGGAGGAGGGCAGTGGCCGTTCAGGAAGCCGGCGAGGACGCGCTGTCTGTGCTCCTGTGTGTGCCACTTGTCTAGAAAACAGGACTTCAGGCTGGGCACACCCACTTCCTCGGAGCCTTGCACATCCAGCAGCTGGCTTTCTGGGGGGGTCCTTTTTGAGAAAGCAGGGCTTTTAGAGGACACTAGGGAGAGAACCAGAGGCCCCCTAAGGAGATGCTTAGTACCAGCGGGTTTACTTTCTAGCCAAGCCCTTTTGTCTGCACCCCAGCCTCCAAGGGCTCAAGGGGCAAATGTGGGCCTCAGGAGAGTAGACTCAAAGCCCAGGTCCACTGGGGGCCCATGACTGTTAGAGCTGTACTTGACAGCACACAACACTTGGACATGTGTCTGCAATGAAATTATAGATGGACTGCGGAGGGTACTAAGCTCTGATTACCCACACTCCTCACGCTGTAAGGCACACAGAGTCCAGAAGTGAATTCGCAGGGCTCCAAACCGGGTAATATTCCTCATTTTCTTTTGGTCCATAAAGTTGTGGTCATGATAACCGAGGTCAGAGGTTGGCAGACTTTTTCTGTTAAGGGCCAGAGGGGGACTGTTTCAGGCTTTGCGGATCACAGGGTCTCCGTCCCATCTCCCCAGTGGTACCATTATGGGGTGAAAGTGGCCAGAGGTAATGTGGCGGGCAGGCTATGCTCCAGAAGAGCTCAGTCCACGAAAGCAGGCAGCCAGGCGAGCCTGCAGGCTGCCCCCTGCCTGAAGCAGGGCTCCCGCGTGGTTGCATGGAACACTTATGGAACGGTGGTTCGGTTGCTAAGTCGTCTCTGACTCTGCAGTTCTGCGCTGGCAGGTAGGTTCTTTACCATGGAGCCACCAGGGAAGCCCTTACGTTCAGAGTCTCTAAAGCTTCACGGCAGTGACGCCGCAGCCCTGCAGCCGTCCCTCCACCACACGATCGTTCCCTCTTTGTGCCCAGACTCTGCAATAACCAGTCTTCTGGAACCTTAACAGGAAGTGTCGCTCCAGGATGTCCGGAAAGAAATCAGCTTCTGCCACAAGGTGAAGCTGCCCATCATCGGAGTGGTGGAGAACATGAGCGGCTTCATCTGCCCCAAATGCCAGGTGAGAGCATGTTCCCCTCAAGGTCTTGGCCTCCACACTTGGGGAGATGATGGGGTCGGGTGTCTGGGAAACCATTTCTGCTTTCCCCATCATTGGGAACTGGAGTAGTTAAAAAAACAAAAAACAAAAAAACCCTCTGTTGCCGATTTAATGGGAATTCTTTTCACACACAGAAGAACCTTTTTTAAATTTCAAGTTTGTTTAAAGTGTGGTCCATTCATACAATTCTGACACAAACTCAGGATTCCTCCCCCTTTCACATTGCCTTTCAGAAAGAGTCTCAGATATTCCCACCAACAACGGGGGGTGCAGAGGCCATGTGCCAGGACCTGAAGATCCCGCTGCTTGGCAAAGTGCCTCTGGATCCACGCATAGGTGGGTGCGTCCCTCCTGCGTGGGGCCTGTGCACCCTCCAGCTCAGAGCAGCAGGGAAACACACGGGCGTGTGGTGAAGGAGGGCCTCGGGGAGGCGGGAAGGGCCCACAAGGGTGGAGGAGAGACTGGTCATGGAGGCACCTGGTGCAGGGGGTGGGAGGAGAGGAAGTCAGCAAGGAGAGGGGCTAGGCGGGGGTGACCGGGGGAGGAGGTGAGGGCATGTATTCGAGTCCTGTCTCACACAGGAATTAGGTCCTGGCGTGAAAGTCATCGATAGCATTAGCCTTGAGAACCCCAAGGAAGGGCACCCCACCTTGTCCTGTCTGCAGGGAAGCCTGGCACAGCCCTCCTGATGCCCAGATGGGTGAGCAGGAGGGCACGTTGCTGGCCTGCCTTCATGGGTCACGCTCCTCTCTGGGTACCAGAGTCCTCAGGGCCCCCATCTCCACGCCGCACTCACTCCAGGACATCACCTTGCTGCGTGGAGTGGGGGGACACCCACCACCGACTTTGTTTCCCCACCATAACAGAGTCAGGCTTGCTGAAGTTAGATGTGTCTGTGACAAGGAAGTGGGGCAGTGAGGTTTTGCAGACGAGGCCTAAGGGGGCCAAGGGAGACTGTCGGGGAGTCGGTGTGGATGGCTCTGCAGCCAAGCCTCGCGGTTTGGACCCCAGCTGCCAGGAAATGAGACCGGGGAGGATGGGCGGGCGCTGTGTGTGCTTAGAGGCTGAGGCCATGGGCCACTTGCACTGGTTGGGAGGCGGTTAGGGCCGGATCGAGACGGGCGTCAGCGTGGAGAGGAAGGGACACAGAGAGGGGAAGCGACAGGCTGGGGCAGGTGGGGAGGAGGAGGTGTCCCCAACGTCCGTGCTGCCCAGCGTGACCCCCGGGGAGCTGGGGATGCCCCCCAGAGCCAGTGAGCACGGGAGAGCAGGCTCCCTGCTGGCACTGTGTGGAGCGGGCAGGGCTTTAGCGTGTCAGCTGGTAAGAGGTCAGGAGCAGAGGGGGCCATGTCCACGATGGGGGGACAGCATAGAGGGGGCCGAGAGCACAGTGTGGAGGAGGCCTGCCCCGAGGAGGGGGTGTGAAGACCCCAGAGCACCTGGGCGCCCAGCAGGGTGGCTCCTGGAGCCCCCTCAACGGTGCCCACGTCCAGCAGCACTTGCGGTACCTGGTTCCTCCCGGGAAACAACTCTGGCTGCTTTTCCAGCCTTCCCAAGTGTCGTCTTCGCATTGACCAGCGTGTCCCGTGGGGTCGTAGGAGCAGGTACCGCCCCTCAGAGCCCCTGGAGGCAGGCTGGCTGCGCGAGTGTGTGGGGCCAGGTGGGCGGTAGGCCTGAGTGGCCACTCCTGCCAGCTGCAGGCTGTGGTGGCCTCAGTCCTCAGAGGCACTGGTAGGAGAGGTGGCTGGATGGCAGCCTCGGGGCTCAGTCCTGAGCTGCGAGGACGCGGTGCCATCCGGTGGGCACGCTCCTGTGTGACAGGGCGCACCTCCCCAAACCTCACCTCCAGTTGACACTGCAGAGCTGGGGGCAGCGAGCATGGGAAGGGATGGGGGTGAACACTGCCACGGGCTGTGGTGAGGCGGACAAGGCCCAGTGAGGCCGCCGAGGCCCCCAGAGCCACTTTGTGCAGTGAGGGAACCGCCCCGTCACTGGGGAAATGGGAGGCCGCGCGCAGCCCCTGTGCAAACACGCAGCGAGGGAGCTGCCCGGCTTTGGTGTCGGGATCCCAGCCTCCCGGGCCCTCACCCCAGGTCTGGACCCCCTGCCTCCCCCATCGCCCCTCGACTGCCTCTGGGCTCGGGCAGGTCCTCGTGGGGCTCTGAGCCTCAGGCTCACCTATTAGGTGCGGATGTGATGCAGCTGCACGGGTGGGGGCATACGCGAGGCGGGTGGTCTCGGACAGGGCAGGGAGAGCGGAGGTTTGTGGAGGTGGGGAGCCGACCAGAGTGAGTTGTGAGGGTTCGGGCAGGTCTCCTGGGGAGGGGAGGACGAGGAGCGAGAGGACACCGGGTGAACATCGGGAGGAAGTGGCCCCACGAGCCTTCTGTGGGACCCATGACCTCCCAGACCTGGTCTGCAAGCAGGAACTCGGAGGCTTCCCTAGATGCTTCTACCCACAGTGCCCAGGCCAGTGCGTGGGGCCCCTCTCTGCACCCCCAAACCCCCGAGTGTTTCTGTCCTACCCAGCAACGCACTGGGGAGACGATTCCTCCACAGTTGGCCCGGCCAGGGTCCCCCCAGAGGCTGGGGAGCAGCTGTGGGTTGTGGGACCACTGACCCAGCTTCTCCAGCAGGGCCAGGAGCCGGGGGGGCGGGGGCAGGGTCTACTCAGAGCCAGACGGGAGAGGAGCTCCCCCCGGCCCAGGACCCCCCATGCCCACCTGGATGGGTTGATACCAAGGTGGAGTGACTTTCAAGATACAGTTACAGAGGGAGAAATCAACGGGCAGAATCTGTATGCTCCCAAGCATTTTTTAAAAGATACTTGAGTGTGTATATGTATGCATACGCCACACTCACATGCATGTATTATTTCTAGAAAGACAGCTGACACCCCAGTAGCTCCCCTTGAACTCATTCTTCACGATGTAACCTTCTGTCCCCCGTACTCTTTCACTCTGAGCCTTCATTATCTTCTTACTGGAGAATGAATCTATCTTTTTAAAATGCAGTTCCCCGGCCCCACCCAGGAGCTGCTAAATCTGTTCTTTATGGGGCCCTGGAACCTGCATTTGCCACACTTCACCCAGAGTCAGACGTACACACACACACACCACACCCCCACACACACCCCACCCCCAGCATTGCCCAGGCACAGGTCAGAGCTATGAGGCAAAGCCAGCTAGACTCGCTGCTGGGTGGAGGGGAGGCAGGCAAGTTCCCAGAGACCCTGATGTCCTGTCTCAGCTTTGATCTTCATTACGAGGAAGGTGGGCCCAAGATCTTCCGTGTCACTGGCACAGAAGGAGCCAGTGTGTTTTCTTGTGGGTTTTAATTTTCCTTGCTTTGTTTCTTTAAGGTAAGAGCTGCGACAAAGGACAGTCTTTTTTGGTGGAAGCGCCAGATTCACCAGCCACTGTCACCTACAGAAGTATAATTCAGAGTAAGTGCTTAAGGGGACCTGTGAATCCAGAGGGCCATGGGGCCAGGAAGTGACGCAAGTGAGCAGAGTGGGCTTGGGAGTGAAAAGATCCCATTCGGGGTCATGAATGGCCATGCAGCCTCCACGGGGACATGGGCGTGGTGGGCTCAGGGATGACCCCCTCAGCCCAGGAAGCCAGGAGTCTGGGAAAATCTTCCAGTCCATCAGTGTTATGAACTAAGTCATAGCTTAAAAACACAGCGAGGGTGAAGTTTACAGTATAGGAAATATTAATGTTACACCTCAGTAAAACTGTAAAAAGAAATTAAGAAGGGGAAAAAAAAAAAAAAAGCACAGTGAGCCAAACCAGACCCAGATGCAGGCCTGATTCAGTCAACGGGCAGCTGTCAGGGGCCTTGAAGTTGAGGCAGACGTGTCGGTAGTTAAAGCTCCAGGCCCCTGGCTTGCGGCTGAGCCCTGCTGGCCTAGTGAAATGGTGTCCAGGGTAAACAACATTTCCTGGATCCTTGATCTGGAGAACGGGCCAGGAGCCCTCCAGCCGTGGTTGTAACCATGGACAGGCAGCCAGCAGTACTGGGCTCACTTGCAGAGATTCAGGGCATCAGCTGAGATGGGACTCTGGGGTGAATTAAGCCACCCGGGGACTCTGCCCCATTCAGACGCGGCCTCGCCGGCACAGGACAGGGCCACTGAGAGCCCCCAGTGCTTCTGCGCCTGCCATCCTGTTTTCCAGGAATCCAGGAGTTCTGTAGTCAGCGTCTGCCAGAAGGAGAGAACCTCGTCGGCTCTTGAGACAGGAGGCCATGAAGACCGGCAGCAGCACGACCCGTCCCGTCACGCCTGGCCAGCGTGGGGACAGCGCGCGGGTCACAGGCAGAAAGGGACCAGCCCCGGGCGTGGCGTGACGTCAGTTTTTCAGAGACACTTTAATCTAGCATTTGTACACCTTCCTTTAGAACGTATGTAATGGACGTTCTTTACAGATGAGCCATTCGAGAAATAAAAACAGCTCCTCCAACCTCTGCCCCGAGGCCTGCTTCTTGTGAAAACCCAGCAGCTTGGGGGCCATGGGCTTCTCTTCTCTGTCGGAAGCTGTCCCGTCACAGAATGTCTCACTTGTGCCTTTGCTGCCTCGGAAAGTAAGCCTGAAAAAGAACCAAAGGGATAAAGGGAGGAACGTGTGACTTCGCTGAAGCATCGTTCTCGTGGTTTAGTCACTAAGTCGTGTCCGAGTCTTTGCAGCCCCCATGGACTGTAGCCCACCAGGCTCCTCTGTCCATCGAATTCTCCAGGCAAGAATACTGGAGACCCAGGGGTCAAACCCGAGTCTCCTGCATTGGCAGGCGGATTCTTTACCACTGAGAGCGTAGCACAGACACTGTTCTCAGATAGAGGAAAAATTCAAATAGCGACAGAGCCTCCCACTGGGGCTTGGGCCGAGCTCAGTGCACAGGATGCGGCCGGGCACAGTCAAAAACCTGCGAATCACCCGCATGAACAGAACTAGGGGTCAGTGCCGACACACCATCCTGGAATTACGTGTTTACTGAATCTGGCAGTGGGCTTCCCTGGTGGCTCAGCTGGTAAAGAATCCCCCTGCAATGCAGGAGACCCAGGTTTGAGCCCTGGGTCAGGAAGATCCCTGGAGGAGGGCATAGCAACCCACTCCAGTATTCTTGCCTGGAGAATCCTCATGGACAGAGAAGCCTGGCGGGCTACAGTCCATGGGGTCACAAAGAGTCAGACACAACTGACTTAGCACAGCATGTATATCTGGCGATTTCCAGCGCCAGACACGACAATTTACAGGGTTTTTAAAGTTGCGTGAAAGGAGAGATGCAGTGTAAGAGAGCCTTATTGCCCTGAGACACTCACTGTTGGAAAGACTCACAGGAACTGAGAGCAGCTCAGGGAAGAGGAAATTCCCGTTTCCCCTCTGACTTCAGGCACGGAAGTGGAAGGGGCACACATCCCCCTGTTCTTTCCCACTCCTCTCATCACCTGCCCCCCTCGCCTGCCCAGGGTCAAATCTGTACCTGTTCAAGGTGAGGCAGGTGAGACCTCTCTAAAGGGCCGTGAGGCCACCCAGCCCAGGAAGGCCCAGCACACAGGTTGGTCCCCCCCCAACCCCCCACTGTGCACACAGGCTGCTCAGGTCCCCTGGGACACCCACCCAGACCACAAGCCCAGCTGAGCCTAGGGGAGCCACGCTTCCACGAGAGCCCCTAGCCACACACCGTCCAGGCCACCGTCTCGATCCCACTGCTTACCTAATGCTTGTGAATCTCCAGCCCCTCGAGGCCAGGCTTCTGAAAGTCGCTGGGACAGGCCTGCAAGGGGAAGAGACGGCCCTGGCTTTCTGTCCCATGTGTGCATGGCCTGACTGCCGAATCAAGGCCAGATCAAGCCCACAGTGAACCAAAAGCCTGCAGGGTTGCTTGCTCGAAGTCTTGGCTTAAAGCTGCTCTGTTCACACTTAAGATAGCTCGAACCATTTCAGGAAGAGCCTGGTCACATTTAGATGATCTGTTTGTTGCTTCTAGAACTCAGGCCAGGTGTAAAAAAATTGTTACGGCTCTTAATTCTATTGTTGTTTAGTCTTTCAGTCATGTCAGACTCTCTGTGACCCTGTGGACTGTAGCCCACCAGGCTCCTCTGTCCATGGAATTCTCCAGGCAAGAATACCAGAGTGGGTTGCCATTTCCTTCTCCAGGAGATCCTTTCCACCCACGTCTTCTGCATTGGCAGGCAGATTCCTTACCACTGAGCCACCTGGGCAGTAGTAGTAATAGTAGTAGAGAGTCACGTCAGTTGTATCCGACACTTTGTGACCCTGTAGACTAGCCTGCCAGGCTCTGTCCATGTGATTCTCCAGGCAAGAATACTGGAGTGGGTTGCCATTCCCTTCTCCAAAGGAGCTTCCCAACCCAGGGATCGAACCCAGGTCTCCTCCATTGCAGGCAAACTCTTCACCATCTGAGTCACCAAGGAAGCCCTCTATAGTTTAAAGAAATCACTCTAAACCAACAATGGCAATCACAAAAGGACAAGCGCTGTGTGATTCCACTTACATGAGGTCCCTAGATTAGTCAGATTCATGCGGGTAGAAAGTAGGTGGTTGCCTGGAGTTGATTGGGGTTGGGGAGGGTGGAGAATGAGTCAAATGTTTTAGTGGGTACAGAGTTTGCTTGGATGAAAGAGTTGTGGCAGCATGATGATGTGGGTATACTGAACTGTACACTTAAAAATGACTAAAAGGGTAAATTTTGTTGTGCGCATTTTAACCACGAACACAAAAACCCAGCTAACACTGGCAGCCTGGCTGATACAGAAAAACATCATAAACTGCCACTACCAGCAGGCCTCTGGGACTTGCAAGTGTCTGGAGATCAGGGGTCCAGGAGTCAGACTTGAGTAACTCACCGTCTGGAACACCGTCTGGGACAGAAAACGGGCTGTGATTTTGCTGACGTCGCTCTCGCCTCCCATCTTACACAGGACGTAGCCATACAGGTTGGCGGCTTGGAGAGAGATCCCAGCTATCACGAGGGCCTGCACATAAACAAAACAGAGGTCATTCTCCTGAGAGCACAGATTGAAATGTTCCTCCCAAACCAAGCAGGAGTGGTTCCAGCCCACACCCACCAGTGTTCGCCAACCTTTATGGAGAGCTTCCCTGGTGGTTCAGGTGGTAAAGAATCTGGTGAAATGCAGGAGACCTGGGTTTGATCCAGGGTTGGGAAGATCCCCTGGAGAAGGGAATGGCAACCCACTCCAGTATTCTTGCCTGGAGGATCCCATGGACAGAGGAGCCTGGTGGGCTTCAGTCCATGGGGTTGCAGAGAGTCAGACAAGACTGAGCAACTAACATAATCATAATACAGATATTCAAGGACACCTTTTAAACACCAGAAACTGGAGAGGCTGAGGCCACTGTCGTCTCACTTTGCAGGGAGGACATGGAAGTCCAGGGAAGCTCAAGTTGCCTGAAGTCCCAGAGCTGGAATGAGACTGAGCCAGGATCCAGACTCCTGAGCCCACACTCAATTATGCTGTGGCTCATACTGTCTGTGGACATTTTATCTCATCATGGAATGAGCCAGATCATGGCAAAGCAGTGTCATAACTCAGAAATAAAACTCCAGAATCCTGAGGCTGGCTTATTCCTACTGAGGCAAGTTTCCTACCTACCCAAGCTCGGATGTCATCCACTTTTTCGAGAAATACCTCTCAGCAGCAGCATTCATACAGGCCAGAAGGTGGAAACAACCAAATGTCCATCAGTGGACGAAAAGATAAACAAAACGTGGTTCATCCAGATTAGGGAACAGTATTCAGTCATAAAAAGGAAAGCAGTACTGATAGCTGCTACAACAGAGATGAACCCTGAAAACACTGTTAAGTCAAAGAACTGAGTCACACAAGACCATGTATGATTCTTTTATAGAAAATGTCCAGAGAGCCAAATCTACAGAAACATAAATTCGTGAATGGCAGGGGGCTGGGATGAAGAGGGGTGGGAAATAGGGGCAGTGTGGGGTTTCCCTGTTAGCTCAGCTGGTAAAGAATCTGCCTGCAATGCAGGAGACCCTGGTTTGATTCCTGGGTTGGGAAGATCCTCTGGAGAAGGGAACAGCTACCCACTCCAGTATTCTTGCCTGGAGAATTCCATGGACAGAAAAGCCTGGCAGGCTACAGTCCATGGGATCACAAAGAGTTGGTCATGACTGAGCGACTAACACTTTCACAAACAGGGGCTAGGGGAACAGAGGCACAGGGAGGGTCATGGCTAAAGGGCTCAGGATCTCCTAGGGTGATAAAAATTTCCTAAAACTGACTGTGGTGCTGGCTGCACAACCCTGAGAACAGACTTGCTGTTGTTCAGTCCCTCAGTCATGTCCAACTCTGCGACCCCACTATACAGCCCACAGGGCCGCAAAGAATTGGACACGACAGAGCGACTTTCGCTTTTTCGCTGACTGTAGCCCTCGAGGCTTCTCTGTCCATGGGATTTCCCTGACAAGGATACTGGAGTGGGCTGCCCTTTCCTTCTCCAGGGGATCTTCCTGACCCAAGGATCAAACCTGTCTCCTGCTTGGCAGGTGGATTCTTTACCACTGAGCCACCTGGAAAGCACCTGGATCATACACACGAAATGGGTGCACTGCCTGGTATGTGAATTCTTTCTCAATAAAGCTGTTTCAATCCATCGGTCACTCAATCAAGAACAAAAACCCACTTCTGCAACCGCCAGTTCTGTACAGACATCCGAGCGAGGGTTGCCTTACCAGCCACTTGAGCTTCAAGGAAAATAAGGAGCTAAAAAAGAACACGATCCAAATCATGGGACAGACGATGAGGCCGAGCCAGAAGACCCGCGCTTCCGCCTCCGTGGCAGCCACCATGTCTGGAGAGACCTGTGGCAAGAAAGAGATTCGGTTGCACAACTCACAGAAACAGTCCCAAAGGAGCGTGCTCTGATTTTCATTAATATCACACGGGCTTCTGCCAGTGGAGGCTCTGAACAGGCACCAGCCGCCATGGGCCTTGTGTCCGGCAGGGATCAGATCATGCAGAGCTCAAGAGGAACCCATAGGGACTTTCCACGGCCGTTTTCTCGGCTCTAGCTTGACAAGTGTTGGAAGATACCTTTCTGGCTTCAAAAATCCAGTGGCTTTTCCCGTCTTCATCAATCTGGTTCCACCAGCGAAGGCCTACCATGAGTCGTCCGGTTACATTCTGAGAAAAGTGGACAGAATGCTCATAAGCAGATCACAGGTCATGAGAGAGAGGCCTCATCTTTTCCTGGATGGATAAAAGTGACCCATTCATGTTGAACCTGAAGAGAGGGGGACTGAACAGTGGGGCTTTCTCAAAATCAGTTTTGAGGCCTATAATTCTTAACCAAGCTTACCTTAAAAAGCAGCTTAGCTGTCCATCGACAAAGAAATGGATAAGGAAAGTGTGGCAGATACAGAAAATGGCATGTTACTCAGCCATAAAAAGGGATGGAATAGTTCCATGGCAGCAGCAGGGATGGCCCCAGAGATCATCACACTGGGTGAAGCAAGCCAGACAGAGAAGGGCAGATATGATGTGGCTTATGCGTGAGATCTAAAAATGATGCAAATGAACTTACTTACAAAACAGAATTAGAGTTACAGATGCAAAAAATAATCTCAGGGTTATTGTGGGGTGGACAGTGGGGGAGTGATAAATTAGGAGGCTGGGGTTGACATATACATACTACTATATGTGAGATATAGATACTTTATCCCTTCTCCAGTAGGTTTTCCTGACTTAGGAATGGAACCGGGGTCTCCTGCATTGCAGGCATATTCTTTACCAACTGAGCTGTCAGGGGAGCCCATATATAAAATAGATAACTAATAAGTACCTACAGTATAGCTCAGGGAACTTGACTCAATACTCTAATGACCTACGTGGGAAAAGAATCTAACAAGAGCAGATGTATATAACCAATTCACTTTGCTGTATGCTGGAAACTAACACAACATTGTAAATCAACTGTATTCCAATAAAAACTTTTTAAATTTAAGTTCCATTTACAAAAAAGACAGACTCCCTAGACATACATACACATATACATGTCATATATATATATGTATTTCTATTTATAGAATTTTAAAATACATTATTTATAATATGATACGTGAAATTTACAAAAACCCCCAAACCCTATGGAGTTGTCTCCCTCACATAGTACGTGTCTGCAAGCATGACAGTGGCCACCCAGAAGCCATTTATCCAGCTATAGAAAGTACTTTTTCCCTCTGATTCTAAGTGATGTCGGCTCAGTATTGTTAAGTCCGCATAGGGGTCGGTGAGCGGCTGGAGATGCAGCCCCGTGTTTCGGGAGAGAGGGAGGCGCAGGCTGCGGGGGGCCAGGGCTTACCTTCACAGACCAGAAGTCAAAGGACAGGAGGAGCAACACAGTGATGAAGCAGCCCACGAAGCTCTTGCTGAACCAGTCGCAGCCCACGTAGGTGACGATGGCGCTCACGCGGAAAAACAGGTGGAAAAACGTGGCCACCGGGTGCCTAGGAAAGAACCCAGAAGCCCGCTCAGACCAGGGCCCCAAGGACAGTGGCCAAACGTGCTCTGTGGTTTCCAGGCCCCACATGTTCCCTGTGCGTTGCAACCCAAACTCCACCAGGGCACAGCTCAGAGAAAGCATCACTCGCCTAGAAGACTCAAAACAGTCCTCATCACAGCAACATTTTTCCCACCCTCGAAGAATCCAGTACTTTCCCATAATCTGACTCCAAATATCACTTGCCCTCTTCGAAACTGGGTCACTTTTCAAATGTATCGTGACACGGATCACCGCCTTCCTGCCTAGCAGCAACAATGACCAGTTCCCCAAAGGGAAATGTTGGGTTATTCCGTCAGTAACTGAGCTGTGTGGTCACATGCAGCCCATGGGTTCAGAAGCCTCACATCAGCGGGGGCCACATGGGCATGTCCAGGTCCAAACCACTGGTGCTGGTGATGAAGCGAAGTCGCTCAGTCATGTCCGACTCTTTGTGACCCCATGGACTGTAGCCTACAAGGCTCCTCTGTCCATGGAGTTTTCCTGGCAAGAGTATAGGAGTGGGTTGCCATTTCCTTCTCCAAGGAATGATGGTGATGAGCAGCATTTTAACCCTGGAGCCAGAAAGCAGGCTGTGTGCAAGGGCAAGGGGTAGGGGAGAGATGGACTGAGGGATGCATTAGCCGATGCAGAGTATTATATACAGAGGATGGATCAACAGCAAGGTCCTCCTGTATACAGGGAACTGCAGTCAATATCCTGTAATAAACCTAATCGAAAAGAATATGAAGAAGAATGTATATACATGTATCACTGCTGAATCACTTTGCTGCACAGCAGAAACTAACACAATATTGTAAATCAACTCTACTTCAATAAAATAAATTAAAAAAAAAAAAGAAATTGATCCTGCAAGCCCCATTCAGTTCAGTCGCTCAGTTGTGTCTGACTCTTTGTGACCCCATGGACCACAGCACGCCAGGCCTCCCTGTCCATCACCAACTCCCGGAGTTTATGTCCACTGAGTCGGTGATGCCATCCAATCATCTCATCCTTTGTCATCCCCTTCTCCTCCTGCCCTCAATCTTCCCCAGCATCAGGGTCTTTTCAAATGAGTCAGCTCTTCGCATCAGGTGACCAAATATTGGAGTTTCAGCTTCAGCATCAGTCCTTCCAATGAACACTCAGGACTGATCTCCTTTAGGATGGACTGGCTGGATCTCCTTGCAGTCCAAGGGACGCTCAAGAGTCTTCTCCAACACCACAGTTCAAAAGCATCAATTCCTCGGTGCTCAATTCCTCGGACCTTTGTTGACAAAGTAATGTCTCTGCCTTTTAATAGGCTGTCTAGGTTGGTGGCTCAGAGGGTAAAATGTCTGCCTGCAATGCAGGAGACCCAGGTTTGATCCCTGGGTCGGGAAGATCCCCTAGATAAGGAAATAGCAACCCACTCCAGTATCCTTCCCTGGAGTATCCCATGGACAGAGGAGCCTGGTGGGCTACAGTCCATGGAGTCTCAGAGTCGGACACGACTGAGCGACTTCACTTTCACTTTCTAGGTTGGTCATAACTTTTCTCCCAAGGAGTAAGCATCTTTTAATCTCATGGCTGCAGTCACCACCTGCAGTGATTTTGGAGCACCCCCCCAAAATAAAGTCAGCCACTGTTTCCACTGTTTCCCCACCTATTTGCCATGAAGTGATGGGACCAGATGCCTGATCTTAGTTTTCTGCCCCGTGACAGTTAGCAATTCATTGCTGGGGAGAGAGGGCAGGCAACGTGACACCAGCAAACTAACCCAGTATTGCCAGATATCTTTGCAGGAAGCTAGAAACCTAGACCTTTTGTGGGAAATCTGAGTTTTAAATGACAGCCACTAATTATGTCAACAAAATGCCGCAGGCTATGTTTCACAGGGCCTGGAAGCCTCCAACCTGCCACGTCTAAAGGCAGCCAGCAGGCCTTTGGTGGATGAGCCTGCTTGATCTCCGAGAAGGAAGGTGGTCAGGGTGAGCACCCTGGAGGCTCCTGTAGCACAGTGGGCTCCTGACTCCCACGGGGATGTCAGCTAAGATTCAGGTGCAGGGTGTGTGATGACCTCGGCACTTACTCCTCTTGCAAAGGAAGAAGGGGCTGTGCCCAAGGCCAGCTGATCTCCAGAAGGTTCTCACCTGTGCCTTTCAGATGCCAAGCTCTCCTGGCATCTGACCCAACCAGAGGCATTTAAGAATTAGATGTGATCGCATGGCACTTCCAAACCTGATTGTTCCAGAAAACAAGACTCTGGGAATCTCTTATACTGTTTTCTTTTGATCATGCCACATGGCATGTGGGACCTTGGTTCCCTGAACCGGGATCAAATCCATGCCCCCTGCAGTGGAAACACAGATTCTTAACCACTAGACCGCCAGGGAAATCCCCCTCTGATACCTCTTTTTGCCTTATACATTATTGAGGATTTAACTGTCTTAACATAATTTCACCCCCTTCACCCAAAGATGCACGTGTTGCATACTTAGTTGCTAAATCGTGTCCAACTTCTTGCAACTCCATGGGCTGTAGCCTGCCAAGCTCCTCTGTCCATGGAATTTCCCAGGCAAGAATGCTGGAGTGGGGACTTCCCAGGTGGTGCAGTGGATAAGAAAATGCCTGCCAATGCAGAGGACACGGGTTCGATCCCTGGTCCAGGAAGATTCCACATGCTGCGGAGCAACTAAGCTCATGCGCCACAACTACTGAAATCCGCGTGCTTCAGCTGCTGCTACTGCTAAGTCGCTTCAGTCGTGCTTCAGGGCCTGCGACAAAGAGTAGCCCCCACTCTCTGCAACTAGAGAAAGCCCTTGTGCACCAACGAAGACCCAGCCCAGCCATAAATAGATGAAATTATTAAAAAAAAAAAAAAAAGAATGCTGGAGTGGGTTGCCATTTCCTCCTCCAGGAGATCTTCCCAACCCAGGGATCAAACCCAAGTCTCCTGCTTGGAGGCAGATTCTTTACCACTGAGCCACCTGGGAAGCCCTTCACCCAAAGATAAATGAATCCTTTTCCAATGTCCTTTGAGGGCAGAGACCATTTTTATATCCCCAAGAGCACCTGACTTTAAGATTCTCAGCAAATATTTGTTGTGTTGAACCTTGTAACCCAGTCCCTTTGGGCTTACTGGGAACATCTGTCTTTTTTGTAGGACGATACAGACTTAAAAGGTGTACAGAGGCCCAAATGTTCACTTATCCAGGGTGAAACCTGGAAGTTATGCCTTCAAATAAATCCCCTGCCCACCCACTATTTTTCTTTTTCTGACTGTGGTTTCCTGAAATAAAATGCAGAAAAAATTCCACTTTTTGGAAGGTTCTGCTTTAACTGAGTCCTGGTTAACTGACTGTTTCCTTAACTTGAATGGACGGTATCATTATTGTTGCTGCTGCTGTTGTTTTAAGTATCCAAACCAAGCCCAAAGCAAGCAGAAAAGGATGCCCATTGTACTTTCAAATACTGCTCTAACCCTGTTTTACGTGGGCTGTTCTGTGGACAGCCCTCCAAACCCTCACCCCCTCTCCCTGCAGTCTGCCTAGCCTGGGCCCCGGCTCACCCCTCTCCCTCCACTAACACAAATGTGAGCTCAGAGATCAGCTTTCTAATTCTGAGAGTTTGCAAGGCCATGGTTTGAGCCTACTCACCCTTCCCTGATATGGGGTCCCCTGTGCCCTCAGCCTTCTCTCTGGCCACCTCTACAGCCTCGGAGCACACGTGAGTCAACAGTCACCTCCACCTCTCAATGCCACCAGCTTCCAACTCCCTTATCCCAGGCACCCACTTGGTGCCCACACCTTGAGAGGCAAACAGTACAGAGGTGCCCGACTGCCAGGATCCAAGTCCTGGCTCCAACCTCTGAGTAGCTCCCCAGCCGTGCCTAAGCTACAGAACTTCTCATCGCCTCAGTCTCCACTTCTGTAAAATGGGAGGGCCCACGGGAGCCCCTGCCGAGCTTATTCACTTAAAAAGTGCAGGTGGCAGGTATACAGTGCCTGAAACACATACCATGCTCAGTCGTTGCGAACAGCTGACAATCTCACACGCACTCAAAACCATTACCCGTCCAAGAAGCCAAACTGTAAAATTCCCCCTCTGACCACACTTTCTCTCATTCCCCAGGGGCTGACTTTTCATCTCTGCAGGGATCCCCCAAGACTCCTGATCTCCCCCATGATGCCCCAGCCCCTCTGCTTTCACTAAGGAAACTTCCTCATCCTCAACTCTGTGTGCTCAGTTGGTTCAACTCTGCGACCCCATGGACTATAATAACATCAGGCTCCTCTGTCCATGTGGTTTTCCAGCAAGAATACTGGAGTGGGTTGCCATGCCCTCTTCCAGGGGATCTTCCCAACCCAGGGATCAAATGTGCATCTCCTGCATTGGCAGGTGGGTTCTTTACTGCTTTTACAGAAGTATTTTCTGATCAGTATCCATCCTGCCCCCTCCACCCCAGGACAGAAGCCTGTTCTCTCAAGAGGAGGAAGAGGAGAGAATGATAGGTGGTGAAAAGGGAAATGACATTGACTAAGTCAAGGTCGGGAGGGTCTAGCTGGGCTTTTGTTTAAGTTCAAAGCCACTTTCACAGTTCTGGGCCCAGCACACATCTTGTCTCCCCCTGTGGAGGGAAACCCAGTCGGTTTGCATGGTATGTGCTTGAAAGTTACCTTGAGGAGGCCTTAAAATGCTCACAAGGCTGCCCTGGTCCCATGACATGTGGGTTTAGATTTGGAGTGGGGCCTGGATATGATGCTTTCAGGTTGTGGTGCTGGAGAAGACTCTTGAGAGTCTCTTGGACTACAAGGAAATCCAACCAGTCAGTCTTAAAGGAAATCAACCCTAAATATTCATTGGAAGGACTGATGCTGAAGCTGATGCTCCAATACTTTGGCCACCTGATACAAAGAACCGACTCATTGGAAAAGAGCCTAATGCTAGGAAAGGTTGAAGGCAAGAGAAGAGGGTGACAGAGGATGAGATAGTTGGATGGCATCACCGATTCAGTGAACATGAACTTAGGCAAGTTCCAGGAGATGGTGAGGGACGTGGAAGCTTGGCGTGCTGCAGTCCATTGGGTCACAAAGAGTCGGACACAACTTGGCAACTGAACAACAACAACTGGACATGAACTTTACAAAGGAAAATCACTGCTCTATCCTGGTTTTGGGGCTTCCCTGGTGGCTCAGTGGTAAAGAATCCACCTGCCAATGCAGGGGACACTGGTGACATGGGTTCAATCCCTGGGTTGGGAAGATTCCCTGGAGTAGGAAATGGCAACCCACTCCAATATCCTTGCCTGGAGAATTCCATGGACAGAGGAGCCTGGTGGGCTACAGTCCCTGGGGTGGCAAAGAGTCAGACATGACTTAGCGACTGAGAACATCCTGGATTCACAAACTCCCGTCCAAGGGCCAAACCTGGCCCACTTCCTGTTTCTATAAATAAAGTTTTATTTGAACGCAGCCATGCTCACTCATTCTCTGGCAGAACTGAAAATATCTAACCAGAACTCATGCCAATCCCTGCTCTAGACAGGCCGGAAGAATTTGATGATGAAATTAGGCTCCATTCAAGACAAACCAAAATGAATCAAACTGCCAGTAATGACCTCTCCCCCCTACTTCACCGCCTACTTCCAAAGCTGTAGGGCAGGAGCTGCCCAACTGGCAGAAACAATAGATTGTGCTAGAAATCACAGCAGTGAAGTAGGAGGGGTAGAGACTGACACACAAGAGGGCTTGTGATGCTGGCGATGTCCCACATCTTGATCCCTCGTGTGCATCTATATAAAGATCCATCCACCTGTACATTTAGGATGAATGCGATTTACTGTCCGTGAGCTGCTGCCGCCGCTTAGTCACTCCACAACGTCCAACTCTGCGGCCCCATGGACCGTAGCCTACCAGGCTCCTCTAACCGGGCAAGAATGCTGGAGAGGGTTGCCATGCCCTCCTCCAGGGGGTCTACCCAACCCAGGGATCAAAGCTGTGTCTCTTACATCTCCTTCACTGGCAGGCAGGTTTTTTGCCACCTGGGAAGCCCTTTAGTCATAACTGCCCCCAGTTGGAAGCACCAAGATGTCCTTCAGTAAGTGAACGGATACATCATAGCACATCCACACAAAGGAATATTTTATTTTCAGCACAAGAAAGAAATGAGCTCTCAAGCCATGAAAAGACATGGAGGAACCTTAATGCACACCACCCAGTGAAAGAAGCCAGGCTGAAAAGACTACATACTGTATGGACCTAACTCTATGACATTTTGGAAAAGCCTCAGCTATGGAGACAGGAAAAAGATCAATGGTTGCCAGCGTTGAGAGACAAGGAGGATGAATAGTTGGAGGCCCGGGGATGTTTAGGGCAGTGAAACTGGTCTGTATGATACTATCATGGTGGATACATGCCATTATACATTTGTCAAAGCCTATAGAAGGCATCACCGACTCAATGAACATGAGTTTGAGCAAACTCTGGGAGGTTGTGAAGGACAAGGAAGCCTGCCGCGCTGCAGTGCATGGGATCGCAAAGAGTCACACTGAGCAACTAAACAGCAACAATGGAAGGTGCACCAAGGATGAACCCTGATGGAAACTGTGGACTTTAGCTAACAACACACTGGTTCATCACAGCAAACGTATGACTCTAATGCAAGATGTTAACCATAGGGGGAACTCTGGGGTGGGGAGGGGCTTAGGGGAACTCTCTGTACTTTTTGCTCAGTTTTTCGGTAAACCTAAAACCACTCTTAAAAATGGTCCCAGGTTGGGGGTGGTGCTCTGTCTAGCCAGAGTAAAGTCAGGGGTGGGGTTGGAGAGGACCATGGACCCCAGGCACACACATCCCCTTCCCAGCAAACTTCCTTTTTTTTAAGATTTTTTTTTTATATGGGCCATTTTTAAAGTCTTTATTGAATTTGTTACAATACTGCTTGTTTCATGCTTTGGTTTTTTGCCTGAGAGGCGTGTGGGATCTCAGCTTCCCAACCAGGAATCGAACCCATACCCTCTGCAACGGAAGGTGAAGTCTTAACCACTGGACTGCCAGGGAAGTCCCCCTACAAACCTCTATAGCACGTTCAAATTGGGGGCAAAAGTTTGATTTAATTCTCCATTCTGCAGTGATTTAATAGTCTCTTTAAAAGTTGCCCTTTATTGGTTTAAAATACTTTGAAAACTAATTATCAAATATCCTATTTTAAATACTCCTATCATCTTTCAAATACTCTGAAAAAGCCTTCTGCTTTTCACTGTGGCAAAGGTCTGAGGAAAGACAGTATCTTTTCTCCTTCCTTTACTTTGCTACAAAAATAGCATCTGAGATGATGTCTAGAATTTGCTTCAAAATAATCCGGGGGCGGGGAGTGGGTGGGGGTAAAGATGAAATAGTCTGGCCACGTGTTGATCATGACTGAAGCTGAGCAATGGGAACACCAGGGGCATTGTTCTCTGTACTTTTATGTAAATCTGAATTAAAAAAATAGAAAAATAAAGAAATCATCAGAGGTCGACTCGACTTTGCATCGAGGCAAGGCAGGTTTCAGAAGAAAAAGAATAAAAGGTCTATAGGTTGCTATTCTGGGGGCCACCTGTCGTAAAAAAAAAAAAAAAAAACAGACCTAAAAATCCCCAGTTGAATAACTGGCTGCTACAGCTAGATGCATAAGGAAAATTCCAGAAAATAGGTCCTTTCTTCTGGGCTTACCAATTCCTCTGCAAAACAGAAAGGCCACCCCTCTCTATAGAGTAAAAATGCCCACCCACCTCCAAAGTGGCCAGTCAGTACAGTGAAAGACAGAAAGCCTTGATCCACACTCACGCTCCATCCTTGCTGTGTACATGGTTCTGGACAGGGCACTAAACCACTCAGAGCCTCGGTTTACTCATCTGTAAAATGGGAAAATAGCATTTAACCTCAGATGGCCCAAGTTTCTAGAAGGAAAAACACCTATGGTGCCAGATCACAGTGGGGCATGTTGTTACTATCACTCTACATATTGTTTGACTCATTCTTGGTCAAAATTTTTGAGAATGGGAGAAAGTGAGAAAAAGCCTTGGCTGGTGATGATCTTTTTGGATGCTTTCCACTGGATGCTTTTTCCTCATTGTTGCAAAGAAGCGGGATGCTACTCTGTATTTCTTCAGCCCTGACACTCACTTAGGGTCAGGTGGCTCTCACGCTAACAGCAGTGTGTCACCAGGAAGATGTGGCAGGGAAGGGGACCCCAGAGAGTGACGACTAAGGCCATATCCACCTGTTCCCTTCCCCTCGTGCCCTGGAGCCTGTTAGCAAGGCAGGATCAGTGGCCTACCCCAGGCCTCCTGAGCCCAAATCTTCATTTTAACGAGATCTGCATGCTCGTTCCCATCCAGGCTCCTCCTTCGCTCCATTTTCAAGGTAAACTCAGTCATGAGGACAAAGAGGGAGGAAGGAACCCACACTTTAAAAAGCCTTGCTAACCCAGCGGGTGAGCCGTGGGGGCTAGACGGACTTTTCTAGAATGCTCCAGATGCAACGTTAGCGCCATCACCCTTCAGACTCCAACTTCTTGTTTCAGATGACAGCACATCCTCATCCTCGCCCAGCATCTGGGCCAGGAAGGCAGGTCTGGGGCTGCTAGGACGTCTCAACAGATGCTGGTTGCTAAGCACTCAGAGCTTTGATTCAAAGGTCAGCACGACAGAGCTCTGCGTGTGGAAGTGAATAAAAGAACAGACTTCCCTCTGGCCGCCACAGTTTTCCCCTCTAGTTTCTGTTCTTTATTTCTTTTTAAAGAGACATCCCATCTTTATCAGCTGGGTATAGCGGTTGAGTCGTTAAGTCATGTCCAACTCTTTGTGACCCCATGGACTGTAGCCCTCCAGGCTCCTCTGTCCATGGGATTCTCCAGGCAAGAAGACTGGAGTGGGTTGCCATGCCCTTCTCCAATCAGCTGGGTATGTGGAGCTGCAAAATGCTGGGTGAAGAGAACCCCCAGAGATGGGTCAGCGGGCCCCTGGCTGCTCAGCCCTGGCTGGGCCCTCTGCGGGGACCCGAGCTTCTCCTCGAGGGGCATCGGGGCTGATTCCTCCCCCCAGACCCTAGCTACTGCCCATTCCCCACCGCTGCTGCTGCGCAAACCACGGACCAGATTCCTTAAAGACCCAGCGTTTTCAAATGAAATGGGAAAGCGGAAGAGCCCAAAACAGGCCTTCAAACAAAACCTTGCACATGAAGTTCCACGGAGGCAATGTTCACAGTCAGCACGAGGCGGAAACAGCCCAAAAGTCCATCAATGGACCGTCTGTGAGATGGGGTGCCACTCAGCCATGAGCAGGAATGAAGCGCCGAAACCTGCTCCAGCGTGGGCGAACCTCGACAACCTTCAGTTCAGTCCAGTTCAGTCGCTCAGTCGTGTCCGACTCTTGGCGACCCGACAACCTTAGGCTTAGTGAAAGGGGCCAGACACAAACACACAGACACTGTAAGATTTCACTCACGTAAGCTACCGGAAGAGGCCAATTCACAGAGACAGAAAGAATATAGGGTCCCAGTGGCTGGAGGAGGAGGAAATGGGAGGTGATTGCTTCACGGATCCGGGATCTCCGTGCGAGGAGTTGAAGGGGTTCTAGAGGCGGATGGTGGTCACAGTGACACAACAGTCTGAACGGACTTACTGCCACCGACTTGAGATGCTTAAAATGGTAGGGTTTTTTTGTCATGCATATTTAACAACTGAGAAAAAACCAAAACATGAAACAATTATTGGAGTACTAAGGACGCATGCAACCACACGGAGGAACTTGGAAAACACTAAGTGAAAGAGGCCAGACATGACAGGTCCCACACTGTAGGGTTCCATTCTTGGGAAAAGTCCAGAATAGGCCAGCTCACAGAGACGGAAAGCAGGTAAGCGGTTATCGGAGGCTGGGGGCACTGCGGGGAACAGAGAGTGACTGCTTCATGGCTATGGGGTTGCCTTTTGGGGTGATGAAATTATTCCAGAATGAGACAGTTAGGATGGCTCCATAGTATTGTCAACATCCTAAATGCCACTGAATCATTATTTTTTTTAAATATTTATTTATTTATTTGGCTGTGCCAAGTCTTAGCTGTAGATTGTGGGATCTAGTTCCCTGACCAGGGATGGAACTCGGGCCTCCTACCCTGGGAGCTCCGACTCGGCCACTGGACCACCGGGGAAGCCCCGAATCGTTCACTCCCAAATGGTTAAAACGGTCAGTTTGATGTTATGTGTTATTTTACAGTTTAAAAGGGAGAAGACATTGGGGTGGGGAGGAAGAGAGAGACGCTGCCTTCATCGGCTCTCCTTTCGGGGGGGGGGGGGGGCAGGCGAGGTGAGTAGAGAGGGTCCTGGGTACAAGTTCAGAGACAAATTCATAGATTCAAATCTCAGCTCCATCCCTGAGGACCTGTGTGACCTTGAGTAACTGACTTAACCTCTCTGTGTGTCCCAGTTTCCTCATCTGTAAGATGGGATAAGAGTCAAGAATGCTGAATTGCACACTAGGAGACGTCGTTCAGTCATTGTTAGGGTGACTCATGTCCTCTGGAGTAAGAAGTACCAACTGCACGGAGCTGCCAGGAAGATTACGTGAGAATCACAGGCAAAGAAGGACTCAGTATACTCCTTGGCTCAACAATGCGTTCAGTACCCGCTCTCATCAGATATAACTGTGTACTTGCCCTGGCGGCTAATCATTCCTGTTACGCTATCATGTGACACAGTGCTTTTGCACAGACACACCACCTGGCTCTCTTGCTTTTTTTTTTTTTTCATTTTAAGGCTTGTGGGATCTTAGTTCCCCAACCAGGGACTGAGCCCGGGCCCTCAGCAGTGAAAGCACAGCGTCTTGGTCACTGGACCACCACCACCTGGCTCGCTTGTTAAATGCAGACTCTGATTCAGGAGGTCTGGATGGGCCCAAGAGTCTGCGTTTTAATGAGCACCCAGGTGATGCTGATGCTGCTGGTCCATGGACCACCCTCAAGAGTGGCAGGGAATATAGGACAGTGCTGTATTTGCTTCCCAGGGCTGCTAAAACAAAGCACAGCAAACTGGGTAACACCAAGATCATGTTGTCTTAAAACCCATCATTTCATTGTGCTAAAAAAAAAAAAAAGGCAAAACAAACACCAAAATCTCTGTGTCTGCAGGCTTGGTTCCTTCTGGAGACTCTAGGGAAAAACCCATCCCAGGCCCCCTCTCCTATCTTCTGACGTCAGCCGGCACCCTTGGGATTCCTCGGCTTGTATCTCCATCACTTCAGCCTCTGCCTGCGTTGTTGCGTGGCCTCCTTCTCGTGTCTGTCTTCACACAACTGCCTTCTTTCAAGGGCACTAATCATATGGGACTAGGGCCCCAGCCTACTCCAGGATGCCCTCATCTTAGCTAATCACATCTGCAAACACCCTATTGCCAAGTGAGGTCACACTTTGAGGCCCTGGAGGTGAGGACATCCACATATATCTGTTGAGAAGGATATAAGTCAACCCACAACACCTGCCTGGGGATAAATGAGCCCAGAGAACATAAGTGAGGCTGCAAAGGGACAGAGAGCCACTCTGCAGTTGAGGGGTCAGAAGCTCAGGGAGTCTTGAAGCAAACTGCCCCTGGCCTGGAGCAAAGAAGCAGTTGTGCGGGTGATGCCGGTGCAAATCTACACATGCTCAGCTCTTCAGCTGCAGGCCTTGGAGGAACCATCTGCCCAAGGAAGGGTAGAAGGGTCATCTCTTCTGATTTGCAGAAAGGTGCCCTACAGGCTGGCAGCTGCTCTGAGTGGCAGAATCTGCCCAGAGTTTCATCACTGTCCCACCTGTCAGCTGTCTCGCAGAGACCCACAGAGCAACTGAAAGGGGACACAGGCTTGGTGACAATAGTGACTCCCCAAAATACACCCACTAAGAGATGCTATTAATATCAGCCCTGCCTGATGCACTCCCTGGTCACAGAGCCGGAGAGCTAGCACAGGACACAAACCCAGACTGTGGCTTCTAAACTCCATTCTCCAAAGGAGCCAGAGCTCCCTGGAGAAGTGATGCCTCCAGGCACAGATGGAGAAATGAATATGATAAGAAATGAATACGGGATCAGAACATCCCAGATCACAAGGAAGCTGTCAAAGACTCTGAGCACCAGGTCAAAACACTCAGAGGCCAATGGGTAGACACTCCCATTGGCCAAAGATGGGAGAACCTGAATAGCAATAAGAATGTCTGAATCCGTGAGTCATGTAATACTTATGCAAAACCCTCAGTGGTCACTTATGGGGGATGCTGGGGAACAAAACTCATTGCTTGGAAAATGGAAAAATGAAGGGCAAGCATGGAGCATTTATTATGAGTATATCCTGCAATTTATTTGAAGAGGGGGAATTTCTCTTTCTAGATTACTTCAGCTCACAGATGGAGATGGAATGATAGTGTGCTTAGAATATCACCACGCTGCAGCCCCCAACACATTCATTCACAAGCAGCTACTGAGGACAACCAGGCATTAGAAGCTACTGACGAAGAACTCGCAGCTCAGCTGGTAAAGAATCCGCCTGCAATGCAGGAGAACCCAGTCCGATTCCTGAATCAGGAAGATCCCCTGGAGAAGGGATAAGCTACCCACTCCAGTATTCTTGGTCTTCCCTTGTGGCTTAGCTGGTAAAGAATCCACCTGCAATGGGGGAGACCTGGGTTCCATCCCTGGGTTGGGAAGATCCCCTGGAGGAGGGCATGGCTACCCACTCCAGAATTCTGGCCTGGAGAATCTTCATGGACAGAGGAGCCTGGCGGGCTATACTCCATGGGGTTGCAAAGAGTTGGTCACAACTGAGCGGCTCTTCATCATTATCCCTGGTCCAAGAGAGTATGTCAGAGGCTTGGAGTCAGTTGGCTGACTGTTCCTTTGCACTTTGTAAAGTATTTTACTGTCCTGAGGAGAGAGACGTCTGTATTGCAATGCTAGGGAAAATGTGAGGATCCATTAACACCATCTGTGGCTATTTCTGAGTCATTCTGAAAGCCCCCTTACTCCCGTAATGAATGAGGAGTGAGTCATCGGCCATGGAACACCCAAGGCTGAGCCCCTGTGTGAAGAGAATTTCCTTCAGGCTGGAGTAGGACCAGCCTCAGGCCATTCCCCTTGGATTCCAACCCGAAGTTATTGAGCCAGTCTTGATTAAGGAGATGTCATCAGCATCACTTGCCAGAATATATGGCTGAGCCTTGCATCAACACCTGCTATTGCCGTTTAGTCGCTCAGTCGTGTCCAACTCTGTTGCAACCCCATAGACTGTGTAGCCCACCAGGCTCCTCTGTCCCTGGGATTTCCCAGGCAACAGTACTGGAGTGGGTGGCCATTTCCGTCTCCAGGGGATCTTCTCAACCCGGGGATTGAACCCACATCGCAGGTGGATTCTTCAGCACTAAGCCACCAGGGAAGCCCATTATCAATATCTACCCATACTCTAATGAAGGTGAACACACACGCATGCACACACACACACACCACTCCCTACTTAATCCAGAAATAGACAACCTAGAAAAATATGCCAAGTCACTCAGAGCAGAATCACATTGCAGAAGCCTGTCACACCCATCTCAACACGTACTGACTCAGCATCTTTGGGAATGAGGCCCTGAAGTTTTGGTCCTTTGTTTGCTGAGTTCACTGGGGATGCTGATAAGAGCTGAGATCCCTTGGGAATGCAGGCCCAGTGACATGCGTCTGGGACCTGCTGCCTTCACCCTTCCCTGTCCAATCTCAGAAGTCCCAGAAGGGGGCAGAATTGGGACAAAGGTCAATTTAAGCCAAGTTCCCATGTGTGTCCCTGGAGTCCAGCCAGTCCAGGCCGCCAGCATCTTTCACCCTGGCCCCTTCACCAGCCTCCTAACATCTCTCTGCTACTGTTCTTGCCCTACAGGCCACTTAACAGTCACTGGGAGCGTCCTCAAGGGTCAGTCAGATCATGCCTCTCCCCTGCTCAAATCCCTCCAAAGACTGCCCATCAAAGCAGAGCAATTCCAATTTCCCATCAGAATTTTCAAAGCCCCTGCAGCTCTTCCCTAACAAATCTCCAACTGCCTCCTCCTCCCACTTTCCCACTTGCTACACACTGGCCTGGTTCCAACAACCCCTAGACTACACTCCCACCCCAGGGCTTTGCACTGCTGTTCCCTCTGCCAGAAGTCTCTTCTGTGCATTTTCCCATGCCTGGCTCCTCCTCCACATTTGGGTCCCAGTCCAAATGCACCTCCTTGGGCCTTCTCTGCGCCCTCTAGAATCTAAACGGGCCGCCTGGACCTGGCCCCCTTTCTCATGGCACTTACCACCCTCTGATGTTACTTTGTTTAGATATTTGCTGATTCGTTCACTGTCTCCTCTCAATTAAAACGTCAGCTCCACGAGGACACGGACCATGCCCATCTAGTTTTCTCTGTGGTCCTTCAAACAGTGCTAGGCACACAAAGGTCCTTGAAAGGTGTTCTTGACTTAATGAATAAATGAGTGAGTGAAAGAATAAATCAGTGGCTCTCACATGGGAGGTGATTTGGGGTCCCTTGCCAGCAGTGTCTGGAAATGTTTTTGGTTGCTGCAACTAGGGGACTGCTTCTGGAATCCAGTGGGTAGAGGCCAGAGATGCTGCTAACCATCCTTGTGTGCACAGGACAGTCCCTGCAAGAAACAATGTCCAGCCCCAAATGTCAATAGTGTCAACCTTGGAATAAGTGAATGACACGTTAAACACTCCTGGTCCACAAGGTCAAGTTTGGAACATCAAGGAACCAACGTCCGACCACCACCTCCTTCTGGTCCCTGATGCCTTCCTCAATTGTGTGAGTTATGGTTCAGGAGAAATGTCCCTTGGATATTGTTGGCATTGCTTATGTAATCAATTTCATGTTAACAAGAAACATAAAGAAGGGGAACTAAAGGAGATGGAGACGTAAGAGGTTAATTTCAAAACATGTAATTCTGTGTCCTAATCAAAGAGAACTGAAATTTGTCTAGTTCCTTGATTCTGCGGGTTATTTTCCTTGGTAATTGTGAACCTTCCTTAAAATTAAACAATCAGCCTTTTGTGAGACCTGCTTATGTGTCACTATTTCTATATTTTTAAAAATAGATTTTAGAGTGGGGACAGGGGCAGCGTGATTTGTTGCACAAAGTTATGGGGACAGGGGTCTGGGTGAGAGATCCTCTTATTGAGGCAATCAGACTTTCTAACAACAAAGAAAAAACAAAATTATTCTTCTCATCTGTGTGTTGCAGCACAATGTGTGTGGAACAATCAGAGACGTACCTGTTTCGATTTCCGGGAATAATGGACAGCCACTGAGGCATATCTGTACCATCACCTGCCCCCTTCCTTCCTCGCCCCACCACACCATCAGCTTCTCAGGGGTCAACGTCAAACACAGAGGTCTCAAGCATGCTCTGAGTCCCCTTAAATACAAATTTAATTTCTCTGAATCCAAACCCCAGAGAGAGCAAGAGAATAATCTAAACAGCATTCTCAACCAGGGGCAATTCTGCGTTCTCACTTGGCAGAGTCTGGAGTCACCTTTGGTTGTCACAGCTGGGGGAGGGGGGCAGCGTTACTGGCATCAAGTGGGTGGAGTCCACGGAGGCTGCTAAAATCCTGCAACACACAGCACAGCCCCCACAAAGAACTAGCCAGTCCCAAGTATCCACTCCAGTGTTCTTGCCAGGAAAATCCCATGGACAGAGAAGCCTGCAGGCTACAGTCCACAGGGTCGCAAGGCACAGTTGAGTGACAGAGCACACAGATGTATCAGTGCCGAGGGCTGAGAAAGCCTGCTCTGCAAACGAGGGGCAGTTCCACACTCTCCTCTACACAAGGAAAATATGAAGGGCTCCCGGGAGGAAGCAGATGATGGAAGGCCTGGAAATGCTGATCCCAGGGCAGTGCCTGTCCCCAAGGATCCCCACCTGCATGAACACCTAAAGCTCCCCGAAGCACAGTCTAACCTAAGATGCCACTCCAGAGCCAGATCTAATGGCTCAAATCCCCACCTTGCAACTGCACAGCTGTGTGACCTCGGCTCGGGCCAATACCTCAACTCTTTCCTTCAATTTCTTCCATCTTGAAATTAATTTAAAAAGAAAATCACAGTATCGACTTCACAGGTTTGAGAAAAAGTGAAAGTTGCTCATTTGTATCCAACTCTGCGACCCCTACGGACTGTAGCCCACCAGGCTCCTCTGTCATGGAATTCTCCAGCCAAGAATACTGGAGTGGGTTGCCATTCCCTTCTCCAGAGGATCTTCCCCACCCAGGGATTGAACCTGGGTGTCCTGCATTGCAGACAGATTCTTTACCATCTCAGCCACCAGGGAAGCCCTCATAGGTTTGTAATACAGCTTAAATGAATATTATGAGTAACATAGCAGTGCCCGCATATAGTAAGTAAGTGTTTGCTATTATTTTTCACTCAATCTAACTTCCCCTTAAAAGCAGCCAAGAATTTCATCTGGAGCTTGCTTTGAGGAACAGCTTTGCGTGTCTATCACGGAAAGATGAATGGACAGTGGGACACTTCTTGAAAGACAAAACATTATCCTACTTGATAGGCTAGGCACGGATTATGATTCCACGTGATTTCTGCCTTGGGTCCTGGCCCCACCAACAGGGGACTTCCTGTGGTGCCTGAGACCAGAGGGTAGCAGTCCCCTCAATTTAAGCCCCATTGGGCTGAACTAGGACCAACCACGGAACACTGACCAAACCCCACCAGCAAACCAGCCCTGACAACTGAGACCATCCTCAGATCCAATAACTCTGTCAGGAGCAAGAGGACATCATCCCACTTCAGATGGGAATCCACTGGAAATCACAACATGTGGGTCCAAATGAATTTTGTGAAGACAGTGCTTTGAAAGCATAAACCAAACTTTCCATCCGACGGACAGTCCCCAGCTTCAGGGACAATCCCAGTGTGACATCCTGTTGCAACTGAGGCTCCACTCCAGCTCTGCCCAGAGTCAGGACACCAAAGTCACACTTATGATCAGAGAATAGGTGCCGTTTATGAAGCACACACAAGGTGTCAGTGGTCCCGCTGCCCTCATCACATATACTTTCTTCACCCAATTGAGTCCTCCTCACACAGCCTGCGATAGAGCTAACCTCATCTCCATTTTACAGATGAGAAAATAGAGAAGGGAGCTGCGGAGTCCCTCAGTGAGATGAAGATACTATGTCTCTGACTTGTTTCCTTCTAGAGAACCACATAAACAGGTGTGTGTATGCATGTACGCTCAGTTGTGTCAGATTCTTTGTGACCCCATGGACTGTAGCCCTCCAGGCTCCTCTGTCCATGGAATTTCCCAGGCAAGACTACTGGAGTGGGCCATTTCCTACTTCAGGGGATTTTCCTGACCCAGGGATCAAACCCATGTCTCTTGCATCTCCTGCGTTGGCAAGCGAATTCTTCATCATTTCGCCACCATATATGAAAGCCTATTTGCATCTTGTGAGGCTGTCTGCCAAGTCAAACCCACAACCACAGTTAGTTGGCTGGGGAATGGTGGAGCCAGGACCCAATCCTGGGACTGTCTGAACTTGAGTCCAGGCTCCTCCTGCTCCTCAAGGCCGCTGGAAGCCCTGGATACTCACTAAAAATTGGTCTGCAACACAGCATGGCTAAAACAGTTACCATTTAGCCAAGCCAGAGAACTGAAAACATATATTCAAACATAAACTTGTACCTGAATGTTCATACGTGTGTGCTAGCGTGGGTGCGTGTGTGCATGCTCAGTCACTCAGTCGTGTCCGACTCTTTACAACCCCCTGAACTGCGGCCTTCCAGACTCCTCTGTCCACGCAATTCTCCAGGCAAGAATACTGGAGTGGGTTGCAGTTTCCTCCTCCAGGGGATCTTCCTGACCCAGGGCTCGAACCCGCATCTGCTATATCGGCAGGCGAATCCTTTACTACTGAGCCACCCGGGAGGCCCCCACGTGAATGTTCACAGCGTTATTCATAAGAACCGAGAGAGCAAAGGGAACTCAAGTGCTCATCAACGGATGAAGGATACAGAAAATGTACTCTAGCCAGCCAATGAAATATGATTCAGCCATAAAAAGTAGTGAAGGACATGCCAAAACACAAATGAACCTTGAAAACATTATGCTCAGTGAGAGAAGCCAGATAAAAGGCCACATACTGTATGATCCCATTTACATGAAGTGTCCAAAGTGAGCAAATTCAAAGGGATGGAAAGTAGATTAGTGGTTTCCAGGGGCTGGGGGAGGGGAGAAATGGGAATTGACTGCTTGAAGGGTCCAGGACTCCCATCCAGGGTGATGAAAAAGACAAGACAGTGAGGGTGACTGCACAACCTTGTGGATATACTAAAAACCACACTGAATTGTATAAACTGTGAGTTTATGACATGTGAACATTTCAGTAAAAACATATACCACACACACAACATGATACCAGAAGCAAAGATAGCAAAAGTAAAAATCATAAATGGAACTACGCAAAATTTAAAAACTTTTGTTCACTGAAGGACACCATCAATAGATTGGAAAGGTAACCAGTGAAATGGGAGAAAACATTTGCAAATCATATGTTTCATAAGACCTTAATATCCAGAATATATTTTAAAAATGCCAACCACCAAACAACAACAAAAAATCCAATAACCCATTAAAGAACAGGGAAAGGGCTTTGGACGGACATTTCTCCAAACATGGTGCGCCAGTGGCAAACATGCACACAAGCAGCAGCTCAATGTCACTAACCATTAGGGAAAGGCAGTCAGATCTATAACAAGACACCAGCTCGCATCCATCAGGATGGCTACTCTGAAAAAAATAAAAAATGAAAAGTAAAATAAAAAAAACAAAATAACAGTTGCTGGTGAGGAGGTAGAGAAATTGGAAACTTGTGCATGGCTGGTGGGATTGTGAAATGCTTCAAGTGTTATGGAAAATAGTATGAAAGTTCCTCAAGAAGTTAAAACCAGAATTCCCATATGACCCAACAAGCCCACTTCTGGGTATCTATCAAGAATTGAAAACAGGGTCTTAAAGAGATATTTGTACATCCATGTTCATTGCAGTAATATCTACAAGAGCTAAAACATGGAAGCAACCGAAGTGTCCACTGACAGATGAATGGATAAACAAAGTGTGGTCTGTACACACAATGAAATATTCTTCAGCCTTTAAAAGGAAGGAAACTGACATATGATAGAGCATGGTGAACATTGAGGACATTATGTTAAGTGAAATAAGCCAGCACAAAAAGACATATTCTCTATGATTCTATTTACATGAAGTATCTAAAGTTGTTAAATTCAGGGACTTTCCTGGTGGTCCAATGGCTAAGATTCTGTGCTACCAATGCAGGGCGCCCGGGATGGATCCCTGCTCAGCGAACTTGATCTCACATGCTGCAACTAAGGGTTCGCTTGCTGCAACTAAAGACCCTGCATGCCACAACTAAGACCCAGAGCAGCCAAATAAATAAATATTTAAAAAAAAAAGACTCCATGCTTCCATGGCAGAGGGTGTGGGTTCGATCCTTGGCAGGGGAGTTAAGATCTCTCACACTGAGAGGCATAGCCAAAAAGCAAAAAAATTAAGTTGTCAAATTGGGGGAGGAGGGAATAGAGAGTTGGTATTGAAGGGGAAAGAGTCTCATTTGTAGATGAAAAAGTCCGGGAGATCCGTTTTACGACAACATAAATATATTTAACAGTACTGAACATTCAAAAATGGTAAAGTTTATGTTGTGGGTTTTTTTCCACACTAAAAAAAGTAAAAAAGAAAAGAAAAAAAAAGCAGCCCACTGGGGAAAAACACACACAGCATCACTATTAATAACATTTCCTCTACCTGCCCAGGTGTGCTACAGAGTCACATCCTTCACTGATTCAGCAAGGTGCTCTCCCCACCACACTGCACTTCACTGACCCGGAACCAGGGACAAGAAGGGAAGGGGCCAAGTCTCTATCCCCAGGGCTTAGCCAGCACCTATACACAGATGCTGGATAAACATGTGCTGAACAAACTGTACATAGCAATCACGTGGGGAGGCCAGGTTGGTACAGGTACCCTTTCTTCACAGATGGGTCAATGGCGGCTTAACAAGGCAAGAGGAACACTGTTCAGAATCACAAAGCCAGCAAGCAGTAAAGGCAGACGCAGCCCTGAAACCCCAGACTCCCGCTTCAGGACCCCTTCCATAACCTCACCTCCCTTCAGAGTCAACCTGGAATCCATTTCAACATGGAATTTACAAATAACAATTCTCACCTGCTGCTGCTGCTGCTGCTGCTAAGAAGCTTCAGTCGTGTCCAACTCTGTGCGACCCCATAGACGGCAGCCCAGCAGGCTCTGCTGTCCCTGGGATTCTCCAGGCAAGAAGACTGGAGCAGGCTGCCATTCCCTTCTCCAATGCATGAAAGTGAAAAGTGAAAGTGACGTCGCTCAGTCGTGTCCTACTCGTCAAGACCCCATGGACTGCAGGGGGTCGTCTGTCGATGGGATTTTCCAGGCAAGGTCATTACAGAGAATTCAGTAGAGTTCCCTGTGCTATAGAGTAGGTCCTTATTTGTTATCTATTATATATATGAGTGAGTGAGAGTCGCTCAGTTGTGTCTGACTCTTTGTGACTCCATGGACTGTAGCCTGCCAGGCTCCTCTGTCCATGGAATCCTCAAGGCAAGAACACCGGAGTGGGTTGCTGTTTTCTTCTCCCAGGCATCTTCCCAACCCAGGGTTTGAACCCAGGTCTCCCACATTGCAGGCAGCTTCTTTACCATCTGAGCCACCAGGAAACCCCTACTCATGATAGTATTTATATTCATATATGCAGTATGTGTATGTCAATCCCAATTTTCCAATTTATTCCTCCTCTCTTACCCCTGATAACCATAAGCTTGTTTTCTACATCTGTTAGTCTATTTCTGTTTTGTAGATACATTTGTTTGTACCCCCCTTTTTTTTTAGATTCCACATATAAATGATATCATCTGTATATTCTTGAGCATCAGAATCAACTAGAGATGCTCATCCTGTGGGAATCCGGTAGAGTGTCCAGGGCTGGACCAGAAATGTGCATTAGGCACACCAGAGGATTACGGGATTGGAAGCTCTCAGGCACACACAGGTCCATGACCTGCTACCTCCCAGATAGCTGAATGCCGGCCACGTGACCCCCCCCACCCCCGCCCAATCAGATCCAGCCTCTCTGCCCTGCAGCCAATCAAACCTGGCTGTTGGAGCATTCCACCACAAGCCAACAAAGACAACCCTGGACTCAACATCTTTCCCGCATAAGTGCCCTTCCACCTGGGTCCCAAGGCCAGAAGGCTGGGCATCACCCTTGACTATCCCCATCTGTACCCACATCTTGATCACCACCAAGGCTGGCTGATTCTGCCTCCTCTGTGCCCCTCCACTTCCCTTCACCAGCCCTGCCAGCGCCCTGGCCCAAGCTCCCAGCTTCTGTTTCGTGATTCCTTCTGCCCTTGAGCCTCTGCTCTAACTACTTTCCAGTAAACCAGTGTGAACTCCTTAAGCTCTTGCTCTCCCCTCTAAGCCTTTGCGTGTGCTCACTCCACGTCTCTTAGTTAACTCCTACCCATCCTTTGGCCTCAGCTTAGCTGTCACTTTCTCCCCTGGCCAGCATAAAGGCCCAAGCTTTTGCCAGTCACAGCATTTTTTTAATATATTTAAATGTATTTATTTTTATCTGGAGGATAACTGCTTTACAATACTGTGCTGGCTTCTGCCATACATCAACATGAATCAGCCACAAGTATACACATGTCCCCTCCCTCTTGGACCTCCCTCCCACTTCCCACTCCATCCCAGCCCTCGAGGTTGTCACAGAGCCCCGGTTTGAGTTCCTTGTGTCACACAGCAGATTTCCACGGGTTATCTAATTTTACATTTGATAAAGTATATGTGTCAATACTACTCTCTCAATTCATCCCACCCTCTCCTTCCCCCTCTGAAATCGCAGCATTTAAAACACTGAACCATAACAGCCATGGGCATGCCTATACCCTACACCCCGACACCAGCGGTTTCCAACCCGGGAAAGTTTGCCTCCCAGGGAACACTTGGCACTGTCTGCAGACCTCACTGGTGGGATGCTCCTGGCATGTGGTGAACGGAAGCCAGAGATGCTGCTAAATATCCTAAATGCACAGGACATCCTCACCACCAAGAGGAACCTGGCCCCAAATGTCAGCACTGCCGAGGCTGACCGTCCCTGCTCCAGACCAGACCACGCCATAGAGGTAGGGGGTGTGTCCTGTACACCACGTGTCCCCAACCACCAGCCCAGACGTGGGCATACAGGAGGAGCTCAGTGAAGACTGAGTCAGCTGTAGTGAGGTGAAGGAACCTAGAGTCTGTTATGCAGAGTGAAGTTAAGTCAGAAAGACAAATATCATATATGAACACATATATATGGAATCTAGAGAATGGTACTGATGAACCTATATGCAGGGCAGAAATAGACACATAAGCCGTAGAGAACGGACTTATGCACACCGTGGGGGAAGGAGAGGGTGGGACAAATTGAGAGTACATTGACTTACATACACTACCATGTGTAAGACAGACAGCTGGAAAGAAACTGCTGCAGAAACACAGGGAGCGCAGCCCGGTGCTCTGTGACCTAGAGGGCCGGGGCAAAAGGAGGGTGGTCCGAACGGAGGGGATATATCTATTCTTGCCGCTGAGTCACGTAGCTGTACAACAACAACTAGCACGATATAAATCCTCCAATTAAATTTAAAAAGACAACAACACTGAACACATAATGAGTTTAGATGATCTAGAAGATATCCCAGGATTCCAGTTCTCTCACAGTATCTTTCTTTAAAGACACCCATTGGTCACTACGGTAGGTTGAACAATCCCTCCATCCAGGGCCCTGAACCCTGGAAACTGTGAATGTCACTAAGTTGCTATGGTAAAGGGGTGTGATCAAATTAAAGATCTTCAGGGGGGAAGCTTACCCTGCATTATCCAGGTGGGTCCGAAAATGCAACCACAAGTAAGCCAGTAAGAGGAAGGCAGAGGGAGACTGATACAGAGGAAAAAGCAATGTGAAATAAAAGTGAGGCTGGATGCTACAATGCTCGTCTTGAGAGCCAGAGGAAGGAGTCACCAGCCAGCAAACCACTGGAAGCTGGAAAAGGCAAGAAATGGATTTTTCCCCTAGAACCTCCAGAGGGAGTGTGTCCTGTGGACACTTTAGTTTCAGCCCAGTGAAACTGATTTTGGCCTTCAGAACTATGAAAGAATAAATCTCTGTTGTTTTAAGCCAACACTACATCTGGCTGGGGGCTTCCCAGGTGGCTCAGACAGTAAAGAATCTGGCTGCCAGTGCAGGAGACGTGGGTTCGATTTCTGGGTGGGAAAGATCCCCTGGAGGAGGAAAAGGCAACCCACTGCAGTATTCTTGCCTAGGAAATCCGGTAGACAGAGGGGCCTGGTGGGCCAAGGTCCATGGGATCACAAAAGAGTCAGATACGACTGAGCGACTAAAACAACAACGATATCTCACTGGCCAGAGTTGAAAGAGGGACAAGAATAAAAATTCAAGCCCTTGTCCACCTCTCCAGCCTCCTGCCAACCCCTGTCTACTCCCCTACTACTCACCCAGACACAGTGGCTTTCCTTCGACCTTCCAAACACAACCCCAGGCCCTTAAACCTGCTTTTCCTTCTTCAAGGAAGGTTTTGGTCAAAGCCTCCCATGACTGGCTGCCTCTCATCACTCAGTTCAGTTCAGATGTTCAGTTGTGTCCGACTCTTTGCAACCCCATGGACTGCAGCACGCCAGACTTCCTTGTCCTTCACTATCTCCCAGAGTTTCCTCAACTCATGCCTATTGAGTCAGTGATGCCATCCAACCATCTCATCCTCTGCTGCCCCCTTCTCCTTTTGCCCTCAACCTTTCCCAGCATCAGGGTCCTTTCCAATGAGTGGGCTCTTTGCATCAAGCAGCCAAAGTATTTGAGCTTCAGCATCAATCCTTCCAATGAATGAATATTCAGGACTGATTTCCTTTAGGATTGACTGGTGTGATTTCCTTGCAGTTCAAGGGGCTCTTCAGCATCACAATTAAAAGCACAAGGCTGCTAGCCTCCCCAGTGACTTTCTCTTTCATCACCCTGTTTTCTTCCCAACTCTTATCACACTAATTATCTTGTTAACATCTTTGTTCACCTGTTAGTCCCCTCCCCCCCAAGACCACAGAATAGGAGGGCAGGACCTTGTCTGATCTGTCCTGGGTGTGTTGGGAGCCCGACGTCTGGTACATCCTGAATGAATGAACCTGAATGAATAAATCTGCAGCACTGAGTGTGCCTGCCCAGCTACCGGGTCAGAACGCACCTGATCTTGGCTTTCCGAAACGCCAGCTCCTCCTCGTTGCCAAAGTCCAAGGACACATCCTCAGTATCGTCCACCAGGGCCTGGGGACATCAATGGAGAGACACAGGCCCTTCTCAGCGGTGCACGGGCCCTCTGGCCACGACCCTCTCTGCGGGCGGGGCCCCTACCCTTCTCCACCCTCCCGCCCACCTGGGGTCCAGCGCAGGCCCAAGCCCCGGCTCTCGCATCCCTCCCCCTCCTCCTCTTCCTCCAGCTTCTCCTAGCCCTCTGGAAGGCTCCCAGCATCCTTGCCACCACCCTCCCATCTCCGGCATCCCCGCGGCCCTACCTGCTTCATCCTTCCCAGAGCCCACCTGGAGGCCACAACCCCGCCTCCGGCTGCACCTCTCGCTGCGGAAGGGCTGGGATGCCTGGCTGGCAGCGGCGGGGGACGCGGGGGCGGCGGCAGTGGGGGTCGGAGCCCGAGCCCCCGGTGCAGCCTCCTTGCTGGTCTCCGGTGGGGGAGGGGCGCGCGGGCCCCAGAGCGCAGTCGCGGGCGGGGGAGGTGGGCTCGACTGCCCGGGCGGGGGCGGGGCTTGGGAGGGTCCCTCTGCCCGGGCTCTCTGGGAACACCGCCTAGGAGAGGGAGCTGATGCCCCATGCAAGGATGGAGGGTGAAGACGGAGCGGCGGCTGGGAGGGGACGATTCGGGCTCAGAGGCGGACTCGGGAACCCAGATCGGTGATCCTGGAGGAGTAGAGCGAGTGGGTCAGTGAACCAGGTGGATGTTCCATAGATGTCGACCGAGGGAGGGAGCGAGTGCAAGAATGAATCTCAGTGTTGGGCAGCCTCTCTCTAGGCTGGAGAAGGCCTGTGTTTCCGCAAACCCTCGACCCCAAAGAATTCCCTAGGGCCTTAATTAAAAACAATTTCCCAGGCCAACAGGGGAGATTCATAAAGCCTGGAATGGAGTTCCGGATTCTGCCTTTTAACAGGTGAATCTGCTGCAGCTGCGGCGTGGGTCCCACGGCCGCCCACCGGGACGTTGCCTCCATCCTGGTGCCAGACACACACTGTGGACAAAGTAACTATTATTAGCAGTAATAGTAGAGTTTCTGCTTCCCTGGTGGCTCAGTAGTAAAGAACATGCCTGCCAATGCAAGCAATGCAGGTTCAGTCCCTGGTCCAGGAAGATCACCTGGAGAAGGAAATGACAACCCACTCGGTCATTCTTGCCCAGAAAATCCCATGGACAGAGGAGCCTGGCTGGCTACAGTCCATGGGGTCCCACAGAGTCAGACACGATTTAGCGACTGAGCAATAACAACAACAACAAACGGATATAAAAGCCTTCCCAGTTATCTCCCACAAAGGAAGGCTTTGTCACCAGATAGCTTTTCCTGGCCTGGGACAGGGTCACTCCCCTCTACTTTCTGCCCTCACCTCCTCCTGGCCACCCACATAGGAGCAGAGGTCAAAGAGTCTCGATGCCAAGGCCCCTAGTCCTGCCTTTTGCCCTCCCTCCATGGGCAGTAGGGACCTGTCTTCCATCCCTGGTGACTCAGAAAAGTGCTGGTGGTTTCCAAGGTCCCAACACAATTCACTCCCTGCTGATCCCTGCAGGGGTGGGTGGCTGCCAGGAGGGAGGGGTAGGGAGCAGAGGTGCCAGAAGGTACCTAAGCTCTGAGCCTTGGGCAGGCATTACCTAAACTGATCCCACGAAGGGTCTGCCAGGTGTGTGTGGAGGGAGGGTACTTTCTCCTGGAATGTACCCTCTTGGGAGTCAGGGGGTCTGGGAGCCTGCATTGATAACAGCACCCCCGTGATGCTAATGTTGCAGGCCTCTGGACCACCCTTTGAACTGCAAGGATCTCAACCACCAGAGAGCTTCCTTGGTGACTCGGCAGTAAAGAATCCCCGCAATGCAGGAGATGCTGGTTTGATCCCTGGGTCAGGAAGATCCTGGAGAAGGATATGACAACCCATTCCAGTATTCTTGCCTGGGAAATCCCATGGACAGAGGAGCCTTGCAGACTATAGTCCATGGGGTCCCAAGAGTTGGACATGACTTAGCAACCAAACCACCACCAAAGCCTGGCTTTCTAGAAAAGCCTGTTGGCTCTTCCAGCCCAAAGCCTGCTCCAGGCAAAGAAGAGTGTCACGCTGAGAGGTTAGGGTACCCTAAGCTACCCTCCCCAGCTTGGCTGCAACTGCCTGGGAGGGATAATGGGGAGGGGGTGGAGGGGAGACAAGGGACCACAGCAGAGGGCAGGTGAGGGTGAGAAGCCGTTACAGAACATTTAGGGGCTTTTCCTCTGATTCTGAGAATCACCAGCTGCTGGTGTCTGTTAAGTTGGGGCTCAGAGAGTCCTCAAGGGGGTGAGGAGGTAGGAAAGCCCCCTTGGAACCCCCATTTGGGGTCAAACTGTCATTCTCAGTCCTCAGGTTGGGGGTACCTGGAGAAGAGTCTCAGCCCCAACCACGTGGAAGCCACATGCTCCTGAGCTTTCCTCAGGGGGCCGCTGGCTGAGAGTGCAGAGGTGGGGGCCAGAACTGGGGGCTCTGGGGAAAGTGCTCCCTCCCTCTCTTCCTGCTACACCTGGATGATCCTCTGCAGAGTCAGCCTGTGGAGTTTCAGAGTGGGCAGAGAGCCGGAGGATTCTGCAGGAAATTAATCATTGGCTTTGAAACCAGCTGCAGTGGTTTAACCAGGGTCTGAGTGCTCAATCGTGTCTGACTCTTTGCGACCCCATGGACTATAGCCAGCCAGGCTCCTCTGTGCATGGGATTCTCCAGGCAAAAAATTGGAGTGGGTTGCCATTTCCCTCTCTAGGAGATCTTCCTGACCCAGGAATCAAACCCATGTTTCCTGCATTGCAGGTGGAGTAACCTAGGGCTGCAGGTTAAATGCAGATTCCAGGGCCCCTGAAGCTCCAGGGCCAGTCCCGGGAATCTGCTTTTAATAAGAACAGTGGGGAATCCTTGGGTTCAGAGACTTCTAGGAAACACTGACCGTCTCCCCTCACACCAGCATCACTGAATATGACTATTGAATCCTGCCTCGAGTCACCTCTGCTGGTCTTGGCCCAGGAGAGGCTTGGGAACAGAGCTTTGAGAAACAGCCCCCAGCTCTGGTCCCTGCAGTGTGGCTTCCAGCACTGAAGCCAGAACGACTGAAGGGAAGGGGCTCCAGGCTCAGGCAGGCACTGGCCTCTGGATGGTCCTTGGAGGTGGACCTGTAGAGTCAGGCAACCCAGCTGGGAATGTGATTTCGCCACTCCCTGTCTGGGTGGCCTGGGGCAGGAGGCTTCAATTCTCTGGCCTCAGTCTCCACATCTGTAAAATGGGACCACACCTCCTCTCACCTGGCTGGGATGATGCAAGGACTAGAGAAAACACATGTTGAGTGCTTTGCTCAGAGTAGGGGTTCAGGAAATAGTGGCCCTGGTAATACTGCCTGTGGTCATCAGGAGAAGAACTTAGGGCCCAAGAAACCCCTGTGGGCTGGATAGCTATGTGTGCAGCTCTTGGTCCCCCCATTAAGGTGGATATCCCTCAGCAGAAGGAATGACTCTGGCCTGAAGCTCAGGCCCTATGTGTGCTGCCCAGCCCACAGGGCTTCCATTCCCCATCTGTGTGTGCCTGGGAAAAATTGCAGCCAGAACAGGGTACCTTGCGTGGCCCTCTGCCTGAGACAGGACCCCACAGGCCTGGACCAGAAAGCAAAGGCTTGGATTGGATCAATATGACCAAACGTGGGAGTTCATAGCCTGGCTGGGGGAGGTGGGAGAGGTCGGCCTGAGTGGACCATGCTGGGCTCCGAGCCACACAGACTTTCTGCTCCTTATTCTGCAGAAGAAAGGTGGGTGGCACAGAGGGTTAAGTAGTGAGTGTGAGGAGGGTGTGTGTGATCAGGCCTGGGGCTGGCAAAGGTGCTGAGCTGCCCTCATCCCCTCTCAGGCAGGGGGAGTGGCAGCCCCCAGGCCTGCCATTTCTGGGCCAGCAGCCCCTTTTACCCTCTCGGCCTGGCATCCCCACTGGTTCCTAAGATCCGCCCCCTGGCACCTGGCAGTGGTCCTGCTTTCCCCCACGTCGGGTTACCAGATCTAGCAAGTAAGAGTCAGGGGCCTGCAAGAGAACACAGCAAAACTCTTTCTCACATAAATCATATCAATGTTTTCTTAGGTCAGTCTCCCAAAGCAATATAAATAAAAGCAAAAATAAATTTCTAATCAAACTCATAAGCTTTTGCACTGCAAAAGAAACTGAAAACAAACAGAAGAAACAAGCTCCAGAATGGGAGAAAATATTTGCAAATGATGCAACTGACAGGGGTTTAATTTCCAAGATAAAGAAGCAGCTCATACAGCTCAAAATAAAAATAAACAAACAGCCCAATCAAAAAATGGGCAGAAGACCTAAATAGATATTTCTCCAAAGAAGACATACAGATGGCCAACAGGTCCATGGAAAGATGTTCAATATCACTAATTATTAGAGAAATGCAAATCAAAACTACAACAAGGCAGAATCGCCATTCTCACACCAGTCAGAATGGCCACCACCAAAACATCTACAAATAATAAGTGCTACCTTCCTACACTGCTGATGGGAATACAAATTGGTGCAGCCACTGTGGAGAACAGTATGGAAGTTCCTTAACAAACTGAACATAGAGTTTCCATATGATCCAGCGATCCCACTCCTGGGCATACATATCTGGAGGAAATTCCCATTTAAAAAGATACACGCACCTCAATGTTCATAGCAGCACTGTTTACAATAGCCAAGACATGGAAGCAACCTACATGTCCATCGACAGATGAATGGATAAAGAAGATGTGATATATATACTACTCAGTCATAAAAACAAATGAAATAATGCATTCTATACCAATGTGGATGAACCCAGAGATTACCACACTAAGAGAAGTAAGCAAGACCAATATCATATGTTATCACTTATGAGTGGAATCTAAAAAAGAAAAAACAGTACCCATGAACTTGTTGACTGGACAGAAACAGACTCACAGACATAGGTTACCAAAGGGGAACTGGAGGAGGGAAAAATTAGGAGTTGGGGATTAGCAGAAACACACTGCTATATATAATATAGATGAAGAACAAGGTCCTATTGTATACATAGAAAATTATATTCAGTATCCTGTCATAAGCCATAATGGAAAAAAACGTGTAACTGGATCACTTTGCTGTATACTTGAAACTAACATAATACTGTAAATCAGCTATATTTCAATAAAAAATAAATAAATAAGAGTCCTGGTGAAACTGAACTTGAGGTAAATAACTTTTTAGTATAAGTATGTCCCATGCAATTTGGGGGATGTACTTACACTAAAAAAATTATCAATTTTCTCAACTTCGAATTTACCTGGTGTCCTCCATTTCCTCTGGCACCCCATAGTTCCAGGTCAGAGTGCATCCAGGCCCATGAAGCCAGGGTCTCCCACCTGGGGGACTGCCCAGCTGCCCCCTGGCCTCTGACCTTTCTGCTTCCCCGCAGAAGCTGCACCCACTTCACAGGCCTGCTCCCACCTGACCTGGGCCCTGTCCTTCTCCAGACACAGCCGGTGCCCGGGAAGGCAGGGCAGAGGGCCGAGGGAGGAGGTGAGCCCCTCTTGGGGGCTTCTCTCAGGATCTCCGTCCACCTTGCCAGGGCGAGAGGGGTGGTGCCTGGGGTGAGCCCTGGATTTCTGTCTATATGGGCCCCAGCTGCACCCGGGCCTCTGACTCCCCATCTGTGAAATGGGCAGAGATCCATTGCCCTGCACACTCCTGGGTCCTTCACTTGCTCAGCCCTCACCTGCTCTGTGCTCGATACCCTGGTCTAGACACAGGGCCATAGCACTTGGCAAGACACATAAGGTGCTTGCCCTCTTCGAGCCAGCACTCCAGTTGTAGATGGATTGTGTGCTGTTTAATCTCTAAGTCGTGTCTGACTCTGTGCAACCCCATGGACTGCAGCCCGCCAGGCTTTTCTGTCCATGGGATTTCCCAGGCAAGAACACTGGAGTGGGTTGCCATGCCCTCCTCCAGGGCATCTTCCCGACCCAGGGATCGAACCCTTGTCTCCTGCATTGCCAGGCGGATTCTTTACCACTGAGCCACCAGGGAAAACTGTAGATGGATAAAAACAACCAAATTTTTTTTAAAAAAGAAATCACAAAAGTTGTCTGAAAAGTCCACTCAATGCCCCAAACAATTGTCCCTGTCCAGCCTGGGAAGGCACTATGGAGCTGTTGAAATGGGGTGAAACCGGATGGAGGTGTTCTGTCAGCATCAGATACACACCGGGGTTTGAAGGATTAGTAGGAAGAAAGGATGTAACATATTTTCTCACAATTTTTAAACGTCTCCCACACTGAAATGATTGTGTATTGGGTTAAAGCGCAATTAAAATCAGCTTGCCCTGATTTTACTTTTTCACATGTGGCTAGGAGCACATTTCCTATGATGCATGTGGCTCACATTACATTTTTATTCTAGAGCGTGATCATCTGGGAATTCAAAAGGAGGACAGGGAAGTCACTCTGAACTGAGCCTCAGCATTGCAAAGAATTTTTATGCCCAGGTTGAAACAAATATAAACAGCGTAATAAACACTTGTGTACTTGTCCTGGTTCAAAATTCTCAGAACAGCTCTTCCTTTTGTATTAATCCATTCCCTATTTCCTTCTTCCGTATGACTTTTTTTTTTCTTGGTTGTGCCGGGTGTTTGTTTCAGCATGAAGGCAGGCTTAGTTGCCCTGCAGCTTGTGGGATCTTAGTTCCCTGACCAGGAATTGAACCCATGTCCGCTACATTGGAAGGCAGATTCTTTATCACCAGACCAGCAGAGAAAGTCCCCTTCTGTATGATTTTGAAGCAAACCCCAGCATCTTATCATTTCACTTTAATACTTTGATACATAGCTCTGAAAATGGACTCTTGGAAAAACAAAATCACAGCAATCCCGCTCCTAAGTACAGCCCCAAGAGAACTGAAAACATGCTTATAAAATACCTTGTACAGGAATGTTCAGACAGGCATCATTCTTAGTAGCCCAAGCGTAGAAACAGCCCAAATGTCTGTCAGTTGTTGAGGATTAAACAAAACTCACGCTATCCATATGATGAATAATCTTTTGCAATAAAAAGGAATGAAGTGAAGACTTCCCTGGTGGTCCAGTGGTTAAGAATCTGCCTTGCAATGCAGGGGATGTGGTTTGACCCCCGGTCAGGGAACTAAGATCCCACACACTGTGGGGCAACTAGACCCCAGCACCACAACTAGAGAAACGTATATGCACTGCAATGAAGACCCAGCAAAAAACACAAAACAGAGTGAAGCGCCCATACCTGCTACAGCCTCAATGAAATTTGCAAACATGATGCTCAGTGAAAGAGGCTGGATGCACATGTTACCTGATTCTATTTGTATGAAATGTCCAGAACTGGCAAATCCAGAGAGACAGAAAGCAGGTTAGTGTTTGCCAAGGGCTAGGGGATGACTTTTCATACTGTTCATGGAGTTCTCAGGGCAAAAAATCCTGGAGTGGTTTGCCATTGCCTCCTCCAGTGGGCCACGTTTTATCAGAACTCTCTACTATAACCTGTTTGTCTTGGGTGGCCTTGCATGGCATGGCTCATAGCTTCATTGAGTTAAGGGACATTGCCAGGAGAAATAGCAACAGCCTCAGATATGCAGATGATACCACTCTAATGGCAGAAAGTGAAGAGGAACTAAAGAGCCTCTTGATGAGGGTGAAAGAGGAGAGTGAAAAAGCTGGCTTAAAATTCAACATTCAAAAAACAGGAATCATGACACCCAGTCCCATCACTTCATGACAGATAGAAGGGGGAAAGTGGAAGCAGTGACAGATTTTATTTCCTGGGGCTCCAGAATCACTGCTGACAGTAACTATAGACATGAAATTAAAAGGCACTTGCTCCTTGGAAAGAAAGCTATGATAAACCTAGACAGCATATTAAAAAGCAGAGACATCATCACTTTCAGACTAAAGTCCAAAGCTATGGCTTTTCCAGTAGTCATGTATGGATGTGAGAGTTGGACTGTAAAGAAGGCTGAGTGCTGAAGAACTGATGCTTGAAGAATGTGATGCTGGAGAAGACTTTTGAGAGTCCCTTGGACTGCAAGGAGATCAAACCAGTCAATCCTAAAGGAAATCAACCCTGAATATTCATTGGAAGGACTGATGCTGAAGCTGAAGCTCCAATACTTTGGCCATCTGATGAGTAGAGCTGAGTTATTGAAAAAGACCCTGATGCTGGGAAAGATTGAAGGCAGGAGGAGAAGGGGATGACAGAGGATGAGATGGTTAGATGGCATCACTGACTCAATGGACATGAATCTGAGTAAACTCCAGGAGATGGTGAAGGACAAGGAAGCCTGGTGTGCTATAGTCCATGGGGCCACAGTGAGTCGGACATGACTGAGTAATTGAACAACAAGGGGATGACTGCTGGTTACTACAAAGTCTCTTTTGTGGGTGATGAAAATGTTCCTGAATTAGATAGTGGTGATGATTTCACAGTTTGGGGAATATCCTAAAACTCACTGCATGTTACACTTTAAAAGGATGAATTGTACGATATTCAAATTTTATGTCCATTTTAAAAAGCTTCCATATCGTCATGCCTAACACGATGACTAATAATCCTTTGTGTTAGAGATCTTATCCAAAATCCTGTCAGGGTTCATTTCCTGATTGTTTCTTAAATATTTTTATTTCCCAAAGTTTTTTCCAGTCCCATCCCAAGCAGGGCCACGCCATGCAGGTGAGTAACGCACAGATGGTCGTTAATTAGTCACTAAATCATGTCCGACTCTGCGACTCATGGACCGTAGCCCGCCAGGCTCCTCTGTCCATGGGGTTTTCCACACAAGAATACTGGAGTGGTGAAGAAAGCAATGGCACCCCACTGCAGGACTCTTGCCTGGAAAATCCCATGGACGGAGGAGCCTGGAAGGCTGCAGTCCATGGGGTTACTAAGAGTCGGACATGACTGAGCGACTTCACTTTCACTTTTCACTTCCATGCATTGGAGAAGGAAATGGCAACCCACTCCAGTGTTCTTGCCTGGAGAGTCCCAGGGATGGGGGAGCCTGATGGTGGGCTGCCATCTACAGGGTCACACAGAGTCAGACTCGACTGAAGCAACTTAGCAGCAGCGTCCTGGAGAGGGTTGCCCTTTCCTCCTCCAGGAGATCTTCCTGACCCAGGAATCGAACCTGCCTCCCCTGCTTGGCAGGAGGATTCTCTACCATGGAGCCACCAGGGAAGTCCTCTACGCAGATAGATCTCTAAACCAGAAGGTTCCCCTCCTCCCTCCTCTCGTACAATGTGTTTGTGAAGGACCCAGACCCTTGGTCTTTTGCATCTTCTCATGGTCTGTGTCCTGTGGCTTTCCAGGCGGTGGGGGACCCCACATTCTCAGACTGCTATGTAGGGCATTGCACCCCACCAGCTCTCCCCCAGTGGCAGCTGACTCGCCAAAGAAATACCACTGCAAGGTAGGGGCTGGCACAGAGCTGTGTGTTCAGTCAGAACACACGGAGTGTGTGGTTTGGTCATGTTTGACAGCTTTGCGACCCGTGGACTGTAGCCCACCAGACTCCTTTGTTCATGGAATTCTCTAGGCAAGAATGCTGGAGTGGGTTGCCATACCCTTTTCCAGGGGATCTTCCCCACCCAGGGATTGAACCCCAGTCTCCTGCCCTGGCAGGCAGATTCTTTACCATCTGAGCCTCCAGGGAAGCCTGTGACAGAGCCTGGGTGCTGGGTAAACAGCAGGACTAGGCCTTAACTACAGACTGTTACAGGAGTCTCGTCAGAGTCCCCAGCAAACAGGATTTCTCCCAGGCCCTCTTATCTTTCCACTTCGCACAGATTTCACAGGGCCCTCCACCCCTTCCATTTCTGCTGCCAGAGCTGTACCCTGTCCTGTACAAAGGTGGGAGCAGGAAACTTGGGTCTCCATCCTCAGGTAAGTGGTTCCCACCTTCCCCCTCCCATTAGGTGGACCCCAAACTCCCACCCTGGCTCATACAGCTTTGCAGGGCAGGACAAGCTCCCCTCTTTCAGCTCAGAGGCTCACTCTGCATCTGCGTGCTGGCCAGATTCCACCAGTCATTACAACACACCCACGTGGGTTTTTCCTTCCTCAGGGCCTTTGCACAGGCTGTTTTGTTTTGTTCTGTTTTTCTGCATCAGTGCCGCCTCGTGCACACACTGATTTATCATGGTGCTGATGACAAGGAGGCTCCAAGCCTCCTTTCCAGACCCTCAGCCTAATGACCCAGCTACCATCTCTACACCTTTGCTGTCTCTGTTTTGAGTTCTTGAGGGACTTTTCACGTGCCCCCTAACTCGTCCCTCTTGCTTGCTATGTTTGGTCATTCGTATTCTCTCAGAAATAGAATCTCAGCGCTGGGAGGAAAGGACCTTCTGTCTAGACTCACACCCAGCGGAAGTGGAAGAGCAGGTGTGTGAAGGCTCCAGGGCTGTGTAGGACAGCGATTCTCTCCCTACCCATCTCACAGATGGGGATATAGAGACCCAGACACAGCTGAGGTCCATCTGAATAGAAATCGAGGACTCCACTCGATGTTCCACCTGCTGTCAGGAAGGTGTGTGGGCGCGCCACGGGCAGCCCATGGGAGGAGCCCACTCCCCTCCTCGGCTCTCTGCCCTGCCTTCCTGGACACCTGCCATGGCTGGAGAGGGACAGGGCCCGGGTCAGGCGGGAGGAGGTCTGTGAAGTGGGTGCAGCTTCTGTGGGGCAGCAGGAAGGTGAGAGGCACGGGAACAGGTGGGCAGCTTCAGGGGCCTGGAGTCATAGGGTTCCCAGATGCAAGAGAGGACACCAGGTAAACCTGAAGTTGAGATAAACAACCGGTAATTTTTAGTACAGATATGTCCCGAATGGGCTTCCCTTGTAGCTCAGACAGTCAAGTATCTGCCCGAAATGTGGGAGACCCATGTTTGATCCCTGGGTCAGGAAGAGCCCCTAGAGAAGAGAACAGCTACTCACTCCAGTATTCTTGCCCGGAGAATCCCATGGACAGAGAAGCCTGGCAGGCTACAGTCTATGGGGTCTCAGAGCTGGACATGACTGAGCAACTAACACGGTCGCTCTCATGTCCCAAATATTGCATGCGACATACTTATCCTAAAAAGTTGCTTACCTCCAGTTCAATTCCACCAGGCTCCCTTATTCTTACTTGTTAGATCTGGCGCCCCAATTTGGGAGGGGGTGCAGGGGCACTGCCAGGTGCCAGGTAGGCAGATCCAGCAGGAGTGTGAGATGGGGCTGCTAGCCTGGGAAAGACAGGCATGGGGCTGCTGCTTCCTGCCCCTGCTCCCGCCTGATGGGGAATGGGGGCAGCTCAGGGCCTCTTCCAGCTCCAGGTCTGATCAAACACCCTCTACTCGCTGCTTAACCCTCTCTACCAGCCACCCTTGACCCACAAGATAAAGAGCAGAAAGTCTGCAAGGCTTAGGACCTGGCGAGCTCTGCGAGTTACTCACCTGCTGTGCGACTGTTTAGCCAATGGCAGTGTCCTAATGACACGGGCCCCTGCCTGGTGGGGAGGTATGAGAACTAAAGAGCTGGATGCTTTCGCTCTTTCTGCAGCCGGGTCACTGCGTGTCCGTTCACATAAGCCCTGCTGGCTGCTTAACCATGCGGAGGCCTTCTTCTCTCAAGTCCAGTGACGCTGCCTCCTTGTGCCAGAAGCTTGCTCTTTGCTCTGGTCTCTGCTCTCACCTGGAATGAGGGGGAGGCCCTGGCTAGGCCAGCAGGCCACTCCCCGGAGAAGGGAAATTCCAAAGCAGGGGACAAAAGGGACAGGCAAGCTTTGATGTGTCCAGCCTGGCTTCCCAAGCCATCTGACATCTCTCCAAGCTATGGAGGAGTTGGCCAACAGGCCAGAGAAGAAGGGCTCTTATCACTCAAGGGCTGGGCCAAGGGCAGAAATGTCAAGTTCACGGCAGGGCTGTTTCAGGGAGAGCGGGCTGTGGTTGGTACTCATCTTGAGCTCTGGCCTCCTGTTGGAGTGCTGAGAGCTTGGCGGGTCCCTCCCATGGGTGCAGTGCTGGGAAGATCGCAATGCTGGTCTCTCCCAGCAGCTGGAAGTCCAGTTTGTGTCCTGCCTGCATTAGAGAAGATGCCACAAGCGGACTCTGCTTGGTGGGGCCTACTGATCTTTTCTGCCTCACCCTCCTCCACCCATCATGCTCTGGGAAACCTGGGCCAGAGTCTAAGATCTCCAGAAGCACCAATCCCCTTCCTGCCTCAGGGCCTTTGCACCTGCTGTTCCCCTTCCAGGAGTGCCCTATCTCCCCAGATTTTCTTAGGACTGACAACATGAGGTCTCGCTCCAAAAAGACTTCACTGACTCCCAGCCTATGTTCCACTCAATCGCTCAATCCCTCTCTAGGGTCTGGAATCTAGACATGTTTTGTCCTCTTTCTAGCACTTTCCATGATGTCTAATTATCTTGGTTTCTTATTGGTTAGGCAATCTTTCTCCTCCCCTGTCCACCACTCGAATATTATTTCCGTAAGAACAGGTGACCCTGAGATGGTGGTCCAGGGGTTAAGACTTCGCCTTCCAATGCAGGGGGTGCAGGTTCAGTCCCTGGTCGGGAAGCTAAGATCCCACATGCCTCATGGTGAAAAAATCAAAACATAAAACAGAAGCAATATTGTAAGAAATTCAACGAAGACCTTAAAAATGGTCCACATTAAAAAAAAAAAAAGCTTAAAAAATAAAAGCAGATGCCCCTTCTGTCCGCTGAGGACAGCGTCAGGCACACTGTGGATGTTGGAACACTGTCTGGTGAGTAAGCGATGAGGAGATGAGAGACTCTGGGGAATGTGCCAGGCAGCAGATTTCTGCCCACTGTGCAGAAGATACTTCGGGTCAGGGTAAACAGAAGCCTGGATTCCACGTCCCGCTGGGTGGGTATGATCTGAATCCAAGTTTTTCCCAGAAACGCATGCATCACAGACACAGATTGGAATGGGATGGGCAGTGGGGCCAGGTAGCCCAAGCTCTCGTTCAGAAGCACGGGTCTCGTGGAGGAGAAGCCCATGTGCCGCCTGGCTGCCAGCCCTGGCAGGTCAGAGAGCCAGCAGGCAGAAAGCCACCACTTACGGGAAATGCTCTGATGAGAAGAAAAGGGCTGAGAGTTGTTTAGACCCAGCGCTGGCTCCGGTCCAGATGGGATCAGGAAGCCTGCACCGCCGCATCAACCCTGCTCAGTTCCTCCTGGGAGCGGCTGTCGGCTGAGAGAGTGCCTTAAGAAAAAGCCAAGGGGCCCCACCCCTCCATTCCTGCCTCCCCGCTTGCAAAAGAACAACAAAAAGCAGTTTGTAAGATATTTGAATGAGTCCTGAGAGGCAGCCAAGTGCGGTGGCTGAGAACACGGGCTCGCAGCTTGACCAGATTCGAAGCTCAGTTCCTCTGCTTATCAGCCAGGAGATCTTGGGCAAGTTATTAAATCTCCCAGCCTCAGCTTTCTTGCCTGTAAATGAGGATACTTGTGGCATCTCCTTCTGAGGACTGATGGGGAGAGTGAAAGAGTTAATATTTTACTATGTGCTCAGAACATTGCTGGCCTCTCCTGTATGCTGAATAAATTATGTCAGTCTGTCCTAGGACCACGCTGGGAGACAAGCTGGACTGTGTCCATTCTATGGATGGGGAGACTGAGGCTCAGAGAGGGTTTTTAGAGCAGGGGCACAGCAAACACGTGGTACAACCCGGGACAGATCTCAAGTCTCCTGCCTCTTAGTCAGAGTTCTGCTCATCATGTAACGCTGGGCTCTGCAGTCAGCTCTTGACATAAGGTTGCGTGGCATTGGCCAGCGGGCTGAATTTGGTCTCCAGGCATGTTTGGGTCAGACCCGTGTCACTCAAAAGAGCCAACAGATGGAGTCTATGAAATTAATTGCCAATATTTTAAAATCAGATGTCACTTTTTTTTTTTTAATCCTTATATCTGTTTTCTGTTGAGAAACTGGGCACTCAGGCATTGTGGAGCCTGCCATCCCCTATGGCAGAGCTGAGCTGGGGCTGTCCCCCTCTAGATGAGATGCCCTAGACCCAGCAAACTGTTTGCTCATTTTGTTCGCTGTCTGTTCCCAATAAGTTTGCTTCCGCTTAAAACCCACTGTCTTGGAACTTCCCTGGTGGTTCAGTGGTTAAGAATCCACCTGCCAGTGAAGCAGGCATGGGTTTGATCCCTGGTCCAGGAAGATCGCGTATGCCACGGGATGCTAAGCCAGCATGCTGCAGCTGCTGGAGCCTGCATGCCCTGGAGTCCGTGCCCCGCAACGAAAGAAGCCACTGAGAAGCCCACGCACAGCAACCAAGGCTCAGTGCAGCCAAACAAGACACAAAGCAACAACCATAACAGAAATGAAAGCAAACGGAAAATGCACCATCTAGGGTGGGACTCCCCAGAAGCAGACCCTACCCACTGACAAGGATTCATATGAATGTGAGGTTTTAGGGCAGAGGGAGGAAGACCAGGCAGACATGAGATATTAGGTAAAGTCCCACAAAAGGTGTATTATCTTCCTGGTGTTGTCGCTCAGTCGTGTCTGACTCTTTGCAACCCCATGGACTGCAGCATCCAGGCTTCTCTGTCCTTTACCATTTCCCGGAGTTTGCTTAAACTCATGTCCATTGAGTCAGTGATGCCATCCAAACATCTCATCCTCTGTCGCCCCCTTCTCCTCCTGTCCTCAACCTTTCCCAGCAACAGGGTCTTTTCCAGTGAGTCGGTTCTTTGGATCAGGTGGCCAAGTATTGGAGTTTCAGCTTCAGCATCAGTCCTTCCAGTGAATATTCAGGGTTGATTTCCTTTAGGATGGACTGGTTGGATCTCCTTGCAGTCCAGGGAATTCTCAAGAGCCTTCTGCACCACCACAGTTCAAAAGAATGAATTCTTCCGCACTCAGCCTTCTTTGTGGTCGAGCTCTCACATCCATACATGACTACTGGAAAAACCATAGCTTTGACTATACAGACCTTTGTTGGCAAAATGTTGTCTCTGCTTTTTAATATGCTGCCTAGGTTTATCATAGCTTTCCTTCCAAGGAGCAAGGGTCTTTTAGTTTCATTAATTTAGTTAATTTCCTAGGGCTGCCACAATGAAGTATGACAAATGGAGAGGCTTAAACAACGGGTTTTTTTTTTCCGTCTCACAGTCTGGGAGCCAGAAGTCCAAGGTCAAGATAGGGCCGGGCCCCCTCTGAAGGCACCAGGGAAGGGTCTGTCCGGGCCCCTCCCCTGGCTGCCTGGCCGCTAGTAGTTCCTGGCTTGTGACGGCGTGACTCCGTCCTTCTCATGGTATTCTCCCTGTGTGCGCGCTTCCCCTTTTTAGAGGGATACCAGTCATGCTGGACTGAAGGCCCATCCTACACCTCATCTTAAATATTTACATCAGCCATGACTTTACTTCCAAATAAGGTCTCATCCTGAGGGACTAGGGGCTGGGACTTTAACATATGAACGTGGGGCGGTGGGGCGGGGGACAAGGCAGCCCAGAAGGTAACTGTGGCTCACTCAGAGTCTCCACATGGGGGAGAGGAGTGGAAATATTTATACCCACCCCTGAGGGCTCAGACAGTAAAGCAGCTGCCTGCAATGCAGGAGACCGGGGTTCGATACCTGGGTCCGGAAGATCCCCTGGAGAAGGAAATGGCAATCCATTCCAGCACTCTTGCCTGGGAAATCCCATGGACGGAGGAGCCTGATAGGCTACAGTCCATGGGGTCACCAAGAGTCGGACACGACTGAGTGACTTCACTGCCCCCGACCCCACTCCCCAGCCATGCATCAGCCATTGGATAAGGACTGCCCCCAGCAGGGTCAGGAATTCCCAGGCACTTGCAGCTCCGGCCACACAAAGGCAAAGCAGATTCCAGCAGCAGGAAGTTTGTCCTCCAGGAAAGAGGAGCTGGTGGTGATGTTGGGAGTGAAAGTTCACAGGGGCTTGCTGGGCACGAAGGTGGGAAGGGATCTGAAAGATGTCAGCATCTGCTGTCCCCACCATCCATGGGATACACTGAAAAGAGAGCCTTCAGCCCACATCTGCCACCGACGTGCATGGTGTGCAGCAGTGTCTCAGGGTCTTCCTTTTTCCTTATACCGGCCACATTAGCTGGACTGGAGCTGCCGGGGTGGGCGTGGACCATACACACCCACCCCCAATTCATGGGTACCCTGACTCGGCTGGTACTCAAGGACAGGTGGCAGGTGGCTGTGCAGAGGCCTCATACCTGCAAGCCTCACCTACAGAGGGGCTGAGGAGCCCTGGGACAAACGGGACTCCCAGCTCGGAAACCACATCTCATGAAATGTAGCATCTGTAGGCAGGAAGTGCAGTGTGGATGCTCAGTCGTGTCTGACTCTTTGCGACCTCATAAACCATAGCCCACTAGGTTCCTCTGTCCTTGGGATTTTCCAGGCAAGAATACTGGGGTTGGGTTGCCATTCCCTTCTCCAGGGTGTCTTCCCCACCCAGGGATCAAACCTGGGTCTCCTGTATTGTAGGCAGATTCTTTACCTCTGAGCCACCTGGAAAGCAGGAAGGGACACCAGAAATTAGGATAACTATGGGCTTCCCTGGTGGCTCAGATGGTAAAGAACATGCCTGCAATGCAGGAGACCCAGATTCCATCCCTGGGTGGGGAAGACACCCCAGAGAAGGGAATGGCAACCCACTCCAGTATTCTTGCCTGGAGAATCCCAAGGATGGAGGAGCCTGGAGGATTACAGTCCATGGAGTCTCACAGAGTCAGACACAACTGAGCTACTCTCACTTTCATGAGGAAATGGGGTCCTCGAGTGGAGAATTTGATTCAGCAGTGAAGGCAGGGGGCAGGCAGGAGTGGTGCTCTGGTTCATGTGCAAAGGTGATAAAAATGATCCCCACTCCAGTCATCTGAACACTTAAGATGCTTGTGTGCAGGTGTCTGGGGGTCCAGGCAGTCTTGCTGTGGATCACCTGCTGGGAAGATGTCTCAAAGAAGGTAGCAGTGTGCTCTGGGAGATGCTCACAGACATCAACCCCAGGGAGGAACTGTGCTGTGGTGGCAGGTGGTAGCCTTGACCTTTGAGAACATCAAGGTTTGAACTAGAAATCCCAGCTTGACCAACAACACTAGCTGGTCTGTCTGGGCCCTGTGCAGCTCCATGGATTCATGGTGGCAGCTGTGAAATGGCCCTGATCCCACCCTCTGCACCCCTGACACTAAACTTACTAGCAGCTGAGGGTGGTTGAGGCCAGCAGACATGGAAGAACGAACTGAAGCTTGGTGTGTTGGGGTGTCGCTGCTTATAGAGCACACACACCAGAGCACATCACAGCTGACACCCCTGGAATCTGACAATCTGGTTCCTGTTCCAGCTCCGCCACAGCTCTGAGCGTTGCAACTTAGCCTGGGCTAGGCTGTTTGAACAAATAGACCTTACATTTTCTGAGCCTTAACATAATAGAAATTCTCTCTTGCTCACTTAATAGCCCTGAGCTGATGTTCAGGCTGGCAGGATAGTTCTCCACTTCGAAAAATCCAAGCTATTTCTGGGCTCCCCTGGTGGCTCAGATGGTAAAGAATCTGCCTGCAATGCAGAAGACCCAGGTTCGATTCCTGGGTGCGGAAGATCCCCTGCAGAAGGGAATGGCAACCCACTCCAATATTCTTTCCTGGAGAATTCCATGGACAGAGGAGCCTGGCGGGCTACAGTCCATGGGGTTGCAAAGAGTCAGATACGATTGAGCAACCAGCACACACACAGGCTCTTTCTATCCCGTGGCTCCATTGCCCTTGGACCTTATCTTCCGTACCCAGAAAATGGAAGGGGAAAGAGAACACGGGGGAGGGAACCCACTCTCTTAAAGGACCCAGAAGAGGCAGAGATGCCACTGGCACGAACTTGGTCACATGACCACACACAAATGCAAGGGAGGCTGGGAAATGTGCTCCAGCTGTGTACTTGGCTACAATCTTCCTTTTTTTTTTTTTTTCAATTCAAGTTATCAAGTTTTTAAAGGTATTTCTTTTTAATTGAAGGATAATTGCTTTACATTTCTGGCATACATCAATGTGAATTAGCCAGAAGTGTACATATGTCCTCTCCCTCTTGAATCTTATGTTTATAGAGAATTGAGAAGACAGCTTTTGATGGATATCTATCAGCATCTTCCCCAAGGTGAGTTAATGCCTCTGGGGTCCCATCTTCTTGACTGAAAAATGAGAATGACAGCCCTCCCTCATGAAAAGTGCTTAGCGCTGTGCCTGGCACACGGTAAACCCCTGATGAATGAGCATCCAGCATTACCAGGTACCTGTAGCAGCCACTGGGGTTCTTGGACACACTGGGGAAGAGAAACGCTAGACAAGGCTGGACCTCCTGGGAGGCAGGAGAGGTCAGGCATATTGAGATTTTAACTACAGCATGACTACACCTGGACTCCATCTGGGGAAACCCAAATGTCTAAAATTACTCAGCTTCCCTCAGAATTCAACGCAACACTTCGCACATTCAGGTATGAATGTTGAATAAGCTCCATATTGCCAGTTTCAGAGAATAATCAGCATTAGCTCGTGCCTTTCAGAGCCCTGAACGAGGTGAGCGGCCAACCCCCAGGCTGGCTGGACGTGCCAAGGGACCTCAAAGACTCAATCTTCACTTCTCAGACTCACTTGGTCTTTGTGCTTCTAAGACACAGTGTCCTTAATTCATAGTTTTAACTCTGTTCGTCTTTGGAAAAACCCCAGCCACTGGGCAGAGACCTTGAGAAAGGCCCCACCTTGAACCTGATTGACCACTTCTGCATGAGGGGCTGTGTCAAGGCCCCCCTTCTGTCCCCAGCACTGCCAGGAGGTCCTCACCCAGCTGTGCTCAGGACACTTCTGCTCCTGGGACTTCAACCGCATCCCCAGACATCCTTCTGCAACCAACGGGACTCAGCTTGTGGCCCTCACTTTTCTGATGGGAAGCTCACACCCGGGGAAGAGAAGGCATTGGCGTGGGCCACGCTGCTGGGCAAGGAAGAGCTGATCCGCTCAGTCTCTCCGCTTCCTCTCGCGCTGCCCCTCCTGCAACGCACCCTCTGGCCCTCACTCAAGGTGAGACTGTTGTCAAACTGTAACTGGATCTTGTGGGACTCCCGCTTCAGACTCTCCGAAGGCTTCCCATCCACATAATCTGATCTCAGCTCTGGGTTCTGCGTGATGCCCCCAGGAGATGCCTCCGCCCGGCTCCTGCCGCCCCCCACCCCCTCGCCAGGCAGCTTCCATCAGCTGTACTTCCATCCTTGTTGCTCTCTGGGCTCAGGGAGCTCAGCTCTGCCTCGGAGTGTGGGGTTGCTCTTTCTTCTATGCCTGGCATGTCCCCAACATGTCCTGACATGCTCATCACAGACCAACAGTGTCACGTCCTTCAGGTGGCTCCTCAAATGTCACTTCTGGAACAGCCACAGTTGGTGCCCACTCAACCCCGCACCTCTGGGCACTCGTGGTTCCCATGCCTGCAAACACCTCCATTCTTTTCTGGGGGCTTTCTCTGTCTTCCAGAAGCTGCCAGGCCCAGCAGTGGGGCAGTGAACCCTCAGGAGCCCCCCGCACCAATGGCTTTCAGGAGCTGGTGTCTAAATGCCCCAGTGCCCTCGTCCCTGGGTGGATGGGTGTGTCTGACTCTCCGTTCTGTGCGGCATCCTGGGGTTCCCAGTGGGATGGAGCCCCAGGTTCCTGCTACTCAAGGTCTCTCTTCCCTGCCTCCCAGCAGCGTTTCCTGCCACCCCACCCCGCTCCCGCAACACCTTGGGGTCAGGTTCTGGAACACTTCACACCCAGACACACGCTCAAAGGCCTTCCTTGCCCACCATATCTGTAGGAAGTTGACTTGCAGCCTCAGAAAAAATCTGTCCATATCCTAACCCCTGGAATCTAAGAATGTGACTTTATTTGGAGTAAGTATCTTTGCAGATGTAATTAAGGATCTGGAAATCAGATCATTTTCCTGGATTACCCATGGGGGACCACTGGGGCAGGAGGTGCTAAATCCAGCGACAGGTGTCCTTATAAAAAGAGGCGAGAACACACACACGCAGAGAAGAAAGCCGTGTCAAACACAGACACAGAGAAGGTCATGCGCGGATGGAGGCAGAGACTGGAAGATGCCTCTGGAAGCCAAGGAACATCAGTAGCCCCAGAACTTAGGACAGAGGTGTGGGCAGATTACCCCCTAGAGCAGGGGTCCCCAGACTCCAGACCATGTACCAGTACCTCCTGTCAGATCAGTGACAGCATTAGATTACAAGTAAAGTGCACATGTAAAGGGCTCGAATCATCCCGAAACCATACCCCCAACGCCCCCACCCCGGTCCATGGAAAAACTGTCTTCCATGAAATCGGTGCCTGATGCCTAAAAGGTTGAGGACCACTTCCCTAGACCCTCCAGAGGGAACCAATTCTGCCAACACCTTGATCTCAGACTTCTGGCCTCTGGAACTGTGAGAGAATGTATTCCTGTTGTTTTAAGCCACCCATTGGTGGTCTCTGATGCTGGAAAGATTGAGGGCAGGAGGAGAAGGGGGCGCAAAGGATGAGATGATTGGATGGCATCACCGACTCAATGGATATGACTTTGAGCAAACTCCAGGAGACAGTGAAGGACAGGGAAGCCTGGCATGTTGCAATCTATGGGGTCACAAAGAATACGACACAACTTAGCTATTGAACAACAGGTTGGTGGTCTTGTTACAGCAGGCCCAGGAAACTAAGACAATATCTGAGTAGCTCCGTGCCCCACAGACCCCAGTATTCAATGCATCACTCTATTGAACATTGCCATCAGAAAGTACTCAGGTCACCTCTCTGCTTACTGTCTGTGCTCCCCTCTGGAACAGAAGCACGCCCTAACTGTCCTTTCTGCCCCACCCTGTATCTCAGCCTGACCCACAATAGGCCGTCAGTCCAGAACTGGTGAATGAATGGATGAGTCAGGACCTCAGCCAGGCCCTTGTTCACTCCTCCTCCACTCCCACCTGATTTAGAAGACCAGTATCCATCCCCAGCTAAACTTGGCCTCATCCTCTCAGGCCCTGGAGCTCTCAATCCAGCAGCATGTTTAGAGTCCCCTGGAGACTTTTTCACAAGACCCTGGCCCAGTCCCATCCCTGAGACTCTGAAGGGACTGGTCCGAAGTAGGACCAGCAGCATTTTTCTTTAAAAAATGAGCTCGTTGTCTCGCTATTTTTTTTTCTTTTTTCTTTATTCATTTTTGGTTGCACCGGGTCTTCACTGATGTCTGGGCTTTTCTCTAGTTGCGGTGAGTGGGGGCTCCTCTCTAGTTGTGGCATGCGGGCTTCTCACTGCAGCGGCTTCTCCTGTTGCTGAGCACAGGCTCTGGGGCGTGTGGGCTTCAGAGCACAGGCTCAGTAGTTGCGCTGCACGGGTTTCGTTGCTTCACGCCATGTGGGATCTTCCCAGATCAGGGATTGAACCCATGTCTCCCACATATCGGGAGGCAGATTCTTTACCACTGAACCCACCAGGGAAGTCCAGCAGCCGTTTTTTAAAAAGTCCTCCAGGTGATGCCAATGGGAAGCCAAGGTTAAGAAGCACTGGTTTAGTTGGGGGCAGGTGGTGGAGAAACAAGCTAGGGTCAGAGCTCTCAGGTGACACTCCCACCCCAGTTTTCCTGGATGGAGGGAGTTCCAGGAATGCAGGACTTGCAGCCCCAAGCAGAATGAGTTGGTCTAAGTGTTCCCCAAGAACCATGAATGATATTCCACGCCAGCCAGCCACACCCCATCCTGTTGCTTTTAGAGGAAGGAATCATTACCATTGAGAACAGAAGCCCATGGGTGTCTGCTCAAGCCACAAGGACGTCAGAAGAGAGGGGCAGGGCCACGGCTGGACAGTGTGGGGGAAGAGCGGGAGCCTGGGGCTCACACAGCCCACGCTGATGACAGACAGGCAGCCCCACACACCCCCAGGCAGGCATGATTCTAATAGAAGCATTTTCTGGTAAGGATTCTAACAGAAGGACTTTCCCATGTGGTTTGTGGGCATTGCAGACTCATTGTGAGAGTATTGGGGTCAAGCTGGATTTGTTTCCTCCTCGGGGTCCCCTACTAGGGCCTGGAACATAGTAAGTGCTCAGTAAACAGAGGTTGCATGAATAAAGACATGTGGGAGACAGATTAAAAAGCAGAGACAGCACTTTGCCGACAAAGGTCTGTCTAGTCAAAGCTATGGCTATTCCAGTGATCATGTATAGATGTGAGAGTTGGACTATAAAGAAAGTTGAGCACCAAAGAACTGATGCTTTTGAATTGTGGTGTTGAAGACTCTTAAGAGTCCCTTGGACTGCAAGGATATCAAATCAGTCAATCCTAAAGGAAATCAACACTAAATATTCATTGGAAGGACTGATGCTGAAGCTGAAGCTCCAATACTTTGGCCACACAATGCAAAGAACTGATTCGTTGGAAAATACCCTGATGGTGGCAAAGACTGAGGGCAGGAGGAGAAGGGGATGACAGAGGATGAGATGGCTGGATGGCATCACTGACTCAATGGACATGAGTTTGAGCAAACTCCAGGAGATGGTGAAGGACAGGGAAGCCTGGCATGTTGCAGTCCATGGGGTCGCAGAGTCAGGCACAACTGAGTGATTGAACAACAACAAGAAATAGATAATCATGTCTTCTGGGAACAACCAGGCCTTTCCCGACTTCCTCCTGCCCCAGGAGCAGCCCTGCGGTGGAGGGTCAACACCCCAGCTCCCTCGCCATGAGGTGGGACTTCCTTTCCTCCCTGGGATAGCTTCCCAAATTAACATTCTCACCCATATCCTTTTTTCATGGTTCCTTTCTGGGGAGCATACTGGTTGGGCCCCTTTTGGTTTCCATTTCGTGCATTCAAGATAGTGGAACCAGTTTGTGATCTGAAGTCTTCCAGGACCTGAGAAACCAACAGACCCTCCTGTTTGCCCAACAGCTGGGGTCATCTGGTAGGCACCAGTGTAGCCCTGTGGGTGTGCCTGTCTGGTGTTCATTCTGATGGCCTGGTTCTTTTTCTAATGCTATGCCCTGCTGAATTATTAGACCAGACTTACTGAGATGTTATTCTTATACTGTATGATTTATCTACTTAAAATATACAATTCAACGGCTCTTAGTATATGAACTGAGATGTCTAACCATTACCATAGTCAACCTTAGAACATTTTCAATGGTCCAAGTTACACTATATCCCCAGTTCACTATCTCCCCAAATCTTCTTCCTCCCCAGCCCAAGGCACCTGCTAATCTATTTTGTCTCTATGAATTTGCCTATTTGAACATTTCATAAAAATGGAATCATACAATATGTGGTGTCTGGCTTTGTCCTTCCTGTCCGGCTGCTTTCACTCAGCACGGTGTTTCCAAGGTTTGTTCATGTTGTAGCATATGTCAATGCTTCCCTCCTTTTGAAGGGCAAATAATATTCCATTATATGGGAGTTGTTGTTGTTGTTGCGTGGGTAGGTCACACTTGATTTAGCCATTTGGGTTGTTTCCAGTTTTTGGCTCTTCTGAATAAGCTGATTTGAACATTCCTGTATAGTTTTAGTGTGGATAGATTTTTTTTTTTTCAATTCTATTGGGTATATATATACCTAGGAGTGGGATTGCTAGGTTTATATATCTTTCAAGAAACTGCCAAACTGTTCTCCAAAGCCGTATTGAATTTTAAAAAAAATTTTTTTTTAAGGGGCTTCTCTGGCGGTCCACACTTCCAGTGCAGGGGGCGTGGTTCAATCCTTGATCACAGAATTAAGAACCCACATGCCTCACAGCGTGGCCAAAAAAACTAATTAAAAAAAATTTTAATGGAAGTCGAACATAACATACATACAGAAAAGTGCAAAATCATAAGTGTACAACTTCATGTGTTTTCACAACCAGAGCAGGCCCATGCCACCAGCGCCCAGAATCAAGAGGCAGGCTGTTTCCAGCACCCAGTGCCCTTAGCACAAGTTTACGTTCCCTTCTGGATGTAAAATATCCTCCACCCTGGTGACCCATTCTTGTAACCAGGATGCCCTGCCTCCCTCTAGCACAGAGGAGTCCTCTTCTCTCCCTGCTCTCCTCCCACCAGGTCAGATCACTGGCTTCTCTGTACATCAGAGAAGAGCCAGACAAGCTTTGAGAAGGAAGCAGAGTGCCTCACCCTCAGGAATCCTTTATTCTGTTTCCAGGTCTCGCAAGAGGAGGCAAGAAAGCCCAGGAAGGAGGCTGGTGACCTCAGGCTGCTAACGTCCCCCCTCAGCTAGCAGTGGGGCTTCATGCAGCTCCCAAGCCTCTCCCCTCACCCCACCCCCAGCCCCAAGCTGACTGCCCTCTGGGACTTTTAGGGGGTTTCCTGAAAGTTGCAGAACCAGGAGATGTTTCCTTGATCTCAGCTTGGCTTCGACCTCCCCATACTCAGCCTGAAACCGAAAGCTGCGGCTGCTCTGAGCTGTGACTTCTCCTCCGGGATTTGGATGCAGGCCAGACACAGGAACTTCAAAGCCAGAACTCGTGTGGCCTGAGGGGATGGATGGAGCATCTTCCTCTGTTTGACACCCTGGAGAGCCGGGATGGCTTAGCCTGGCTGAGACACACAGCAGATGGGAGGGGGGTCTGTTACCTGGAGCACAGTCTCCAGGAGCTGGGCAGGTTAATGGGGTTGAGGGGGGTCGTTTCAAGACAGTGCTGCTGAAGCAAAGCCATGACATGATTGCTGATAGGCTGCAGTGAGAGGACCCCAGAGGAGGCAGACTGTGCCTGCTGTTGCCCTCTGCACGGACCCTTCTGCCTTCATCATCTCCCACACTTGCTCTCTGCACAGGGCTCTGACCCTGAAGGACCGTGTCAGCAGGCAGGCTCTGAGGCCCCCAGCTTCCACTGGTCAATCCGGGACCCCAACGGGAGATCAGAAGATGGAGAGACCGAGCTCCCTCCATCAAAAATCAACAAGTGGGACACGAGTTAAAACGGCGAAGATGAGTTTTATTCAGCAATGCTCTTGTAATAAGGAAGAAGGATACTGTAGGATGGGAAGGGCTTTGTCCATGGAATTAGGTCACCTGAATTTGTTAACGGATGTTTGTCTGGAGGAGAAACCTGAGCAGGTAAATAAGAGAGGTGGGCGTCTTTGTAGAGAGGTCTCTGTGAACAGGCTTCATCAGTATAATTTATACAGGAATGGGTTTTTTAAAAGAAGAGAACAGTGGAAGGAAGACATGGAAGAGGAGATAAAAGTGGATGCAAGAAATCCACGCATTTTTGAAGGGTTAAAGCTATAATAGATGGTGATTCCCACCTCGGCAAAATAGAAATGGAGTACTGGACAGACCAATCAGGCAAGAAAAGAAATCGGAAAGGCAGAAGTAAAATTATCTCTGTTCACAAATGATATGATCTGATATGTGAAAGTGAAAGTGAAGTCGCTAAGTCGTGTCTGACTCTTTGTGACAACACCGTGGACTGTAGCATACAAGGGTCCTCCATCCATGGAATTTTCCAGGCAGGAGTACTGGAGTGGGTTGCCATTTCCTCAGAAAACTCTAAATACTTGGGACTGAACAACAATAATTTTAATAATAACAATAATTCTAATAATTGTTAGAATTAATAAATGAATTCAGTGAAGTAGCAGGACATAAAAACAACACAGAAGTCAGTTGCATTTCCATGTACTAACAATGAATGATCCAGAAAGGAAATAAAGAATACAATAGCATCAAAAGGAATAAAATACTTGGGAATTAATTTGACCAAGGAGGTGAAAGACTCGTACAAGCAAAACTTCAAAACGTTGCTGAAAGAAATCAGAGAAGACATAAATAAATGGAAATACAATGTATCCTATATTCATTGACTGGAAGACAATATTGCTAAGCTGTCAATATTTCCCAAATTAATCCACAGAGTCAATGCAATCCCTATCAAAATCCCCATGACCTTTTTGCAGAAATAGAAAAATCCATACATATGGAATCTCAAGTGATCCCAAATAGCCAAGATAATCTTCAAAAAGAACAAAGCTGGAGTACTCACACTTCCTGATTCCAAAACTTCCCACAAAGCTACAGTAATCAAGTGTGCTACTGACGTAAACACAGACATGTACACCGATAGAATGGAATAAAGCACCTAGAACTGAGCCCTCGTATATGGTCTTCCCCGGTAGCTCCAACAGCAAGAATCCATCTGCAACTCAGGAGACCCAGGTTCTATCCCTGGGTCAGAAAGAGCCCCTGGAGAAGGAAATGGGAACCCACTTCAACATCCTTGCTTGGGAAATCCCATGGACAGAGGAGCCTGGCAGGCTACAGTCCATGGGCTCACAAGGAGTCAGACACGACTGAGCAACCAAGCGCGCACACACATATTTGGTCAAAGGTTTGCAACAGGGGTGCCAAGACCATTCAATGGGGGAAAGGAGGTGTTTTCCACAAAGGGTGCTAAGAAAAACCTGAATGTTCACCTGTCAAAGATTAAAGTTGGACCTCTACCTAACACTATATATAAATTAACTCAAAATGTATCAAAGACCTGGAACAAGTTTTAACTCTTGGAAGAAAACATAGGGCAAAGGTTCACAACACTGGATTTGGCAATCATTTCTTGGCTATGACACCAAAGGCACAGGTAATGAGCACCAAACAATAGACAAACTGATCTGAATGAGAAAAGTGTAAATTGTGCCTCCAAAGGCCACTATCAACAGAGTAGAAAGCAATCCACAGAATGAAAGACAATTTGCAAATCACATATCTGATAAGGAATTAATAACCAGATTATTGGCAAATCATGCAACTGATAAAGGATTAATATCCAGATTATATAGAAAATTCCTAAAACGCAACAACCAAAAACCCAAACAACCCAATCCAAACTGGGCAAAGAACTCAGTCATTTCTCTGAAGAGTATAGGCCAATAAATGCATGAAAGGGAGCTCAGCATTAGTGATCATTAAGGAAATGCAAATCAAGACTGTGAGAGGGACCTCCCTGGTGGTCCAGTGGTTAAGATCTTGCCTTCCGATGCAAGGGGTGTGGGTGGCTTCAGTCCATGTTTGGGAAGCTAAGATGCCAGATGTCTCGCAGCCAAAACAAACAAACAAAAAACAGAAGTAATATTGTAACAAATTCAATAGAGATTTTTAGAATGGTCCACATCAAAAAAATCCTTTAAGAAAAAAAGACTATAATAAAGTGTCACTTTATACTCACTGGATGGCTACTATTTAAAAAGAAAAAAAAAATGGTTGCTGAGGATATGGAGAAATTAGAACCCTTGTGAATTGTTGGTAGGAATGCAAAGAGGTACAGCCACTGTGGAAAATGGTACAGCAGTTCCTCTAAAAATTAAAAATAGAGCTACCGCATGATCCAGCAACCCCACTTCTGGTTATACATCCAAAAGAACAGAGAGCAAAGTCTCAAAGTGACATTTGTACACCCAGATTCATAGCAGCATTATTCACAATAGCTGAAGCATGGAGGCAACCTGTGTCCAGTGAATGAGTAAATGAGCAAAATGTGATACATACCTACAACAGAATATTATTCAGTCTTAAAGAGGAAGGAAATTCTGACCCATGCTAGAACATGGATGAACCTTAATAGCATGATGCTAAGTGAAATAGGCCAGTCACAAAAAGACAAATACTGAATGATTCAACATGCTTGTTGATTGAAGAATGGTGGACATTTCTTCCTAGATGGGAGCAACCAGACGTTGCTAAAATTGGGGTGATCTTTGTCCACTGCACTGTCAGATTTGAAGAAGCAGAATCATGCATTTATTTGGAAAGGAGAACTCACCCCTGTGGTTTCTCCATCTAGGGAGGAAGTTCCATGAAAACAAACCAAAACTTGTTTTTGAAACACTTTCTCCAAAAACATGTTGGATACTTAGAATTACCAGTTCCTTCCCTGATGATGCCTGGAGGGTCACCACTGAGCCTGGCTTGGGGACAAGGAATTTCCAGGGTTATGTGAGTTTAAGCAGCAGCTCACCCATCCGCCCTTCTCAGAGTCTCCATAGCTGGCCATCACTCACATTTATTAACACCCATTCCGAAGGTGGAAGCTTCAGATAAACACTGAGTGCCCATGAATGCAGAATATTTTGGTGGTGGGGAGAGGGGAGACAATGTATGTGAAAGGCAAATTCTGGGCTAGTTCCAATGAAGACTTTTTCACTTTTTGCTGTGAGATCACGAGCAAGGGGCTTTGCCTCTCTGAGCCTGTTTTCCTGCCCTCAGCGTTGTGCTTACCCACCTTGTGGGGTTGCTGGAGGACTGAAATGAGAAAGCCTAGGTGAGTGCACCTTCAAAAGTCAGGAAGGCCCAGGAAGACTGGGGCGTTGTCATCTCTGTCGGGGGAAACTCAAAGTCGGAATGAGACACGCCAGTGAGCATCAAGTGAAGGATCAGAAACAGATCCCTAAAAGATGTGGCGGAGGGGAGCAGAGAGGCAGGAAGCTGGGTTTCAGTTCATTATTGTGAGTTACACAGATCATCCACCCCCGTGCTCCTGGGTTTCCTTTTCTGTAAAATGGAGATCCAAGTGTCTACATTTGGGGCCATTTTGAGATCCTAGATGTTATGCTCCGAGCCCGTATCTCCGAACCGACCGAGAGAGCAAGTCCACCACAGTATTGCAAACGCAAGAAGGGAGTTTGTTTATTCCTAGTGCGCTAGGGCCCAAGTCTCATCCCACACAAGGGAATCTGACAAGAGCCCCGAACAAAGGAGTATGGCGGCTTATATACAGGCAGTTCTTTGTCTCAGTTACAGGAGTAGCTGGCGTTACATGATTGGCCAGGCAGGATGAGCGTATATCCTGTCTCTTTCTGGTAAATATGACTCAGGTCCTAGAGACCGTCGTTTGGTCCCTAACATTCCCCCCTGTCCTTAGATCACATAGAGGAATCTTCCTCTCGGTCCTGAGACACAGTTTGATATTGTTGTTGAAGCACAAACAGCTGTGCTGTATTTATGCGTTCCTTTACAAAGGCTACAAGTCTATTGATAATACATGGGCCGAAGGTAAGCATTAGTAAAAGTACTAGCAGGGGTCCTAGCAAGGTGGAGATTAAGGTAGTCAGCCAAGGGGATTGTTGAAACCAAGATTCAAACCATCCCTGTTGAGCCTCACATTCTCGTTTACGTTGGGCTAGTCCTTCTCTCACTTGGCCACAGATTTTTTAACTATTTCTGTATGATCCGCATAGAAACAGCACTCTTCCCCTAGGGCAGCACAGAGTCCCCCTTGTTGCAGAAAGAGCAGATCTAATCCCCTCCTGTTTGCTTTTTTTCTGGATTGAACCTTATTCTGACTTGTGCATAATTGCAACTTTCACAGCTAAAAGTTGGATCTCCGAGGACCCTAGGGAGGGGCTTGGCGAATGAAAAATTAAGTAAATCTCGATTTCCTACTTCCCAGCGCCGAGGTCCATCATTAGAAGTAACACAATCCCAAGTTTTACAATGAGTCTTGTGCCCCCCCTCCCCACAGGTCTTTCAGACATGTCTGGGTGCGCCTGGGCATGCCCAGAACCCTTGTTCTCGGAGATAACCCCTAGCCCAAGGCACATTTACCATCGGCTTAAGGTCAAAGTACAAGTCTGGCCACCATGTGTTTGGTGGATGTATTGCGGTAGTGGAGTTCAGCACCTCTTGTGTTAGTCCATTTTACAGCTTTCAGGTGATTTTGACGGGTTGATGCGGGTTTACGCTGGCAACTCCAGAGCAGAGTAACTGGGTCATCCACAAGATGGCCCAGCCGAGTTGTCCTGGTCCTGTTGGCGCCTTTGAAGCTTTAGCCTCAAGGGGTTGGACGGGTGCAGAGATGTTTCTCATTTTTTTTAGCATCTTTCTGCTCTGCTGAAGCAGCTGGGCGTACGTGGTTGCAATGCACCCAAGGCCCGATACCGTCGACCTCGGTGAAATCTATTTTTTAGTGTTGCCCTGGTCCTTTTTCCCAATACCTCAGTCCTGCATGTTGTCCTTTTCCTGGCCTCATCTGTTGACACGCCTTACAAGCATGCACTATGTTCTTTACAGTAGTCTGGTGCCGGGGAAATCGCAGACGCGCAGTTTTGTTTTTTTGTGTGTGTGTGATAATCACAATTAAAATTTAATTTGAACAAATAGATCTAGAGATAGATACATGAAATACATACTCATAAAAGATACATGAAAATAGTATTATTTAAAGAAATGCAAATTAAAAGAACAGTAAAACATCACCATATCTCTAATAGAGTAACAAAAATTAAAGAAAAAAAATTAAAGACTGAACCTACCAACTGTTAACAAGAGTATCTTGTGAAATAGCTTGGACTCTTAGTTCTGCTGATAGGAATCTAAATGGATGTAAATGTTTTGGTTCAGATATTGACAGTTTCTTAAAGTTTTAAGAATATATCTACCATATATATTCTAGTGCTAGGTGTATGACCAGAAGTAATAAAAATATATTTCCATACAAAGACATAGACACATACTTTTGTAGTAGCTTGATTTTAATAGCCATAAACTGGAAACAACCCAAACAACTAATGAGTGGTTACATAAACAACACGGGGTGAAGCCTAAAATAGAGTTTGAAAGAGCATCAGAGTCTTTTTTTTTTTCTCAGATGAGTAGACAAGTGCAAATGTTCACATAGTTGCCGTCCCAACTGAGCAGGGAGTATCAAGTAGCCATCTGAGTCTTGGTACCATCTATTTTTATCTTTTTGAAGGTTGGTGTGTTTTTGGATCCAAGCAAAGTCTGTGGATGAATATCAGGGGTTGGGGGCAGAGTTCCCATACCTGGAGGTGGAAGTCGGATCGCCACCACAGGGGTGATGAAATCTTCATCAGCTACTTTTCGAGCTGCCAGGTCTGCGGCACGATTCCCTCGTGCCGTGGGGCTGTCACCCTTCTGATGCCCAGGTACGTGTACTATTGACACAGCCCGAGGCATCTGTACAGCCTCTAAAAGTCTACGGATTTTAGGCAAGTTTTTAATTTTTTTTCCTTCAGCTGTCAAAAACCCCCGTTCCCGATATATCGGGCCCTGGATGTGTACCGTGCCAAAAGCATAGCGACTGTCAGTGAAAATAGTTATTCTTTTTTCTTTGGCTCTCTCTAATGCTTGAATCAGGGCAATTAACTCTGCCTTTTGTGTTGAGGTATCCAGGGGAAGGGCCTCTGCCCATATCGTCTGTCCAGAGTCATCTACTACTGCGGCTCCCGCCCGTCTCTGTCCATCTTTTACATAACTGCTGCCATCTGTGAACCATTTTAGGTCACTGTTATCCAGTGGAGTATTGGTTAAGTCCTTTCGCATTGCTGTTACCCCGGCCAGTATCTCATCACAATCATGGAGGGGGCTATTTTCCCCCGGATTGGGCAAAAGAGTGGCTGGATTTAGAGTGCAGGGTGTTTGGAAATGAATCTGTGGGGTGTCAAGTAGCAAGGCCTGGTAGTGCGTCAAGCAGCCATTAGAAATCTATTTACCTGGGGGTTGCTTTAAAACTTTTTCTATGGCATGAGGAGTGTAGACCAAGAGTCTCTGTCCATAACTCAGTTTATTAGCATCATGGACTAAGAGTGCGGTGGCCGCGATGATACGGAGGCAAGGTGGCCATCCGGCTGCCACTGGGTCCAGTCTCTTGGAAAGGTAAGCTACAGGTCGCTTCCATGGTCCCCATCTCTGTGTTAGTACCCCTTTTTTTATCCCCCGCTTTTTATCTACAAATAATTGGAAAGGCTTAGATGGATCAGGGAGGGCAAGGGCAGGAGCTTTTAGCAAGGCTCGCCTGAGCTCTTGGAAGGCCTCTTTCATTGGCTCAGTCCATTTTTAGTCCTTGTTTTTTTTGGTCCCTTTATATAGGGGCCTGGCCTTTTCTGCAAACCCCAAGATCCATAACCGGCAATATCCCACCATTCCCAGAAATTTTCTCACTTGTCTAGGGTTAGCCAGCTCAGGGATCTGGAGGATGGTTTCTTTCATAGCCTGTGTTAGCCACCTCTGGCCCTGTTTTATCTTATAACCGAGGTATGTAACCTCCTGCTTGGCAATCTGGGCCTTTTTGGCACTAGCCCTGTAACCTAAAGTCCCCAAGGTTTGGAGGAGGTCACCTGTTGCCTCTTGGCACTCTTTTTCTGTAGCTGCTGCCAGCATAAGGTCATCAACATATTGTAATAAAACAATTGTAGGGTGTTCAACCCTACACTCACGGAGGTCTTCATCCAGGGCCTCATTAAATAACGTGGGCGAGTTTTTGAAACCCTGTGGTAAGCGAGTCCATGTCAGCTGCACAGGGGTCTGACTACCGTCTTCCTGCCATTCGAAGGCAAAGATCTCTTGGCTTGCAGGGGCAAGAGGCAAACTGAAAAAGGCATCTTTTAAATCTAAAACAGTGTACCAAATGTAGTTTGGAGGCAAGTTGCTTAGCAATGTATAAGGGTTAGGAACCATAGGATGAATATCATTCACCCATTTGTTGACTTCTCGTAGATCTTGAACCGGTCTAAAATCAGTTCCCCCAGGCTTTTTCACAGGCAACAGGGGAGTGTTCCATGGGGACTGGCACCTTTTCAGGACCCCAGCGTCTATGAGGCGTTGTATATGAGGAGTAATTTTTTGTCGAGCCTCTTGACTCATGGGATACTGTCGTACTCTTACCGGGGAAGCACTGGCTTTTAGTTCCACAATGATAGGGGGCCTCTGTTTGGCTAGTCCCATTCCTGCAGTTTCAGCCCAGGCCTGAGGGTATCTTTGAACCCATGGTTGTACTTCAGGGCTTATTGTCGCTGGGGCCTCTGGCAAGTAGAATCTGTATTTATCTTTTAATGCCAGAGACAAGACCTGAAGAGGATGCCCAGTCCCATCTAAAACCGACACTTGTCCGTGGTCGAAATGAATTTGGGCATTCACTTTAGACAGTAAATCTCCCAACAAGGGCGCTGGACACTCAGGTATCACCAGAAAAGAATGGGTTACCTGGTGGGCCCCCAAGTTCACATGCCATTTTGTAGTCCATCCATATCGTTTAGTCCCGGTTGCTCCCTGCACCCAGCTACTTTTTTTAGACATGGGTCCATTTTTTTGGTTTAAGACTGAGTATTGGGCTCCCATGTCCACCATGAAGCCAACCGGTTTCTCCTCCACATTTATAGTTACCCAGGACTTGGGGAGGGGCTTCGAGCCCTGACCCCCCCCAGTCGCTATCCTCACCCACATAGAGGATATGACTGTCTGGAGAGGGAGTCTCGTTCTTGGGGTTCTTGGGCCCCTCTTTTAGATTTTTGGGGGGGCATTTATCTTTCCAATGTCCAAACTCTTTACAAAATGCACATTGGGTTTTTTTTAAGCTTACGCCTTGTCGTTTTTTCTTCAGTTTTTGAGTCCAATTTTTTTTCTTTTTGGAACGTGTTTTTGTTTTTAACCCCAGCAAAAAATATCTGGGCCAGCTCTTTTTGATTTTTACGGTTTTCTTCAGCTCTAAATTCTCTTTTTTTTTCTTCTAATGCGGTCCTCTCTCTCTTCTGGGGTCTCTCTATGATTAAAAACTCTCCCGGCTGCCCTCACTAGATCTTGCAAGGATTGTTTATTTAACCTCTCTATCTTTTGTAACTTTTCTTTTATATCGGAGGCTGCTTGATTTACAAATGCTAAAATAACTGCCGCTCGTGACTCATCTGCCTGTGGGTCCATAGGGGTATACTGTCTAAAAGCTTTTATTATCCTTTCCAGGAAGGCTGCTGGGCTCTCATTTGGCTCTTGTCTCACTGAATTTATTTTGGCCAAATTAGTTGGCTTTCTGGCAGCCGCTCTAAGGCCAGCCATGAGAGTCTGACGGTACACTCGGAGACGCTCCTTACCTTCAGCGCGTTCGAAGTCCCCGTTGGGTCGCACCAAGGGGATCCCCTCCTCAATGAGGTTAGGCTGTATTGTGGGCCTCCCATCCACCCCTGGCACAATTTTTCCGGCCTTTTGACAGGATCCATTTGCGCTCTTCTGTAGTGAAAAGTACCCGTAACAGTTGCTGACAATCATCCCAAGTGGGATTGTGAGTAAACAGGATAGACTCTAAAAGATCAATAAGACCCTGCGGTTTTTCAGAGAAGGAGGGAGTCTGGGTTTTTTAATTGTACAAATCACTATTGGAGAAGGGCCAATACTGATATGTCCATTCTCCACCCTCTCTGGCTGGCCCCGCCCGGACTGGAAACGCATGAATGGTGGAGGAGGGAACCTCCGGGTCTTCTTCCGCTACGCCAGCCATTTTCTTTTCTTTTCTTTTCTTTTTTTTTGCCCTTTTCCGAGTTCCCTAGGCGGGGCCCCTTTTTCTGGGAGGAGCTGAAGGCTTGGTTTTCTTTCTGGCTTTTCCCGATGAAACCTGTGGAACCTGTGGAAGCAAGGGTGGGGAAGAGGGAAGGAAGTGAGGGGCTGAAAAACAAAAGGTTTTAGCCAGGCCAGGGGGTTTTTTACCAAGTCCTGTCAGACCAAAATGTATGGAGTTTGGTCTGGCTGGGTGTCCTGAAGGGTAGGGGGTGAGCACATTCTCTCTGACTGCTCGAATAGTAGGCAGGCTGAAGGTGCCTTTTTGTGGCCAGCTGACATCAAAAGCAGGCCACTCGGCAGAACAAAAAGTTACTAACTTGCTTTTCTTCACCAGCAATGATAGATTCTGTGCTCTAGACTTGAAATCAGAGAAGTGGTTAATCATAAGAGATAAAGGAGTAGAAGTTGTCTGTCCCATGATCACAGAAAAGCACACTGGGAGCCAACAGAGCACACAAAGAGCAACACAGACACCACAAATAGACAAACAGATAACGAACACAAGGTGGCCACCGACAATGCACTCAATCTTACCTGCAGGGTGTTCACAGAGCCAGCTGCCTCCCCAGCACGAAACTGGGCCCCGGCCTTACGCTGACTTAATCCAGTAACCAGAGCCAGCTGCCTCCCCAGCACAAAACCGGGCCCCAGCCTTACGCTGGACTTGGCTCTGCACTTTACAGCCAGATGCCTCCCCAGTACGATACCGGGCCCCGGACTTGATCTGGGCTTCTGCAACGTTAGCACCGGTGCTCAGAGCTCTTATCTCCTAACGAGGTTACTCCCTTCTACCAGGAGAGTTGTCCTCCCCGGCGGGACGGAGATCCCGGACGAGCCCCCAGATGTTATGCTCCGAGCCCGTATCTCCGAACCGACCGAGAGAGCAAGTCCACCACAGTATTGCAAACGCAAGAAGGGAGTTTGTTTATTCCTAGCGCACTAGGGCCCAAGTCTCATCCCACACAAGGGAATCCGACAAGAGCCCCAAACAAAGGAGTATGGCGGCTTATATACAGGCAGTTCTTTGTCTCAGTTACAGGAGTAGCTGGTGTTACATGATTGGCCAGGCAGGATGAGCGTATATCCTGTCTCTTTCTGGTAAACATGACTCAGGTCCTAGAGACTGTCGTTTGGTCCCTAACACTAATAATCAGTACTAACCTGGGCTGGACCTTCACCCCGGGCTGGGCTCAGGTGTCTCGTTCACCATGCAGCTCCAAGTGGTACGGACTTACTTTGACTTCTATTAACAGATGAGGCTCAGAGAAGTCAATCAACTTTCCCAGAGTCACACAACTTGGGAGAGGTTTACCAGGCTCCCCAACAGTATGCTAGTCAATGTGTGAAAATGCTTGTAAAATGTCAAGCTTTGAACAAAGCTACAATGTTGTCGATTCATGGGGTCACAAAGAGTCAGACACTACTGAGCGACTGGACTGAACTGAACTGATGCTATAGCTTCCTGGCTTCCCTGGTGGCTCAGTAGCAAAGAATCCACCTACCAACGCAGGAGAGGATCCCTGGGTTGGGAAGATCCTCTAAAGAAGGAAATGGCAACCCACTCCAGTATTCTTGCCTGGGAAATCCCCTGGACAGAGGAGCCTGGCGTGCTGCAGTGCATGGGGTCGCAAGGAGTCAGACACGATGTTGTCTGTGATTGCAAGGGGACGGGGGTGGAGGTGAAGAGAACATGGAAGTGGTGAGTAGTGAGTGGGGTAATCTGAGGGGTCTTCCTGGAGGAAGCAGATGTGATCAGGTCTTGAAGTAGATTATGGCTATTGACAAGCAGAGAAAAGGGTGAGGGAATTCCAGGTGGGTGGATTGGCAGGGGCAAAGGCAGGGAGGGGGAATTACTCAGCTCTGTGCATGGGTGAGAAAGAAGATTGTCTCTGGAGATTACTAACAAGAGGACTGAGATGAATTGAGTGTGGTTAAAACAGTACGTGGAAGGACATTTTAATTATGTTATAACCGCAACTGTGTTAGTATTACTCGAAGGCTTGCTAGGTACTGGGTGCTCTGACTAGCATTTAGCTCTAAACTTCAGTTTTCTCATCTGAAAACAGGTTAAATAGTTGTCTGTCTCTCAGGGCTGTTATGAGGATTATGTGAAAGAAGTGTGAAGTAGTGAAGTGAAAGTCACTCAGTTGTGTCTGACTCTTTGTGACCCCATGGACTATAGCTTGCAGGCTCCTCTGTCCATGGGGATTCTCCAGGCAAGAATACTGGAGTGAGTTGCCATGCCCTCCTCCAGGGGATCTTCCCAACCCGTGGATTTAACCCAGGTCTCACGCATTGCAGGCAGATTCTTTACTGTCTGAGCTACCAGGGAAGCCCAGCTACAGGAGGTAGCCTGTCCCTTCTTTAGGGGATCTTCCTGGCCCAGGAATCAAACCAGGGTCTCCTGCATTGCAGGCAGATTCTTTACCAGGAATAGGTGTCCAACTCTTATAAGCCTAGAAACATATTCCGTACCTGCAGCTTCCTGGTCCCCCATCCTCTTCGGGCATGCCCTGGGTACGTTCCACTCATTCACGCATTCTACAGCGTTTCCTGAGCGCCCAGAGCTTCCTAGATAGCTCGGCTGGAGGGTCTGTGCAGAACAGGGATGCCACTCAGACAATCCACCTCTTCTCCCAGCCAGTGTTCTCTCCCCGCCCCACCACGCCTCAGCCTCCCACCCAGGCTTGGCACTAACTAAACCTTTGTACAATCAATAACAATTATAGTAGCTATGCGAGACGTCATTTCTATTGTCCCCATGAGGTTGTTAGGAGACTGAAAGTAGGACAAAAATAGCTATGAGATCTCCTGGTGAAGTCAGGATCATTCTTACCTGAATGGGAAGCGTCATCATCACGGAAAATAGGATTTCCTTTTTCTCTTAAAAGACTCAGCTTTATGGTCTTGCCCTGTAACAGAGTGTGAACGCAGGCTCAACCTTTGGGAGGATAGATCGACACTTGCCAGCAGTGTCGAGGCACTTAGAGGTGTTATGAGTGTTGCAGTGTTGACGTTAAGAAAACCAAAGTTACATCATTGTCCATTCTTAAGAAGAGCTGGTTAGGTCAACAATGAAACAATGTACCCGTTTTGTACAATATTATAGCGCTATCAAAAACAAGGAAAGAGGGCTTCCCTGCTGGCTCAGTGGTCAAGAATCCACCTGCCAGTGCAGGGGACATGGGTTAGATCCCTGATAGGGGAGGATCCCACATGCTGAGGAGCAACTAAGCCCATGCCCACAACTATTGACCCAGTGCTCTAAAGCCTGTCAGCCACCAACTGCTGAAACCTACGTGCCTAGAGCCTGTGCTCTGCAACAAGCGAAGCCGCTGCAATGAGGCGCCTGCACACTCCCACTCGCCGCAACTAGAGAGAAGCTCACGAAAATCAGCAACGAAGACGCAGCAAGCCATAAATAAATAAAGATAAATCTTAAAAAAAAAAAAAAAAGGAAGGAGATTTGCAGGCAGGGAAATTGAAAAATATCCAGAATACATTAAATGAAAACTTTGAAAATCTAGCTGCTTAACAGTATGTGTGGTGTGATATTAGAAAACCTCCCTTGATTGTCTCTTGGGAGAAGGACAAGCCTGGCTAGCAGGATTTATTTTTTATCATTTCAGAGAAAAGAAAGGGCTTCCCAGGTGGTGCAGTGGTAAAGAATCCACCTGTCAGTGCAGGAGATGCAAGAGACTCAGGTTTGATTCCTTGGAAGGGAAGATCCCCTGGAGGAGGAAATGGTCCAGTTCATTTCAGTTCCGTTCAATTCAGTCACTCAGTCGTGTCCGACTCTTTGCGACCCCATGAATCACAGCAAGCCAGGCCTCCCTGTCCATCACCAACTCCCGGAGTTTACTCAGACTCACGTCCGTCGAGTCAGTGATGCCATCCAGCCATCTCATCCTGGTCGTCCCCTTCTTCTCCTGCCCCCAATCCCTCCCAGCATCAAAGTCTTTTCCAATGAGTCAACTCTTCGCATGAGGTGGCCAAAATACTGGAGTTTCAGCTTTAGCATCATTCCTTCCAAAGAAATCCCAGGGTTGATCTCCTTCAGAATGGACTGGTTGGATCGCCTTGCAACCCACTCCAATATTCTTGCCTGGAAAGTTCCATGAACAAAGGAGCCTGGTGAGCGACAGTCCTAGTGTCACAAAGAGTCGGACACGACTGAGCGACTGAGCAGGAAAAAGAAAGGAGAAAAGACAGTGTAGGAATTGATCCTTGACTTTGCAGATGGAGTGGTTAGTACCCAGGGTTTGAACCCAGGTCTCCCGCATTGCAGGAGTACACAAATCCCAGTACACAAATTCCTAACCATCCCTCCTTACCAAACCTGAGGCTGAGCTGTGTGGGAAAGAGGTGATTCTTAGCTACAGTGCACTTTCCAAGGGGCAATGAAGATGGCTTTACCCAAACTAGCCTTTCCCAAACATACCACTTCTGAAATTCCCCCAGCCCTCCTTACTAATCAGGGCAGTGGGAGAGGTGTGTGAGCAAATACCATCTGCTTGCATCACTAAGAGCAAGCAGAGTAAATCCTACAAGCAGGCTTCCCATTACCTGTGGCAACTATAGTTACATCCGAAACTCCAATCAAACCACCTCTCAATTCAGTTCAGTCATTCAGTGGTGTCTGACTCTTTGCGACCCCATGGACTGCAGGATGCCAGGCCTCCTTGTCCATCACCAACTCTCGGAGTTTACTCAAACTCACATCTGTTAAGTCGGTGATGTAATCCAACCATCTCATCCTCTGTCATCCCATTCTCCTCCTGCCCTCAATCTTTCCCAGCATCAGGGTCTTTTCCAGAGTCAGTTTTTTCTCATTAGGTGGCCAAAGTATTAGAGCTTCAGCTTCAGCATCAGTCCTTCCAATGAATATTCAGGACTGATTTCCTTTAGGAGAGACTGGTTGGATCTCCTTGCAGTCCAAGGGACTGTCAAGAGTCTTCTCCAACATCACATTTCAAAAGCATCAGTTCTTCGGTGCTCAACTTTCTTTATGGTCCAACTCTCACATGACTCTCTCCAAACATGACTACTGGAAAAACCATAGCTTTGACTAGACAGACCTTTGTCAGCAAAGTAATGTCTCTGCTTTTTAACATGCTGTCTAGGTTGGTCATAACTTTTCCTCCAAGGAGCAAGCGTCTTTTAATTTCATGGCTGCAGTCACAATCTGCAGCTCTGATTTTGGAGCCCCCCAAAATAAAGTCTCTCACTGTTTCTATTGTTTCCCCATCTATTTGCCATAAAGTGATGGACTGGACGCCATGATTTTAGTTTTCTGAATGTTGAGTTTTAAGCCAGCTTTTAAACTCTCCTCTTTCACTTTCATCTAGAGGCTCTTTAGTTCTTCGCTTTCTGCCATAAGGGTGGTGGCATCTGCATATCCAAGGTTATTGATATTTCTCCCGGCAATCTTGATTCCAGTTTGTGCTTCATCCAGCCTGGCATTTCACATGATATACTCTGCATATAAGTTAAATAAGCACCACCTCTAGAAGAAACCAACATGTCACTGCCCTTCCCAGGGCTTAGTATGCCAGGACCAAATTAGAAATGCAGTCTTCTAATCTTGTTCACGTCTTCAGTCATTTATTCACTCACTAGGTTTTTATCAAAGGCTTAATTTATACTAGCCCTTATGATGGACCCTGGAAATAAAAAGATGAGTGAGATCCATTCTCAGCCTTGAAGGAGCTCACAGACCAATGGGAGAAGGTAGGCAATTAAGTAAATAATTATAATTTTATGAAAGAAGTTAGTGAAAACCCAAGTATTTAGTGAAAACCCAAGTATTTAGTGAAAATCCCTACTCCCCAACTGGTGATGCTCAGGAAAACAGAAGCAGTCATCACAAGAAAATTTTAATGAAGTGCCTGGTCTTTTATAAGTTTAATTGATAAGTTTAGTTCTCATGCATTTGGTCTTTCTGTTTCCTTAAGCTTCCTCTTGGCTGTGAATTATTTTTACATTATATTTATTCTGAAATAATCATAGATTCATAAATTGTTGCAAAAATAACATTAAGCAGTGTGATGTATCCTGCATCCAGCTTCCCTCATGAGCAACATCTCACATAACTAAAGTGCATTAGCAGACCCAGGAAACTGACATTGGCTTGATAGAATTAGCCTCACTACAAACCCCCTGCCCACTGAATGCAGCATCTGGCGTGCCCATAACCCTCTTTCTTGGGTGTTGGTCAGTCTGTCTGAGTGTTTGCCACTGCTGGCAAAATCAAATTCCCATCTTGCAAAGTTACAAAATTCCTGAAGTTGATCTAAATGACACTAGAGAACCATTCAAAGCATTGCCAAAGATATTGACAAATGAGCATCTGGCCAATGAGATTCCTAGACCAAGACACCACTAAAGATTTAAGGGGAAATGATGAGAAGAAAACAGAACAGGTGCTTGAAAAGAGAACAACTTCATGATGAAAAGACTAAGAAAGGCCTTCTGGGAAACTCAGAGCATCTAATAATATTTTTGCAAATATGACTCTCTGTACGATACAGTGTGAAACTTGTAGTAAAGGATGTCATATCACACTTTCAAAAAAATTTTTTTCAGGAAATTATGTCTAAAAGAAAAAAGAAATATCAGCCCTGACTTCATCTATTTAGTCTAAGAATTAGTACAGAATTACAATTGTAATTTTGTTGACTAAAGATAGAATAATGCCTGTAAATTTTAGTTTCATTTAGTTTTCATTTCTAAAGGTGGAATTTCAATCAAATTCTTTTTCTCTTGACATTTACCATGACACTTTAGTTTCATTCTAACTAAATTTGCTTTTACTCTACTTTTTATGGTACAAATGATCCTCAAAAGTGAAAAGTTTCCTGAGAAGTTACTAAAGGGCAAAGGACACAGTGACTATTTCTTCCTGGGAGTGGTCAGGAAGTTCTTCCCGTAAGTAACTTTTGGGGTGGGTGTTGAAGGATGTGTAGGAGTTCACCAAGTGAAGAAGAGTAGAAAGTTTATATAGTTAGAGAATAGAGTGAGTAGAAGTCAGTGAAGGATGGAAGAGCATGGCTTCCCTTCAAATACTGTGAGTGGGCCACTATGTGACTGCTGCAGACTGGGATGGGGTTGGGAGTGTTCTTTGTCATAGGAGGCAGCACTCCTGAGCCTCATTGAAGAGCTGATGCTTAATGCCAAGGAAGTGGGGAACCACTGGAGGGCTTTGAGCTGAGGCAGAACATGATCAATGTTGCAATTTAGAAGACTCCCTTGCTGCTGTGAATTAGTGGTGGTGAGGCTGAAGGTAGGAAAACAATTTTTGTTCTTTTTTTGGCCACACCATGGGGCTCGTAGCATCTTTGTTCCCTGACCAGGAACTAAACCGGGCCCTCAGCAGTGAAAGTTCAGAGTCCTAAGCACTAGGCCAGGAAAACAAATTTAGAGGGTGGTGACTAAGACATAGGTCTAGATTAGGTCACTGTGTAGAGTCAGGCTCCACCCCTGACTAGCCCTGGGATCCTTCCTTAACCATTACCAGCCTCAGCTTCTTCATCTGTATAATGGAAATATAACAGTCCCCATCTCATAGGATTATCAGGAAGATTAATTGCCAAATAAAAATTATGACCAACCTAGATAGCATATTCAAAAGCAGAGACATTACTTTGCCAACAAAGGTCTGTCTAGTCAAGGCTAAGGTGTTTCCGGTAGTCATGTATGGATGTGACAGTTGGACTGTGAAGAAAGCTGAGCACCGAAGAATTGATGCTTTTGAACTGTGGTGTTGGAGAAGACTCTTGAGAGTCCCTTGGACTACAAGGAGATCCAACCAGTCCATTCTGAAGGAGATCAGTCCTGGGATTTCTTTGGAAGGAATGATGCTGAAGCTGAAACTCCAATACTTTGGCCACCTCATGCGAAGAGTAGACTCATTGGAAAAGACTCTGATGCTGGGAGGGATTGGGGGCAGGAGGAGAAGGGGGAAACAGAGGATGAGATGGCTGGATGGCATCCCTGACTTGATGAATGTGAATCTGAGTGAACTCTGGGAGTTGGTGATGGACAGGGAGGCCTGGCATGCTGTGATTCATGGGGTTGCAAAGAGTCAGACACGACTGAGTGATTGAACAGAACTGAACTGAACTGAATCCACTATCAGATAAGGACCACATTGGAGGCTAGATGATGAGAGATGATGGTTATATTAAGTGTTATAATTTAGGCTGGATAGAGATGAAGGACGTGAACTTGAGCAAAGTCCACGAGACAGTGGAGGACAGTGAAGTCTGGTGTGCTGTAGTCTATGGGTCTCAAAGAATCGGACACGACTTAGCAACTGAACAACAACAACAAGAAATGAAGGATGAAGGTGGATGAGAAACTCCAGAAATACATTGGCCTTGCATCCAATGGCCCGGAAACAGATTGCAGGTAAGGGAAGGACGTGGTTCAGGAGGAATGTGGACTCCAGATCTTGGACCTGGCTGCCTGGGTTGGGCGAGTATCGTTCACTGACTCAGAGACAAAGGCAGAGGAGCGGTTTTTGAGTTCAGAGTCAGGGGGTTTGGTTTTGAGCATGGGTAGAAATGCGAGGGGCCCTCTCCTAGTTAGGAGGTTTTATCTCTGTGTCAGGAATGCTTTTATTTAATGTGAGTTGGTCATAACTTGTTCCGTAAAGAACTAGAGCAGCCGTGGTAGCTCTATCAACCACTAGAAGTTATGCCAAACATTTATAGTTTGAAGAACAACAGACTTTGTTCAAAGAAGGAGAGGACTGAGAACAGAAATTCTAGGGAACTTCACATGTCTTGAAGTCATTTGTATTAGAAGTAACCAAGGGAATTCCCTGGTGGCCCAGTGGTTAGGACTCTCTACTCTCACTGCTGAGGGTCCGGGTTCATTCCGGGGTCAGGGAACTAAAAAAATCCCACAAGCCATACAGCCTGGCCAGAAACAACAGCAAAAATATTTTGAAGTGTTATGGATCAGGAACACCATTCAGTTCATAGTAAAAGGTCATTATTAAAAAAAAAAAAAAACTAATAGAGAGACACCTAATTCTGGCTCTATGAAGAAGTAGATTCCCTAATATTCCACCCACTGAAACAGCTAAAATGCTGGATAAAATGCTTGAATGCATCTTTTAAACATTTTTCTGATCTAGCATTAAAGTAAGAAATCCACAAAGTCCCCAGAGACATGAAGTTAGGGATACTGGGTGGTGAGCATCCATTAAAGACCAGTTTTTTCCTGAGGGTTTGTTTCAAACTCTAGAGAACCTGAGCTTCACCTTTAAAGGTTACAGTGGGTAAAAGGGCAAGACATAGTCTAGGGGACCCCTCAATTGAGAATTTTACAGTAGATTCATAAGAGAGCTGAACCCCAAAGGATTAAACACTGAGAGGATGAGTGAGAAATATACCCTGCCAGACAGAAGAGAGAGCTACTAATACAAAACTTGTCTGTCTCGATCATGGGGGTGAGTGTGAGAGATTTGCCATTACAAGTGGGTCTTCACTCAGGCTTGTGACCCAAATTCATGCTACGTAAGTAGTGAAAAAAAACCCAAACAAACACTCAAGCAAATAATGTAATTTAAAGATGGTCAAAGGTTGAAAGGAAGGAGGGTCCCCAGGGATTAGCAGAAGTGACATTAACTACTCATTAATGGAACTTAACTTTACAACAGAACTCAAACGTCACCTACAACAAAGTTCTAAAAAAAAATGAATAGCTCACAGTCAAAAAAAAAAAAAATCACACACAGGGGAAGGAAGCACAGCACCATTAGTAGAAATGTAAGTGGATCAGACTCTCCTGTCAAAAGGCAAAGATTTTTCAGACCAGATGTATTATGTATAAGAGGTATATTTAAAGCTTAAGAATTCTATCGAGATTAAAAGTCAAATCAGAAATTCCCTGGCAGTCTAGTGGTTAGGATTCGATGCTTATGCTGCCCTGTTCAGGTCCAATCTCTGGTTGGGAAACTAAAATCCTAAAGCCGTGGAGTGTAGTCAAAAAACAAATAAAATAAAAAGTCAAATGTTATGGGGAAAATAAAATAAAACAAAGTAAACTAGAAAGTCAAGTGGAAGTGTTAGTCACTCAGTCGTGTCTGACTTTTTGTGACCCCATGGCCTGTAAACTTCCAGGCTCCTCAGTCCATGGAATTCTCCAGGCCAGAATGCTGGAGTGGGTAGCCATTCTTTTCTCCAAGGGATCTTCCCAACCCATATACAAAAAGTGAAATGCCAGATAAACATAATGAAAATAAAGTTAGTATCACTCTATTAGTATAAGACAAATAGACTTTGAGATAAAAAGATTACCAGAGGTCAAGAGAGTCATTGCATAATGATAACAAATTCAATAAGAAGATGTAACAATTCTAGTTCTGTTCTAATATTTTTCCTTTTTTGAAGGAGAGGCTTATCTTGCTTGGTTTTAATAGCTTTTCAGATATTTCAGATTTCAGTGCAGTTCAGTCACTCAGTCGTGTCCGACTCTTTGTGACCCCATGAACTGCAGCACGCCAGGCCTTCCTGTCCATCACCAACTCCCAGAGTTTACTCAAACTCATATCCATTGAGCCGGTGATGCCATTCAACCATCTCATCCTCTGTCGTCCCCTTCTCCTCCTGCCTTCAATCTTTCCCAGCATCAGGGTCTTTTCAAATGAGTCAGCTCTTCGCATCAGATGGCCAAAGTATTGGAGTTTCAGCTTCAGCATCAGTCCTTTCAATGAATATTCAGGACTGATTTCCTTTAGGATGAACTGGTTGGATCTCCTTGCAGTCCAAGGGACTCTCAAGAGTCTTCTCCAACACCACGGTTCAGAAGCATCAATTCTTTGGCACTCAGCTTTCTTTATAATCCAACTCTCACATCCATACATGACTACTGGAAAAACCGTAGCTTTGACTAGACGGACCTTTGTTGGCAAAGTAAGGTCTCTGCTTTTTAATATGCTGTCTAAGTTGGTCATAAAAAATTTCAAATTTAGCTTAAACTAATAAGACTAAGTTCCACGAGAGTAGAAATTTTTGTCTCTTTTTGTTCACTTCTATTTTCCCAATGCCTGGTAAACATGGGGCCGCACGTGGGTTAGGCACTCCATAAATGAAACACTTTGTTGGAGGCTTATGGTGTGTCAAGTCATGTATATTGTGACATCCAGTCCCATCACTTCATGGCAAATAGCCAGTTCCAGCACCCCACTGGGCCCAGGTCTCCTGATTCTGGCTTCTGACCCCCAGGAGCCTGGGCTAGTCATGACAGCATCCTGTAAGCTATGTGTCATCAATTCTCACCCACTCTGCAGTCAGTCACAAGCTGGGGGAAAACCCAAGAAACAAAAGCAGCCGTCCACAGGTTCCCGAGCGGTGCTCAAGGTGACTCAGGCTGAGATACAGCATTGCCTGGGCTTGTGGCCAGACACGTGGCAGCCACAGGGCCCAGCCCTGCCCGGGTACAGGACCCGTGCACCCAGGAAGCTGCTCTCCTGGCCTCTCAGGAGGAAGCACCCAGGACCTCTTCTCCTTTCACAAGCTAGATTCTGCCTCAGGTTCCTGCTCAGTTTCTGCAACTTCACATCTCTGAGCCAGCTCTGTAAAATGAGATGGTGATGCCCACCTTGCACTGCCTGGTAATGATGAGATCATATACAGAAAGTGCCTAGCTCCTCACTACTCTTCCTAAGGATATGACATTTGAATACTTTAATATGTCATCATTACCATTGGTGATCTCCAAGTCAAGGAGTAGGAAATAGTAAGAAATTCATTGCCTCTTGCTCAGCAGGTAGACTTCCTTGGTGGCTCAGATGGTTAAGAATCTGCCTGCAAGGCAGGAGATCAGGGTTCCATCCCTGGTTTGGGAAGATCCCTTGGAGAAGGAAATAGCCACCCACTCTAGTATCCTTGCCTGGAGAAGTCCACGGGCAGAGGAGCCTGGCAGGCTACAGTTCAGGGGTTCACAAAGAGTCGGACACAGTTGAACAGCTATCACTTTCACTTTCAGCAGGTAGATGACCTCGAGGATTGCCTGAGCCCTGAGCCTTTGGCATAGACACCTTGCACGCGACTCCTCTCTGCAGACCCCAGGGTACCCTCTCTCTCTCTCCCTCTTCTAGTCTCCCACCACAAGTTTCTCATCCCCAAGGCCAGACCACGGGTCTAGTTTATAACAAAGCTGACAACTTTTGCTAAGTCACTGCTTCCCAAATGTGGTCCCTGCACCATCCTGATGGTGACCAGATAACAGGAGGAGGGCTTTACCTGTAGGCTTTCAGTGATAGTGAACCGTGTGGCAAGAGAGTTCCCTTTCAACTCTTTCATAATCGCCGTCATCAAGAAACTGATCATACCAGAGGATGTGGCTGTTTTGTACATTAGAAGAGACAAATATCAGCAAGGTCACATGACTCAGCCTAGCTGGATATTTTAGACATACAAGAAGTTACAACGAATAAAAACAGGAAGAGCTATGCAATCGCAACTCTGCTAATGAAATAAAAACATTTAAGTGTTATCTAAGTCCCCTGTGTATCCCTCTCTGATGCTGTTCCCCTTCATCCCTCTCATGAACACATCACTTTGCTCTAGGACTAACCAGTCTGAACTGACAGCTGATAATTTTCGTGCACATCCTCCCCTCCTAGGTACCTCATCCCTAGGTAGTACTTTGCAGACTGTAGTTGGACTTATCCTTGTTATGTTGTTGAACTTGAAATGTTAACATATGTAGCCTTAGTTCATGTATTTTAACTACTGTGTGAGATTCCATTGTAGCATTATGCGGCCACTTATCTATCCAGTCTACTTTGGAAGAATATTTATGTTGTTTCTAGGTTCTTAAGGTGATTTTTTTAATGGGTCAATGAAATGAGTACCTTCTTTCACTGATTTTTGTTTATGCGTGTTAAATCTCAAGTTTTAATAATAAAATTCAATAGCTTTGACTCTATAATTGTAAAACCTTGCTTTACATATCATTTTCACGTCTCTAAAGTCTATAGGTGTGTGCCAAGTCACTTCAGTCGTGTCCGACTCTTTGAGACCCCAAGGACTGTAGCCCACCAGGCTCCTCTGTCCATATGATTCTCCAGGCAAGAATACTAGAGTGGGTTGTCATGACCTCTTCCAAGGATCTTCCCGACCCAGGGGTGGAACCCACGTCTCTTATGTCGCCTCTCTTCAGTCACTCGAAACATCATGAGGACTAATTGACTCTCTGTTTGCTTACATCTCACAAGACAGAGCTAATCAAGTAAGTCACAAACACTCAAAGATGAAATTACAGATATGCACAGTTTATTTGTCACCATTGATAAGTATTTAATGCCTTCCACTCTGAGATAGACATCCTTCAGCCTTAGACATAATGTATAGAAATTTGTGATTAAATTAGCATTGCTTAGCATTATTAGCATTAAAACCCCCAAATTTGTAACAATAATCAAATAATCTTAAGAAACCCAGAGTACAATCAGAATTGGAGATGGAATTTAGACTCTCTAAACAGCTGCCTTCCACGAGACAAGTTTAATGTGGTCAGTTTTCCACTGTGGGATTGTCAAACAGAATCCACTTAAAGACTTTACCCTTCAATATACACATAAGGAGGAACAGCACTTTTGTTTGAAATTATCCATTTTTTCATGGGAGTGCTATCAGATAGACTTCCTGAGCACATAACCTGTGATGATTCTAGAAGGAATTATGAGTGGGCAATCATGAATGACCAGTGCCACAAAAGGCGTAGTGATTATACCATTAGCTGATCTTGTGAGAAGATTCTGGAATGCCTGTATCAGAATTCAGAGCCCTTAATAACCTGTTTTAAGGTTCCCAGAAATATAATACCCTCATGGGTTTAGCAGCTTATGGACTCGCTTTTATGCCTAACATCATACTATCCTGCAACAGAAGGAGACAAAATTGTAAAGACTCAACCATTAACCCTTTAAAACTTACACGATATTCCAAAGTGTAGTTGATTTGACCGACTCCATTTAAAAAAAAATTATGTTTATTTGGCTGCACTGGGACTTAGTTGCAGCAGGCGGGGTCTTCGATCTTCATGGCTGCTTGCGGGATCTTTAGCTGTGGTATGTGGAATCTGGTTCCCTGACCAGAGATGGAACCCAGATCCCCTGCATTGAGAGAGCGGAGTCTTAGCCAGTGGACCACCAGGGAAACCCCATCACTGAGTCCATTTTTAACAAACACTAAATTCCTTCACTCTGATTGGATCCATCCTGTTCAATCCGTTAAAGTCACGTGTGTCCCAGGATCCTTATAAAAGACATTCATGTCTGTTCTGTGTTGATTGTTATCTCTCAGGTTTTTTTGGCCATCACAAATAATGTTGCTTTGTGTGTCATGATGCACGTGGTTAAGACTTCTCCTGGGTTATATAGTGAGGAGTGGAAATGCTGGATATGTGCCTCTCCCATTTCAATAGCTATTGCTCAAATGCTAACCTTAGGTGAGGAAAGTCTTCTAAGTGGTCTCCAGCCAAGTAGGAGAGTTTTTGTTTCTCTATATTCTTTGCTGTTGTTTTTCAGTCACTCATTCACGTCCGACTCTTTGAGATCCCAAAGAGTCTCAAAGACTGCAGAGACTGCAGCACGCCAGGCTTCCCTGTCCTCCACTATCTCCCATCGTTTTGCTCAAACTCATGTCCACTGAGTCAGCGATGCCATCCAACCATCTCATCCTCTGTCATCCCCTTCTCCTCCTGCCTTTAGTCTTTCCCAGCATCAGGATCTACATCCTTACTAGTAACTTTCAAATTTTTTCCTACTTTTCTGATACAGACAGCTTCAGCTAGGTACCGGTCTACCTTTAACTCCTCTATAACACTTGCTAAGCATGCTTTGTCACCAAAAGACATTGGATCTCAGGATCAGGACCTTCCGTAAGCAGAAGAATATAAACAAGATTTTACTTTCCATCTGCTCATCACTATTCTTAGGCAAGTGACATGACTTTCCAACTGAGATAGGAATATGGAATTTCCTTTTATGATAAATAATACAGAGAAAGTAAAAGAGGGGAATAATAACACGTTGTTGCATGTGATAATTGTAAGACAAAAATTTTACAGGGGGACTTGGATGACTGTAGACAGAGGTAACGCTGTACTCATGACTAATCACGAGGGAACACTCTGAGACCGGCGGCTTCTGCAGCAAGGTAAGCACCTACCTGAAAACAGCAGCATTACAGAAATGAAAGAAATTCTAGGGATGGTGTAATATGACCTATGTTTCACATGTGATGAAACAGGGGGCCAGAGAGAGGAAATAAATTGCTTGTGGTGGCACAGTGAGTCAGGGACCAAGTGGAAGCTGGCATTCAGGTTTTCGGGACTAAGCATGTGATGCGGTACTGGACTGGATTGGCAGGAAAGAGGAAGGCAGCCTTGGAAAGGGCTAGGAAAAGCTGCTCTAGCTCCTGGTCCTGTGCAACCAGTGGTTGCAGTTTAATCATCCATTACCCCCACCCTGGGGTGTTGGGTGGAGTCCCATGGCCTGCTTTTGATCCCCATCTCGGGGTATTGGATAGAGTCCCATGGCCTGCTTCTCATCCCCATCTCGGGGTGCTGAATGGAGTCCCATGGCCTGCTTCTGATCCCCATCTCAGGGTGCTGGATGCAGTCCCATGGCCTGCTTCTCCTCTCCATCTTGGACTCTTGAGAATGGATTCTCAGGTCTGCTCTGCTCTCTCAGGTGCCTCAGAGGTGAGGTACTTAAGAACATGCTTTCCTTATTCCGCACAGCAACTGACCCACCTGCCGTCTTCTCCACAACCATGGCTGACGATTACACACCATCTCTTCCTTCTGTTAAAATTCTCTTTTGCATCCCCCCCACCCGCCTTCTTTCCTAACTAATCACTTGTAAGTTCTCAAATCTCCTCTTTTTCTCTCAAGGATAATTGATGGGCATTACCATCTTGTCCAAAGAATTGATGCTTTTGAACTGGTGTTAAAGAAGACTCTTGAGAACCCCTTGGACTGCGAGGAAATCAAACCAATCAGTCCTAAGGGAAATCAACCCTGAATACACATTGGAAAGATTGATGCTGAAGCTGAAGCTCCAATACCTTGGTCGCCTAGTACAAAGAGCCAACACGTTGGAAAAGACCCTGATGCTGGAAAAGATTGAGGGCAGGAGGAGAAGAGGGCAGCAGAGGATAAGATGGTTACATAGCATCACCAACTCAATGGACATGAATTTCAGCAAATTCAAATGAATTTGAGCAAAAAATAATGGAGAACAGGGGAGCCTGGTGTGCTGCAATCTATGGGGTCATGACTAGCGACTGAACAGCAGCAACCACCACCTTGTCCAAGAAACCGTGTGGTCTTCCAACTGCTGGGAAGAGAAATCTCAGAAAGAAAGCGGAAGTGGAGGGTCAAAGTTTCCTCTTTCTCTCTAACTACAGTGAAGCAGACACTGATCTGCATCACAAAGTTAGTTCTGATGAAGTTGAGGACTTTTGTGCAGGTATCCTGTCATTCTCTTGACATGGGGAAGACCTGTGTGAAGCTGTAAAACTTTGTGATTGCAGAATTATTCTGAAAAGTATAGGGTTGGTCAAAAAGTGCATTCAAGTTTTTCTGTTATACTTTATGGAAAGACTTGAACCAACTTTTTGGCCAACTCTATTAAATTTTTGGGTTTCCCTGGTGGCTCAGACGGTAAAGAATCTGCAATGCAAGAGATTCAGGTTCGATCCCTGGGTCAGGAAGATCCCCTGGAGAAGGAAATGGCAACCCACTCCAGTATTCTTGCCTGGAGAACTCCATGGACAGAGGAGCCTGGTGGGCTACAGTCCTTGAGGTTGAAAAGAATTGGACACACCTGAGCACAAACACTGCACTTCACTTCAATATTAAATTTGTACAAAGAAGTACATGATACCCAGCCTGTGAAGATTATTGATTTGCCCTGTGAATTATGCTTTAAGGCCTAAGAAGTATGCAATTTTGATTATCTTAATTGATAATTTGTTGCCCAGAGGGTATTTACACCTACATCTCTGTTTGCTGAAAAGTATACTTTGTTAGGTGAGAAGAGCTTTAGAATTTCTATCTTCTACCTCTCGGCCTTTATACATAAAATTTATAATGTCATAGTCTTGTTGGACTGCTTATTCAAGCCCAGAGTTGAGTCCATCTCATTTAAAAATTCTGTATTAATTTCAAATTGCTGTTTAGCTTATGCCTTTTTGCTTATGTTTTAGTGGTTCTTCAAGGGCTATTTTTTAAGAGACACTTTGGGTTAAAAAATTTTTTATTTATTTGTTTTTGGCTGAGCTGAGTTTTCATTGCTGCACAGGCTTTTTCTAATGTAGCGCTCAGGTTTCTCACTGCGGTGGCCTCTCCTGTTGCAGAGCATGGACTCTAGGGCCTGAGGGCTCAGTAGTTGTGGCTCCCAGGCTCTAGGGCACAAGTTCACTAGTTGTGGCACATGGGCTTAGAGGCTGTTCAGCGTGTGGGATCCTCCCGGGTCAGGGATCGAACCTGTGACTCCTGCATTGGCAGGTGGACTCTTTAACTGCTGAGCCACCAGGGGAGCCCCTCAGAGGCTTTTAATACATATTTTCCACTCTCTCAACCAACACAGAAGAAACATTATACCACTTCATATAAAGTGCAGATTGCCACCCTACGGGTCCAATAATCACGCTTTATGCTACACCACCCTTTCTGCTGTACCCATCATATATATTGTATCTACATGTATTTAAAAATCACAAGATAGTACCATGCCTTTTGCTTTAAGCAGTTATGTTTTTAAATAAATTAAGGAGAGAAAAAACCAATCTTTCAGGACTTCCCTGGTGGTGCAGTGGCTGACTCTGCACTCCCAATGCAGGGGGCCCAGGGTTCAATCCCTGGTCAGGGAACTATGTGTTGTAACTAAAAGATCCTGTGTGCCACGAATAAGATCTGGCACAGCCAAATAAATAAATTTTTTAAAAATAAATTAGAAAACACTTATACTTACCTAAAGGTTACTATTTCTGACACTCTTTAGTTCTTCCCAATGGGTATCTAACTGAATTTCTAACTGGTATAAATTTCCTTCCATCTAAAGAACTTATTTTAGCATTTCTTAAAATGCAGGACACACTCTTAGTTTTTTAAGTCTAAAAATATCTATTTTTCCCACATACTTGAGGGATAGTTTCACTGTATTTAGAAATCTGGGTTGACGATTTGTTTCTTTTCAGTTCTTCCGAAATACTGTTCCACTGTCTTCTGGTGTCCATGATGTCGAATGAGAAGTTAGTGATGATTCACGTGCCCTCATGCATGTAATGTGTTCTTGTTTCGTTTTTTTACCTTTTGGCTGTGCTGTGTGGCATGTGGGATCGTAGACCCCTGATCAGGGATTATACCTGCACCCCCTGCACTGGCAGTGTGGAGTCTTAACCACTGGGCCACCAGGGAAGTCCCTGCAATGTGCTCTTTTCATCTGGCTCCTTTCACAAATTTCTCCTTATCTTTAGTTTTCAGTTTGACTATGATGTGACTACATGTGGATTTCCTTGTAATTGTCTTGCTGAGCTTCATAGTTTTCATGCTGTTTACTTTTCACCAAAGTTGAGAAATTTGGGGCTTTATTTCTGCAAACTTTTTTCTACCCCATTCTCTCACTTCTGTCATTCTAGGTATGTATAAGTAGAACTTTCTGGCATTGTCCCACAGATCCTTGAAGCTCTTTTCTTTTTCAATCTTTTTCTCTCTGTTCTTCAGATCAAATTATCTCTATTGTGACATCTTAAGTGAGAAAATTGGCTTAAAGCTCAACATTCGGAAAACGAAGATCATGGCATCTGGTCCCATCACTTCATGGGAAATAGATGGGGAAACAGTGGAAACAGTGTCAGACTTTATTTTGGGGGGCTCCAAAATCACTGCAGATGGTGATTGCAGCCATGAAATTAAAAGACGCTTACTCCTTGGAAGGAAAGTTATGACCAACCTAAATAGCATATTGAAAAGCAGAGACATTACTTTGCCGACTAAGGTCCGTCTAGTCAAAGCTATGGTTTTTCCTGTGGTCATGTATGGATGTGAGACTTGGACTGTGAAGAAGGCTGAGCGCCAAAGAATTGATGCTTTTGAACTGTGATGTTGGAGAAGACTCTTGAGAGTCCCTTGGACTTCAAGGAGATCCAACCAATCCATTCTAAAGGAGATCAGTCCTGGGTGTTCTCTGGAAGGAATGATGCTAAAGCTGAAACTCCAGTACTTTGGCCACCTCATGAGAAGAGTTGACTCATTGGAAAAGACTCTGATGCTGGGAGGGATTGGTGGCAGGAGGAGAAGGGGACTAGAGAGGATGAGATGGCTGGATGGTATCACCGACTCGATGGACGTGAGTCTGAGTGAACTCCGGGAGTTGGTGATGGACAGGGAGGCCTGGCGTGCTGCAATTCATGGGGTCACAAAGAGTCGGACATGACGGAGCGACTTAACTGAACTGAAGGTTTCTTCTGTTATCCCCTTTTTGCCATTAATCCAATCCAAAGACTTTTAAATTTTCATAGATTGTAATTTTCACTTCAAACATTTCCATTTGGTGATTTTTAGTAGTTTCTGTTTTTCTGCTGAAAGTTCCTATTTTTTAAATTTTCATCAGCGTGTTTTCCTTGGCACCCTTTATGTCTATTTCATTCATGGTTAGAGTCACTGCTTTAACAAATCCTTGTCACAGGACTTCCCTGGCACCCAGTGGTTTAAGACACCACCTTTCAATACATGGGATACAAATTCAATCCCTGGTCAGGGAGCAAAGATCCCCCATGCCTCTGGGCCCAAAAAAACAAAACATAAAACAGGAGCAATATTGTAACAAAGTCAGTAAAGACTTGAAAAATAGAGAGATTTTAAAAAGTAAAAATAAAAAGATTTTTAAAAAATCCTTGTCTGCTAATTTCAACATCTGGGTCGTCTGGGGGTCAATTTCCATTGATTGTCCTTTTCTCCTGAGAATGGGTCCCTTTTTCCTATCCCTTTATAGTCAAGTAATTTTGGATAGGTACTGTGTGCTGCAATTCATGGGGTCGCAAAGAGTCGGACACGACTGAGCGACTGAACTGAACCGAACTGACCTGGTAATGAAGGAAAGTTACACTGCTCAAAATAGCCTGGAGTTAAACTCCCCTCCGGGTCCTCCCCACCATTCTATGCAAAACAAAGAACTCTCTCACCCAAAGGAAAAAAATGGACATTAAGGTTGATTAAGCCCAGCTCCCAGTCCGTCCCAGCCTCTGGCTGATGTCCAGAATTCCTTGCCCCAGCCGTTTAAGAGATAACTACTCCGAACCACCTTGGAGAAGAACAGGCTCCCTTAAGACAATAGATTTCCTCATATATGCCTATATATACTCGCTCTTTTCTTGGGTTAGTGCAGCAGCTCACTAATCTTACTGCTGCCCCTTCTCGCCTCATTAAAGGAGATCTGTTCTTGTAAAGTGCCGGTCTCATTCTTTTTCTGAACCTCACCTTCTCTAACTCCATAGAAAGAAAGAAAGAAAGTGAAGTCGCTCAGTCGTGTCCGACTCTTTGTAACCCCATGGTCTGTAGCCCACCAGGCTTCTCTGTCCATGGGATTCTCTAGGCAAGAATACTGGAGTGGGTTGCCACTTCCTTCTCCATACCCTACAGTGAACACCCTGGTGTGTGTTATAGTCTGAACAGGGTTAACTTTGCTGTTGCTGCTGTTTCAGCAGGCTCCTATCTTGGCTGGAATCAAATGCCTAGTCTCCTGCCCTTAACACCACCCCCATGGTAGGTTACAACTCAAGTTTCAGCTCACTTCTTTTAGTCTTAGTTGAGCTGTGAATGCATGAATGAACAAGAACTCGAGTGAGCCGTGAATGCAGGGTTCAGAGGTGAACCACACATTTGGATAGTTTATACCCAGAATTTGGAGCAGCTTTTCTCTGTCTCTCTCCTTCTTGGAATTTCTACTCCCACTTACCAGCAACTATTATTATCTCAAATTTTGTCCTCTGATTATTCGGGGCAGTAAACCTTTTTTTTTTTTCCAAACAGAATTTTACTTGCCCTGCAGAACACAAACCAAGACCTCCTTGAGCTAAACTAATGAGCTGGGAATTCACCAGTAATATTCTTGTCTTCTACCTATTGACTTCTGTCCAGCGTCTGCCTGCTCTGATTGCTCCCCAGGGCCTTCAGGTAGTTGTTTTTTATACTTTCCTTCGCCTCCCAGCCATCAGGGTTTATAGTTGTCATTGTGGTAGTGTTGGTCAAATAGGAACTCTCACCCGTACTGGAAGTGGAAATCCCTATTTGTCTCATTGAAATGAACAATGCAAATGGTCCCATCTGAGAGATGGTAAAATGAGGCCAGGAAAGGAAACAAGGTCACAGCGTGTTTCTGGAAGAGCAATCAGCTATGATATAAAAAGTGGGGGCTGAGGTTTTTCAGGGTCGAATCCTACAACAGACTGGCTCCTATGCAAAGCCTGTTTTCCGTGTTATTAATTGGGGATAATATTAGTATATAGTCAGTTTTCATGAAGTGCTTACTAGGACCAGCACTAAGCCCCTTATACATACTACCTGTTTTAATCCTCAGAAAAACCTGATAAGATTGAATTACTTTTACTGGGAGATTTTTCAGAGGAAGGGACTGAGGTTTAATGAGGCTGAGCCCAAGGTGACACAATTGCTTGCATGATTAATCAATAATCATAATGGCTCATATTTATTGAATTCAAATTTATTGAACTGTTATCAAGTCGTGGATGATGCGCTAGGTACTCCCTAGGCGTTATCTCACTTACTCTTCCCTACAACTCAAAGATGTAAATACTATTATTATCACTCCATGTTTTTGTAACAGGGAAGAGTCAAAATTGACTCTTCCATGCAAGATCTGTGTCTTTGGCTGCTTTTGTTATTATAATCACACATAATGGCCTGCCTCAGAGACTCCTGCCCCTCTGCCTGTTAAACTTAAATGCCTCTGTTCAGAACCCTGTCCACCTGTAGATGGCAGGAAGGAAAAAACTAACACATCTCCCTGCCTGAGGCTTGCCCTTCTAGGAGACACTTATAAGATTAAATGGCCTCTACTCTGTTTCCTCACCTCCCTGCCATCTCTGATACATACAAGCACCTGGTATCCAGACCGGGACAAGATGGTTATTTTGAGCCATTAGTCTGCCATCTTCTCCGTCAGGCTTTCGGAATAAAGCCGTATTCATTCCTTGCCTCAATACCTCGCCTCTTGGATTCGCTGGCCTGTCCTGCCACGAGCAGAGTGAGCTTGGACTCGGTAACGTTTTCAAATAGAGAAATGGCAGCAAGTAGAGGCTAAGTAACTTGCCAAATATCAAGTAATTGGGGATTTGAACCCAGCAGACTGGCTCCAAACCCAACTGCTTAATTGCTATGCCCCAGTGCCTTCTTGTTATGATGCAACATCCGAGAAAGCCTATCACCTTATAGGTCCTCAAAGAGGCAAGCCTTGTTCCTCTTAGTAAATACTGGATTGGGTCTAAAGGAATCCACAGAGCCGTGACCTTCTTTGGCATATGCACACCCACGGTATGCACGTATCTATGGGTCTAAATCAAGACCAGAACCCACTTCCATCAATTCATCAGGCAACACCAGCCTAACGTGCAAATGAGGAAATTCTCCTTAGCAGGAATAAGCTGCAGAGGTTCCCCCATCCTGATTTTCACTTCACGTTTTGGATGCTACAAGCCGGGTGAGCAGAGATACCAGGCGCTGGCCCAGGGGAGCTGCCCTGCATCTGAGCGCTACCATGGATCACTTCCAGACCATCTTGACTCGGGTCCGGATGTTGCTCTCTAGCCATCGGCCAAGCCAAGTGCAGGCGCTTCTGGACAACCTGCTGGCGGAAGAGCTCCTCTCCAGGGAGTACCACTATGCCCTGCTCCATGAGTCTGATGATGAGGCTCTGGCCAGGAAGATCTCCTTGACCCTGCTGGAGAAAGGAGACCCAGACTTGGCCCTCTTGGGGTGGATCTGGAGTGGGCTGCAGGCCCCCACAGCTGAGAGGGACCCTAGCTACAAGGACCCTGGTGGTAAGTTGCCATCCATCCCTTTTTTCTCATGAAGCCATGCCTGGCTGTCAGCAGCTCAGGGCTTTTCCCTCTAATCTCTGAAAGGGAGGTCCTCATGTTCATCTCTGTCCCAAGCTGCGAAGGCAGAATGGATAGGAATCGGGGTCTCTGGTTGAGCTGACAGGAGCAGCAAGTGCTCAGAGAGCTCAGGCTGGGATGCCAAGAGCATTGGCGGAACAGTGTGCTTCCCACTCTGCTTAAAAGTAAACCGTCCCCGGGGCACGCAGCCAAATGCCCACTGGGTTTGCTCTCTGAGCTGCCTGGGTACCTTAGGCATGTGCAAGGCACTGGTGAAGGGCACAAATGGACAAATCAGCCACTGCCTGCAAGTGGGAAAGACGGATGCCGGCACAATCAGTGTGTCTCAAAGATGAAGACATAGGTTGCCACAGAGAGGAAGGGCTGAAGAGCTGGAGAGCAGAGATTGCTGTGTGTGCACATGAGCGTGTGAGCATGTGTGTGTGAGCACAGGTGCATGTTTGTGTGGGAGTGTGTGTGTGCAAGTGTATGCACGTGCCTGTGTGTGCATCCGGGTCATGGAGAGAGAGGGAAACTGAGAGACAGACAGGGAGGGAGAGAATGGGAAGGAGAGACAGGAGAGAAAGAAAGGGAGGTAGACAGAAGGACAGAAGAAGGCAGGAAGGATGGGAGGAAAGAAGAGAGAGAGGGAGGAAGAAAGAGAAAGAGGGGGAGAGAGAGAGAGAGAGAGAGAGAGAGAGAGAGAGAGAGATTGGAGAGGAACCAAGCTGGAGGGAGTGTCTCGTTTTTAAAGGGTACCGCTGACTCCTGATTCATCTTAAAGAGGGAAAAAAAGCATATGCCATACCATTTCCACTCGCATCCTTGGCTCCTCAAACATTTTCAGTCTTCTTTCCCACTTGCAAGAAGGTTCTCACTTTGTTGCAAACAACAGTCTTCTTAATTTTTATTTTTGGACATGCCACGCAGCTTGAGGGATCTTAGTTCCCCGAGCCAGGTGTGTTAAACCCAGGCCGCCCCCCACAACCTGGCTGCGGAAGCGTGGAGTCCTAACCACTGGACCACCAGGGAATTCCCACTAACAACACTCTTCCTAGAGACACTTACTTTTCAGCCTCCGTTACGTAAACCTGTGCTTTCCCAATTTTGTGAGCTGATGCCATAAATTCTAGTCCTTGGTCCTTTTATGGTTTTGGAGTAACTTACAACTTGATATAATCACAATTCACATTTATTGAGTATTTAGTTGCTTGCCAGGCACACCTAAGCCAGTGGGTTTTCTCATATCCACCCTAACCCTTTAATGATCTTATGCATCGGAGAAGGAAATGGCAACCCACTCCAGTGTTCTTGCCTGGAGAATCCCAGGGATGGGGGAGCCTGATGGGCTGCCGTCTATGGGGTCGCACAGAGTTGGACACGACTAAAGCGACTTAGCAGCAGCAGCAGCCTTATGTTACACAGGAAGAAAAGTCAGAGAGTGTCCAGAGGTGACCAACTCCGGTCCCCAAGCAGGAAGTGTTGAGGCTGGATTTGAAGGCAGACACACCTGTGGCTCAGTCTGGTCTTAAGGGCTAAACAGCCTCTTGATGATTTTGCCATGGGCTCCAGGGAAGTGTAGGCATTTCTCCAACTCATCTGCCAAGATATGTGTTTACAAGGGGTGGGCTGTCTTCCTGGGTGAAGTCTCACCCAGATCATCTCTGTCTGTTCCTCAAACACATCTTTTACTCTCCCCCTCCTAAAGGACCCCTGGGGTGCTGAGACATCTCTATCACCTGAATAACCTCCCTGATTTCTTAATGGGAGTGCAAGCCACTTAAGGGGTCTTTTTAAAACCTTTTTTATTTTATATTGGAGTATAGTTGGTTTACAATATTGTGTTAGCTTCAGGCGTACAGCAAAGTGACTCAGGGATACATATGCATGTATCTACTCTTTTCTCAAATTCCTTTCCTGTTTAGGCTGTTACATAATATTGAGCAGAATTCCCTGCGGCATACGGTAGGTCCTTGTAGATTGTTCTTCTTGTTGTTGCTATTCAGTCGTTAAGTTGTGTCTGACTCTTTGCGACCCCTTGCACTGCAGCAGGCTTGTCTGTCCTCCATTATCTCCTGGAATCTGCGCAAATCCATGTCCATTGAGTCGATGATGCTATCTAACCGCTATCTCATCCTCTGCCGCCCTTTTCTCTTTTTGCTTCAATCTTTCCCAGCATCAGGGTCTTTTCCAAAGAGTCGGCTCTTTGCATCAGGGGGCCAAAGTATTGAAGCTTCAGCAGTGTCCTTCCAAGGAATATTCAGGGTTGATTTCCTTGTCTGCTATCTATTTTAAATACGCAGTGTGTACATGTCCCTCCTAAAGATGCTACCAGAAAACTACTAGAGATCATCAATGAATTCGACAAAGTTGCAGGTTACAGAATTAACACACAGAAATCTGTTGCATTTCTCTGCAGTGAAAGATCAGAAAGGGAAATGAAAGGAACAGTTCTGTTTACCATTGCATGAAAATGAATAAAATACCCAGGAATAAACCTATGGAAGGAGGCAAAAAACCTGCACTCTGGAAACTGTGAGATGCAGAGGAAAGAAACTGCAGAGAACACACATAGCCTACGCAGTCTTGCTGTAGGGGCAGACGCCAACTTCAGGGGTCTCAAGGCCTTCCTCTCTCCTTGACACACCCCCTGCAAACTGCAGCCTCCTCCACTCTGCTGGCTGCCCACACCTCTGCCCCTCCCTCTCGCTTCAAGGGCGGGTTCCTGTTATTAAACTCCGTTTCCTCCCAGGGGATGTAATATATTTATTTCTGATGCCATGTGACTCTAGAAAGGGAACTGAGCTTCGTGCGGTCTTCAGGAGCCTGGGAGACAAGGAAGGATAAATTGCTTCCTTTCCTTGTTGCTCCCCCGCCACCCTCTTCCAGGCCAGCTCCTCCTAGGCCTGAGAGACTCCAGCTGTAAGGACTACGGGCAGTGATGCAGCCAGGGGGCACAGAGAGGGAGCAGCTTTCAGACGGGGACAAGGAGAACAGGGAGAGGAGAAGTGTGTGGTTTGTATAAATAAAGGGTACTGACTTGAGTTTCAACAGGGCTTCAGAAAAGGAAATCAGAGTATGAAGTTTTTGTAACTCTCTCTATAACCCTATCGTGATCGTCACCCTCCGCTGCCCTAAACCCTGCACCAGCTTCCCGTGTCACTCAGAGGAAAGCTAAATCTGGATGATTCCCATGAGGCCCTTCAAAATCTGGTTCATCCCTGCTCTGCTCCCACCCTATACTCCTGCCGGCTTATCTTCTCCAGCCATGTTGGTACCCTTGGGGTCCCTGGGACAGGCAGGCGCACTCCCTGCCACAGGACCTCTGCACATGCTGTTGCCTCCATCTGAACACTCTTTTCTCCAGGTATCTTCTGGACCAACCTCCTTGAATCCTTTAGCTCTTTCCTCAAGTGTCACCTTCTCAGGGAGTCCTACCCTGATCATCCTATTTAAATTTGCAACTCTCCCTCCACACTCTGAGTACCACTCCCCACACTGACATGTTTACCTTTGATACTCTTTACTTTTGTATAATGTTTGGTGTTGATTATTTATTTAGTCAAGCTGCACCGCTTGGGGGATTTTACTTCTCCGAGCAGGGACTGAACCCGGGCCCTTGGCAATGTGAGCACAGAGTCCTAACCATCAGACCTCAGGCAGGTTCCTTTATTTGCTGCCTATTGTCTGACTCTCTCGCTGGAAAATAAGCACCCTGTGGGGAGGGATCTATGCTTTTATCACAGATGTATCATGAACACTTAATATAATGCCTGGAAAAGGATAGGTGTGCAATGTGTGTTTGTTGAATATTAGACTACTGGATGGTAGGTAGGTGGATGGGTGGGTGGGCAGGTAGATGAACGGTTGATGGGTAGGTGCATAGGTGGATGAGTGATGAGTGGTGGGTGGGTAGGTGGCTGGGTGATGGGTGGGTGGGGGATGTGTGGGTAGGTGGGTGGGGGCACAGGTGAATGGTTGATAGGTAGGTAGATGGATAGGATGGATCGATGGATGGGTGGGTGGGTAAGGAAGTGGATAGGTGGGTGGGTGATGGGAGGGTAGGTGGGTAGGTGGCTGGGTGATGAGTGGATGGGGGGGTGTGTGTAGGTGGGTGGGGGCATAGGTGAATGGTTGATGGGTAGGGGGTTAGGTGGATGGATGGGTGGGTGGATGGGTGGGTGGGTGGGTGGGTAGGTGGGAAGGATAGGAGAATTGTTGATGGGTAGGTGCATAGATGGCTGGGTGATGGGTGGGTGGGGAGATGGATGAGTGTGTGGGTGGCTCATGTTTACCATTACTCTCACTCCACAGATGAGTACTCTGAGGCACAGGGAGGTGAATGGTCACCTCGATCATGGCCTGGGGAGGGGTGGCTATTAGATCTCATGGGCCCAGATCACTCGTTGCACTTTCTGGTTGGCTGCCTCTTTTGAATAACCCAAAGGGATACCGTAAGTCTACCCAAAGCAGGCTGACCATCTTCAAACTGAAACGAGCCTGATGATTCAGAAGTCACCTTTGGATATGATAATGCTTCAGCTGCAGTTGTGCAGGAAGCGCACTTTGGGGGTTGACTCTGCTGTACAGGAAAGCACGTGTGCATCCAGCCCCCAGCAAGCTCGGTGGAGGCCCAAGAGTCTGGACAGAACTCAGCTACCTGAGTGGGGACAGTGAGTGACAACCCCTGGAGGACAATCAGAGGCCAGAGAAGAGAGACTTAGCATGGCAGTGATGGAGGGAAAACGAGGCTGGAGGCTGAACAGCTCTAGCCCTGCAGCCACGCCCTGCTGCTTACAAATTGTGTGACCTCGGCCACATGCCTGAACCAGTCTGATGCTCAGTTTTTTCATCACTAAAAATGGGAGTGATGATATAAACCTCCCAAGGTCATAGCAAGGGTTCAATGAGATGGTATCTGAGAAACTATCCCAGGAAGCGCTTGGCATTAGATAGATAACTCTAGGAATGTCGGACGCACACATATTGTGCTGTGCTCAATCGCTCAGGCATGCATGCTTAGTCGCTTCAGTTGTGTCTGACTCTTTTGCCATGGACCCACATGAGCCCACCAGGCTCCGCTATACTGGAGGAACTATCCCGGGCAAGAATACTGGAGTGGGCTGCCATTTCCTTCTGCAGGGGATCTTCCTGACCCAGGGACTGACCCTGCTTGTCTTATGTCTCCTGCATTGGACTGGGGGGAGGATAAACCAGGGAGTTGAGTCTGCAGTCTCTTTGGGGCTCCACATCACACCTAGACACCTACTCCAGTGCTGAGCATGTGGCTGCTATGCGCATCTGAGAGTTAACGTGACTCCCACCCTCAAGCTGGCACGTTGCTGCTGCTGCTGCTGCTAAGTCGCTTCAGTCGTGTCCAACTCTGTGCGACCCCATAGACGGCAGCCCACCAGGCTCCCCTGTCCCTGGGATTCTCCAGGCAAGAACACTGGAGTGGGTTGCCATTTCCTTCTGCAATGCATGAAAGTGAAAATTGAAAGTGAAGTCGCTCAGTCGTGTCCGACTCCTAGCGACCCCATGGACTGTAGCCCACCAGGCTCCTCCGTCCATGGGATTTTCCAGGCAAGAGTACTGGAGTGGGTTGCCATTGCCATTGGTTAAGCACATATACTGTGGCCTCAGCCAGCCTCGGTGCAAGCTGTGACTCCCTGATTCCAAGGGCTATGATGCTGGTCCCTTCCTGGGATCCCTCGGTTTCCCCATCTGGAAAATGCAGGCGATACTCGCATCCAGAGTAGCTATTCCAAGAATTCAGTGACGTCATCCAAAACACACGCAGTGCTGCCAGGAGGAAAGCTCGTTCTGACTCGTCAGCCTCCAGGGTGGCATTCGGGGCAACCACAGACTCAAGGTGAATGGAGGGATAACCGGTGGCAAAGTCAGAGCCAGCCGGGCTCAGGTCTGTGGGCAGAGGCGCAGCGGTGCTCTTGGGGCGAGCCTTTTCAGAGGCTGTGGGACACCCCTGCCATAGCTTTACATCTTTCTGTTGCCTTTGGCTTTCCTTCATTGTTTTGCCGCTCTGTGTTTTCACAGTGTGGTAGTTTTGCCCATGAGAACTCTGTTCCCGGAAACACAGAGCAAAGCTTCCTTCTAGGATGTTGCCTGATCTATTGGAAAGGGAGGGACATACCGCAGACTGCTAAGTTCTTCCTGTCACTTCCTTCCCAATTTGGTCCTTAGGATGAGAGTCACCTGAGCCAAGACACAGAGGGGAGGAAGGCTGCACCGTCCCTTCTTTCTAGCCCTTTTTCCTTCCCAAACCCATTCCTGCTCTGATCCCTGGTCAGCGAGTCTCCACTGACTCCTGGAAGGAGATGTGTTGGCAAGGACCACTTGGTTTTCACCTTGAGTGGCTTCCCAGCCAGCCAGACTTCCTTCACCTTCACCCACATGAGCCGCAGAAGCGGAAACACCTGCAACCGGAAGTTGGCAAGTCCCCATGGGTTTTCCCGGGGTTGACCAGGGGCCTGTTCTACGCTCGGCTCGGCTCCCTGTCTGGCGCCTGACTCAGCCAGGGACTGTTTTGTTCTTTGTTCCCTTGAGCAGCTCACCTGTGTCCTTACTTCCAATTATTGGTCTCTCCCGCTGCCTGCTCTTACCCGGTCTACCCAACTGCCTGCTGTGAGCGCTCAGTGCTTCAGTCTTGTCTGACTCTTTGCAACCCTCTGGACTGTCAGGCTTCTCTGTCCACGGGATTCTCCAGGCAAGAATACTGGAGTGAGTTGCCATGCCCTCCTCCCGGGAGTCTTCCCAACCCAGGGACCAAACCCTCACGTCCTGTATCTCCTGCATTGGCAGGTGGGTTCCTTACCACCAGAGCTACCCGGGAAGCCCCAACCATACTAAAATCTACTAATCAATTGATCAATTACATCTACTAATTAATTCTATCGGCTTATCAATATTTCATTTCTCTGACTGCCCAAATATTTATGTATCAGCTGATTCACCCACCTTCTTACCAACTAATCCACTTGTACATTTACCCACGAACAGGTCTATGTTCTCAGATACCTTCCGACCTGCCTAATTTGCCTTGACGTTGTTCAGTCACTAAGTTGTGTCCAACTGTTTGTGACCCATGGACTGCAGCACGCCAGGCTTCTCCATGCTTCACTACCTCCCTGGGTTTGCTCAAACTCATGCCCATCCAGCAGTGATGCCATCCAACCATCTCATCCTCTGTTTTCCCCTTCTCCTCCTGCCTTCAGTCTTTCCCAGCATCAGGGTCTTTCCTAATGAGTTGGTTCTTTGTATCATGTGGCCAAAGGATTAGAGCTTCAGCTTCAACATCAGTCCTTCCAAATCAGAATTGATTTCCTTTAGGATTGACTGGTTTGACCTCCTAATTTGCCTTCATATTAGTTTTTTTTCTCTCTACTTCCCCGCCTCTTGTCTGATCTCTCTTCCTTGCTTTTTCACCTCCTTACTTCCCCCTCCCTTAAGCATTTATTTAGCATCTGCTAGAAATGAGGCAGGTCACCAACAAGGGTGAGAAAAGATGCTTACAACATAGTACAGAAGGACTCTCCATCCATTTAGAGGTTGTCTGCCTTAATCAAATTTAAACGCCAACCATTCACTCAACCAATCTTGGCGTCCTTTTCAAAAACAAAGTCAAACACATTAAGACAGACATTAAGGACTTTATGACTTCATCAGAGGCAGCGGGGCCGTACTCATGAAATAGGAAGTTCACGATGTATTGCCAAATCCATGGTTGCAAGTTTGCTAAAAAGAGGAAAGCAGAAGGGTATTGTTAGCTGGAAGGCTGGTGACAGCGGGCCCTGAAGGGTGACTAAAATGCAGTCCGACAGGAGGAGGCAGGAGGGTGGTCCTACGAGGGATGGGATGGGGACCCTGCTTGAGCAGAGATAAGCTGAAACTCCAGTACTTTGGCCACCTCATGCGAAGAGTTGACTCATTGGAAAAGACTCTGATGCTGGGAGGGATTGGGGACAGGAGGAGAAGGGGACGACAGAGGATGAGATGGCTGGATGGCATCACCAACTCGATGGACATGAGTTTGAGTGAACTCCAGGAGTTGGTAATGGACAGGGAGGCCTGGCGTGCTGCGATTCATGGGGTTGCAAAGAGTTGGACACAACTGAGCAACTGAACTGAACTGAACTGAAGCAGGTAGGACTGAGCAAGATCTGTTTGGAGAGATTGCTGCAGGGGATGGCAAGCTCTCTGGGATGCTAATCCTACCTGCAAGATCAAGTCCCCTCATCTCATCTCCTCTGCTTGGCTGGGGACCCCAGACTGGTACCTTGAACAGGGCTTCTGCCTGTAGCTTTGTCATGCTGAATTCTGACTTGAGACAAAGAAATTCAGGTGCCTGGGGCAAGTACTGAGAGGGCTCCCCTGGTCAAGCGGGAATTGGTTTTATCCTGGGCTCAAGAGAATGAGTGGTCACTGCCTCTGGGGGAGTTTTGAAGAGGAGCTTCAGCAGGAATGCTAGATGCTCTAATAGGGAGAGACCCTGTTGTCGGCTTAACCCTTCGGCCCCCTCCTAGGCCTGTCCACCCAGTCCTGGAGGCTTGTCACTTCACCTCAGTGCCCATCTCCTCATCTCCACTGCCTTTGCTAGAATTCGGACCCCCCTCAGCACCTGGCAAGGCTCCACGGCACTCTTCTCCCGGCTCCGTACTTGAAGCTCTCCTGGTACCAATCGATGGCACCTGCCATCAGTCAAAACGCAGGCTGGCGCGTGTCACCCTCCCGGCTCAGAAACCTGTGTGGACACAGGCGTGATCAGATTCGGGTCTTATAGAGCATGGGTCTGGGGTGGGGGCGGGTGAAGAAGGACATAGAGAGACCAGGTAGCAGGTAGACCAGGTGAGAAATGACAGCATCCATACAGATGCACCCCAGACCCGGGGGACTCTCATTCCAAGCTTGGCCTGGCCACGAAGCTGGTCAGAACTGCCATAGCCCCAGCCATCAGAGCTGGCTCCCTCTGAGGACAGAAGTTGTCCTCATGGAATGGCCAGGTGTGCCAGGTCATAGGAAGCTGAAACTTCTTGGGATGTCTAATACTCATCGTGTCTGTTTTATTAGCCTAACGGAACAAGACTGTTTCACACTGATTCTCAGCAGGCTCACGTGTCTGCCTACTTCCCCTCCTGGAACTTCTGAAAGCAGAAACTGCCTCGAAAATAATCACTATACAAATATACGCATCATTGCCCTCGCTTCACACATGGAGAAACTGAGGCCCACACAACAGAAGTGAGGGGTCCGAGGTGACTCATCAGCTAGCAACCCTGCGGTTTGGACCACAGGGCTGCAAATTCCCAATTCAGCGTTCTTTCCATAAAAATGCTTGAGGCACCGAAGTCATTGTTTCCAAAACGTCATTCATTTCGGTACCAACCTCATAATTGTTCTGTACCCTCTGCACTGCTGTTGGGCTTCCCAGGTGGTGCTAGCGGTGAAGAACCCACTTGCCAACGGGCAGGAGACATAAGCGACACACGTTCGATCCTGGGGTCAGGAAGATCCCCTGGAGGAGGGCACGGCAACCCACTCCAGTATTCTTGCCTGGGAGAATCCCATGGACAGAGGAGCCTGGTGGGCTACAGTCCATGGGGTCGCATAGAGCTGGGCACACACGCACTCTACTATTAGCTTGAGAGGTTTGGGTTTTTCGGTTGTTTTCAAACTACTCACGTTTATCCTTCAATTTTATTTCCCAAGGAAAGTTTATGTCCAACATAAATGAAATAGAATGCCACACACAGAAGGTAACTATGAAACAGGAGGGCAGAGTATTGTCATCGCATTCTGGCCAGACACTGCTGTCTACTGACGGCTTGCAGCTTGATGCATTAGAAGAGGCGTTATGAGTTCATTAGCCCCCAAACTGAGACTTTCCTCTGGAGGCTTCCAGAAACCTGGGCAGAACCTGGAAAAGGCACTAAGTTTCTCCTGTGACAGTCTCTCTGCTGCATTTATCTGGTGCCCCAAACTATGTGTGTCTAAGTATATCATATTTGGGATAACGCTTTCTAATGCGTAATTTATATTTTAATCCAATGTCTTGGAATAAGAATAATGAGTGGAGGACTCTTTCTCTGGGGAAATTCAGGGCAGTTTGTTGCGTGGGTGGGGTGGGGGATGGCAATGGAATCCAGGGGGTCTGCAGAACTCAGCAGGGGCTTTCAGCTTGTCTTCAGGCATCTGTGAGGCTCTAGCCCTAGACCGACCCTACAGAAGACGGCATATATTGGCAACTGGCACCAGCATGGTTCCACCGTTGTCAACACCGTTTCAGAATGACAGTGTGTTGAAGACACTCCAACAGTCAACTCACTATCTTTCCTGGTCATCACCCCATTTGGTACACAACAAGGAACCGAAATTAACATCAGGCACAGGGAGTGTTTAAGGGAGCCTGGGCAAATCAGAGGGTGCCTAGTGAGAGAAATCTGGCAGCGCTGATCACCTGGTAAGGCGAGAATTTTCTGCTGGTCCCTTACTTGCTTCTTTTGCATGTTTGCTTAGTCTTGGCCGGCTCCTGACCAGGTGTAGGGAGACTGGCCAGAGATGAGGCTGCCTGCTCCTGAATTGGGCACCTGAAGACATCGCTGGGCAGGCTGAGGGCACCAGGAGGGGCTGCCAGAGTCCGGAAGTTGCTGCCTCCCTGTGTTTCCCACACCATGCGTTGCCTGGCTCCACGCCCTGCTGGGTCCTACCTGCCAGAGCCCCAAGGTAAAAAGGCGGGTGGGGGATGTTGGGGCTGAGAACACCTCTTAATTTAGGGTAACATCCAGCCCTCCCAAGTAAACAGAGACACTGCTCTGAACTAGGGGGGTGAGGATGGCGGGAAGGGGTCTTTGGCCTGCTGGGGCTTTTGGAAGAAGTGAGGTGGTTTGCCATGTCCTTCCACTGAGGGACCTGCAGTTTCACTCAGGTGTCTGGAATGTAAAAGGACTTGATCAGCCTGAAGGGTACTAGAGGGCTGACTTCCAGGGGGCGTGTCGTTAGCTCTCAGTGTTGATGGCCAGGCTCTGCCAACCGCAAGGTCCTCTCTCTGCCAGGTAAACACTGAGGGGTACCCTTGAAGGGTGGAACCCCTGCCAGACCCACCCCATCCCCAGGAAGCAGGGACACCGAAGCCAGAGTCAGCCCATTAGTCTAGACGTTGAGCCTGGTGGGCAGTAGCCAGGCACCTGGCCTGATGCTACCCTCTCCCCCATTTTCAACTGGCTCTTTGTGGAATAAGTGGGGGACAGGAGACAGATGGTGAGAGACAACAAAGAACAGACATCTGGTATCAGCTCTGAAAGCAGCGTGCAGGTTTGAATCCCAGCTGCGCTGCCTGGCTGGGTGTCAAGTGACACAGGGTCCCCAGCCTATACTGAGTCTGGGCTGTTTTCTGGGCTGTTAAATAGGATTGGGGGAAACTTTCATTCCAAGACCAAGGTGAGCAATCCAAGGTTCTAGTACAGCACCAGGTTTATTTTAATATCTGAAGATCCACACAGGACCCAATATTATTGGTGTTACCTTTGTTGTGTGGTTGAGAGTATGAGGCATCTTTGGTCAGACGCTGCTGAAATAAATGCCCAGCTTCCTCTGAACCTGCAGACTGATGTTTGCTGGCTCTGATGGTAGCAGCGGGAGCTCGGGCAGGGAGAGTTTTCTAAGGACAGAGAGAGGTCAGAAGTCACCTTGAAGGCCCCCCCCCCCAATTCCAGATAAGGAAATCCAAGCCTGGGAAGGGAAGTGACCTCTCCAAGGCCTCAGGGTGGATGGAGCAGGGGTGCAGGACCTGTGGAAGAAGAAGGGAGGGAAGAAAGCTGTCAGGAGGTGTGTGGTGGTGGGGGGGGGGTGGGGAATCAAGGTGCCAGGGCTGAATTTACCTGAGGGATTTTCTCCGCCTCCCAGGGCAGCCGGCTTCTCCAAAGCCAGTGGCTGGGCTAGCAAGTCCCTGTGCCCTGCAGGGATGGCTTGTCAGTTTCAAGGTGGGGCTGAAGTGGAGAGAAAGGGAAGGCCAGCTTCCTCCTAATCAGGGCCTGTGTTTCAAATGCCTAAAGGCAGGCTACCTCCCGGCAAGAGAGCACTGGCTATTTTTAGGGGCTGATTGGAGCTCCGGTGGGTGGCAGACTAGGGGCTTCTGAGAAAGCACGTGGTGGGTGCAGCACGGGGCGGCTTGGGAGCCTGCTTTCTCCCCAGCTTGGGTGGCTCAAGCCCCGTGGGGCGGAGAGAAAGTGAAAGAGAAAAAAGGCAGCCACAGGGGGGCGGGGGGCCCCCCCGAAGGGGTGGAAGGAGGTGGCCCGGCGACTGCCATTCCCCGCCCTCATTCAACCCCAGAGCTGGCAGGAGGGAGAAGCAGAAGGCAGCGCTCACAGGAGTCCCGGGGAAACAGCGGCAGGTAACCCAAGGCCCCTTTGCTGCCCCCGAGGTGGGGCTGCGAATAGAGTTCAGAGACTGGTAGCTACTTGCCCGTGGTCACACAGCAAGGCTGGAAGCCGGGGGACTGTAAACGTGCTGAGTGCACACCCAGAAAACCCCTCGTCTCCAGCATCCCTGGAAGGATTCCACGCAGGAAATGGGAGTGGAGACCTCGGAGCTGGGCTGCTTTGCCCAGCTTACCGGAGCCCAGGAGCTGCGGCGGGAGAGCCGGAGGGAAGGGCAGAGTCTACAGAGACACGGGGACCGGAAGAGGCGCGCAGAGCAGGCTAGCGGCGCCCCAGACGCTGGGTAGCCACACGGGCTGAGCGTACTGGAATCTGAAGATGCTCGCGGGGGCACGCGGAGGCTTCCCTTCCACCCGAGACCTAGGACCCGGGCTGCGTTTGTCTAAGCCTCAGTTTCCCTCTTGAGTCACGTTCCCACTCTGACTCTGTAATCTGGGTACCCGGTCCTATTAGTGGGGTCCCCAGTGCTGAGGGGGGGGGGGCGGCGGGGGTCTATGAGGAGACCTTTAACCCGCGGTTTGGAGGGATCCTCACTTCTCTTTTAGCATCTTCAGGGGCAGGGGCATTCCCGGACTGTGCTTGACCGCTGGCATCTCTATGGCAAGTTGGGGTCCTAAGCCATGTCTTCTAAGGCGAGAAACTAAGGGAAACTAATCCCCCAAGAGAGGGATTGGGGCGGGGCTCCCACCACGCCTAGCTCTGTCTGGGACCCTTAATACCCGGGGTTTTCCCTTGAGTCCGGCAGCCTCTCTCTCCACCCTAGGTGACACATGGGAGGCGATTGAAGTGCCCCACCTCCAGTTGCAGCCAGGTGTTCCTAAATTTGGCAAAAAGTCTTACACTGATATGCCTCCCCACTCTCCCCCTCCCCGCTCCTCCCAAAGAAATGCCATTCCCAGCCAGTCAGAAGGCTAAAGAAATTAGTGCTTCTTGCTTGAGGGCCCATGGAGATGAAGGAAGAGAAGAGAGACCCCAGAAAACCACTTTCTAAATCCCAGTCTGCCTTAGGCAAGGACGTGGTCTCCAAGGTCCCAGAATATGGAGGGAAGGGTCCTCAAAGACAACTGAGCCAGGGGCTCCGAGGCTTCCCACACGTGGGAATCAACCGCTGGAGGAGGGCGGAGCTGGTGAGCCGGGGAAGAGGTTTAGAGGGCGGGTTCCCAGACCACGCCCCCAGATCCCATTGGCTGGAGCTGCCCTGGGGCTGCCAATAGCAGGTGAACCGGCTATGGATGTGTGGGTGGGTGTGTGTGTGGGTGTTTGTGGGTGTGTGTGTGTGTCTCCTATCTCAGTGGGGGTGTGTGTGTGGGTGTGTGTGGGGTGTGTGTGTGTGTGGGGGTGTGTCTCCTATCTCAGGGGTCCAGGGGTCATATGGTGTGTATGTGGTGTGTGTGTGTGTGTGTGTGGTGTGTGTGTGTGTGGTGTGTGTGTGTGTGTCTCCTGTTTCAGGGGTCCAGAGGTCACACGTATGTTGAAAGGCACTGATGTGGTCCAACCGCTGTACCTTCTCCATGTTACAAACCTCTAGGGACTTCCCAAGGAGTTTTGTCAAAGACCCCGTGGCCAAGTTGTTAGCAGATTCAGAATCTGAATCCAGGTCCTCCGAGAGCCCATCCAGTACCTGGGCCAAGGCGTGAGCCTCCATAAATGCAGGGCGGGGCCTGGATAGTCAGAGGGAGGCTTGTTGATACAGCAAAGTCTGATGGCAGGGACCTGGCATCTAGTACCTTGAGAAGAGTAGAATCAGAAAGTTAGCACAGGGGCCCTGCTCCAAGGCCAGGGGTCAGTCTTGGGTGATCGGGTGGCCTGAGGAAGAGGGTGAAGCTCACAGACTTGGATTTCAGACTTGGCATCAGTCCCCCTGGGTAAGTGACTTCCTCTTCCAAGAAGTATCTACAAGATGGATAAGATATGAGTGCTTTCCTGATGATTTCCTGCCTTGCACAAGAGCACTTTGAATACACATGTGCCCGGAGTAACCCTCACAGATTCTAACAGGATTGTATAGAGAGATCTGAGCGGTCATCATGAGCTCATGCCCCCTGTGTCTCCACAGGCTTTGACACATATGTGATCCATTGTTGTTTACTCACTAAGTCATGTCCGACTCTTTTGCGACCCCATGGACTGTAGCCCACCAGGCTCCTCTGTCCATGGGATTTCCCAGTCAAGAATACTGGAGTGGGTTGCCATTTCCTTCTCCAGGGGATCTTCCCAGCTTAGGGATCAAACCTGTGTCTCCTGTATTGGCAGGCAGATTCTTTACCGCTGAACCACCAGGGAATCCGCAGGTGATCCATGGTCCAAAGACAATTCTCAAGAGAGATCATGATTGACACTGGTTCTCAAAGGAAAGACATCGGAGCTTTTCTGTTTCTCTTTTAATCCTCCTTTTTTGTGAGTAGGCACGTTGCTGTGCTGTGCTTAGTTGCTCAGTCGTGTCCGATTCTTTGTGACCCCATGGACTATAGCCTGACAGGCTCCTCTGTCCATGGGGATTCTCCAGGCAAGAATACTGCAGTGGGTTGCCATGTCCTCCTCCAGGGGATCTTCCCAACCCAGGGATCGAACCCAGGTCTCCTGCATTGCAGGTGGATTCTTTACCGTCTGAGCCACCAGGGAAGCCTGAGTAGGCGTGTTAGCAGCAGTCTAATACTAATGTAACAAAGTGGAAGGGCAGTTGACACTAATTTGATAGCGTTTTGTTTTCAACAGCAGGAGAGATAGTGGTTTTGCTTTTTGTTTTTCATGCAAGATAACGATAGAAAGTTTTCTTCTTTTTTAAACATAAAATTTACCAAGAAAATCGTTCTGAAGTGTACAGTTCAGTGGCATAAAGTGCATTCATAATGTTGTGCCGTATCACCACCGTCCATCTCCCAATCTTTTTCATGGGCCAAACTGAAAGTCTGTCCCCGTTAAGCTCTAACTCCCCATTCGCCCCTTGCCCCCAGCCCCTGGTAACCACCCTTCTATGTTTTTTAAAATAAGTATTTATTTGTCTGTGTTAGGTCTTAGTTGTGGCATGCAGGGGATGCAGAACATGGAGTCTCCAGTTGTGGCATACAGGCTCCAAAGCACTCGAACTCCATAGCTGATGCCCACGGGATTAGTTTCTTTGTATGTCAGATCTTAGTTCCTCAACCAGGGATTGAACCCGTACCCCTTGCCTTGCAAGGTGGATTCTTAACCACTGGACTGCTAGGCAAGTCCCCACTGTTCTACTTTTTGTTTCTATGAATTCGACTACTCCAGGTGCCTCATATAAGTGGAATTATATTAATACAATGTTTGTTCTTTTATGTCTGGCTTTTTTCACTTAGCATAACGTCCTGAAGTTTCAGCCCTGCTGTAGCATGTGTCAGAACCTCATTCCTTGTTCTGGCTGCATACTATTCCAGTGTGTGGCCATTTGCCTTACCCATTCATCTGTCAATGGACACTTGAGTTGTTCCCATCTTTTGTCTTTTGTGAATAGTGGCTGCTGCAAACTTTTGCATGCACCTATCCATTTGCATTGCTACTTTCAATTCCAGAAACTTTCCTTTTAAAATAAATGTTTGGGATTTTTTTTTATGTTGATTTAAGGAAAATGCTTAGGTAAATTATACAACATGTGGTATGCAGATATGACCAAAAAATTGTAAAGGAGGCAGGTGAATGCTTGAAGTCTGGGAGACTTTGGGTTAGTAGAAAGACCTAGTAACTCTTGTAACAATCTAGGCTGGGAGGGGGGTGGGGTACTAGGTCAAGGGGCTGTGCTGAGGGAATTTGGAAGGAAATATGTAGGAATTGGGGACCAATCTGATTCCAGGGTTTCCAGCTGGGAAGAAGTAGAAAGGTTATAGAAATGCAGAGTTTGGAAGTTCCCCATGGAGGAAGGAAAAGCCACAGAGCCATGTGGACTGAAAGGCAAGTGTAAACTGAGCAAGTGTAAACTCGGGCTGCCTTGGAAATAAAGCCTGTCTTAGGTTTCAGTCACCGCAAGGCAAGGGTGTGTGTCTTGGGGGAAGGTGAGCCCAAGGGTGGTGCTCTTTAAAAATATAGATTTCTAGACCCCACCCCAGATTCTGTGGATGAGATGTGGGCTGCTGTGTGTCTAGCACCCGCTTCAGGCGATTTCGATTCACAGCCCAGCTTGCTAGCTGTCGTCAGAGACTGGCAGCCAGGGTTGGTGAGTAATGTATTTCTCTTGGAGTCTCCAACACCCAGCAAAGCATCTGCTGCTGGCTTAGGTGCCATGTTGGGCTTCCCAGGTGGCACTAGTGGTAAAGAACCCACCGGCCAATGCAGGAGATGTAAGAGGCGCAGGTTTGATCTCTGGGTCGGGAAGATTCCCTGGAGGAGGGCATAGCAACCCACTCCAGTATCCTTGCCTGGAGAATCCCATGGACAGAGGAGACTGGCAGGGCTACAGTCCACAGGGTCTCAAAGAGTCGGACACGACTGAAACTACTTAGCACGCACACATGTAGGTCAAGCTGGGGGTTAGGACTGGAGTTGGGAGCCTAGCTTTGCTTACTGCAGCCACGGGGCTATTCGTTCCCCTCCCGACCCCAGCACCCGGCTCAGATTTTCTTCCAGGAACAACTTGTTGGACTCCTTTTCGGGTCACTGACTGCAGCTGGGAAGGTTGGGGCATGCAGAGGAAAGGCCACGCGGAGGTGGGGGAGGCTGGTGTTCTGGACAAGCATGGAGTCCCCCTCCTCCACTGGCTGTAGCTCTCAAGCTTTCTCCTCCTTCCCCCTTTCCCTCCCCCTGCCCCGGGCCTCTCGACCCCAGTAACAGTGCCATATACAGGCGCACACATCAGCAGAGCTTGTCTTGTTCCGAGTTCCAAAATTATCCAAGTTGTGATGAAGGGGATGTCCTCCAGGGTGTCCAGAAAAGATAGGTGGCTTGCTCAAGGGTTCAGAGGTAGTCTCTGTGGAGTCTTTTGGGAGATTTCCAAGCCCTACGTGGGGAAAAGCAGAACCAAGTTGTCTCATGGGGGTGAGACAGGAGTTCGATCCCTGGGTGGGGAAGATCCTCTGGAGGAGGGCATGGCAACCTACTCCAGCGTTCTTGCCTGGAGAATCCCATGGACAGAGGAGCCTGGTGGGCTATAGTCCATGGGGTCGCAAAGAGTCGGACCCGACCAAGTCGACTGAGCATGCACACACATTCTAGCGCGACATTCTTATTTACTAGACGAAGCCACTGGGGACCAGAGAGGGAAAGGGGCTTGCCTAGGGTCACGGAGTCTGTCAGACGCAGAGCAGGGCCCAGATCTCAGTCATGACTCCCTGTGTGGATCCTGTCTCTCTAGGCTATGGTCAACACGGCAGTCTCCATGGCTGCACCAGCTTACTTCCTCTGCGCTCCCTCCAACTGCTGAGAAGTGCTGTGGCCAGGAGCGGAGCCAATCTTGCTTCCACTTCCAGCATTCCTGCTCCGAGACCCCTGTATCCTGGCACAGGCTGGTCTTGGCGCAGAGAGGCTAGGGTTGGGGGTGGGGCTTCAGCCTCTGGAGCCACCAAGACCCTTGAGGAGGGTGAGGTGGGTCCAGTGGAGAATAGCTCTTTAGTTCTTGGTGCTCTGGGTTCTCCAGACAGCTTATTTCCTAATCCTTTTCCAGCCGGAGCTGGCACCAGAGCTAAGGGAACACACCCAACACCCAGACACCACAACCCCCAGGCTTCCTGCTCCTTCCTTTATGGAACTGGCCAGTTTGGGCATTCAGGGCCAGTCCCCTCCAAGCCTTTCTATTGGAAGACACCCTCCTGTGCATCCTGCCCCTATGGGGCAGGACAGAATCCAGTCCTGCCTCTCCCAGTCACCCATCCATCCCAAGCCATCATCTTTCCAGCAGATCAGAGAGAGAAGAGACCTTAGAAGGCCTCCAAGCCAACTCAAATGCCTGAGGGTCATCACTGTGCCAAATAGGACCCAGCAGAATGCAATGGGAAGTAATGGGGACTTTGGCAACAATTAATTGTGTACTCTCTATGGAGACACTGCTATGGTGATTAAGACACACATATACATACACACGTCCCTGGTGGCTTAGTGGTAAAGAATTTGCCTGCCAAACAGGAGACACGGGTTCCACCCCTGGTCCAGAAAGATCCCTGGAGCAAGAAATGGCTACCTACTCCAGTATTCTTGCCTGGAGAATCCCATGGGCAGAGGTGCTTGGTGGGTTACAGTCTACAGGGTCACAAAGAGTTGGACACAACTTAGTGACCGAACAATAACAGCAACAATACACATAGACACACAAATTGTCTTAGGAAACAAAACACCTAGGTCTATAGGCCTAACTCACCCTTCATTTAAAAAAAAACAAACTGTGTATTTATTTGGCTGCTCCGGGTCTTGGTTACAGCATGTGGGATCTTCGACCTTTGTTTCAGCATGCAGGCTCTTTTAGATGCAGCTTGTGGGATCCAGTTCCCTGACCAGGGATCGAACCCAGGCCCCTGGCATTGGCAGCATGGAGTCTTAGCCACTGGACCACCAGGAAAATCCCTCACCCTTCATTTTGAATCCATACTCCAAGCCAAGCCCCCTTTGGCACAGAGAAGCCTGCAGTTTCAGTCAGGCACAAAATCCAACCAATTACAGTATTTCCAGACCTCTCCTTGTCTGGCCTGTTGGCTGTTATGACATGCTCACACAATGTGCGTGCACACACACGTGCGCGCACACACACACACACACACACACACACACACACACACACACCTTCCAATCTCCCTGCCTGGAGGAGAAGTGACAAGAACCCTCAGCTGCCTTCCAGCCCCACCGTCCCTCAGCACGGCCACCACGTACCTTAGTTTCTGCTCTGTCTCTTGTGACCCCGTCAAGCCCCTCCGGGAAGTGAAAGTCTTGACACCAGCAGTTTCTGGACGTCTTCTCTGTCTCATTTTCCTGATCACCCATGCTGGACCAGTATCAGGGGCCAGAGGGCTGCGGCTTCCTCCTCTACCAACGATGCCCACTTTTCCCTGTTCACCTCCAAGTCCTTCACTTTCTCATCTCCTCTCCCAGGACTGGGGGCTCCTGGGCCCATCCACCCATCCCTGGCAGTCTACAGGGTGGCAAGAGTGCAGTTTTCTTCCTTTATTTGAACATCTGTGGGTGTCAGGCCCTGTTTGGTGAGCCACAGACATACCTCACCCCAGGTAGCTTCCGTCATCTTCGGTTTTGTTTGGTTTCTCTTAAACTTCAGGAGCCTTTTCCAATCTTGAGTTAACTACACATCTCACTTCGCAGTACAGTCTGATCTTTAGTCCACTTGAGGCATCTGTCTTATTTAACTTCCCTTTTCCCCGTTACTCTTTCCTCTTTCTGGACACCCACTCTAATGCACTCGAGGTGTATCCTTTTGTTGGAGTGTGTTCTAAAATACGTGTTGCTCTTGTTTTTCTGCACCTGTATGTCACTCTGTACATCTAGAAGAACTACTCTGCTTCGTACGTTTCCACTCTGTACTGTGTTATTAAGATCTGCCTCCACGTGCCTTTGGACTGTGGCTTCTGATCACAGCATCATCCCCTGCAGACTGCAGCAGCTACTTGGTACCATCCTTCCCCCAGCAACGGACACCCAGGTGGCCTCCAACTCCTGGTCACCGCAAACCGTACTGGCAGTGGGCAACTTCCGATGGGTGTCCTCATGGAGTTGTGTGGGTGTTTCTTTGGTATATATCCAAGAACTGAATCGCTGAATTGTAGGAGCTCTGCACCCTTAGGTATTTTAGGGAGTGCCAGGTTGCTCTGCAGGTGGCTCTGCAAACATCCAATTCCACCAACCCCTTGGCATTGTTCAGTTTTCTAGTTTTGTTACTTGTACGGTGGCAAGTGACACCTTGCTGCTTCCATATTGGAGTTTACATCTTAGTAGTGCTTCTTGGATATGTCACTTTAGGCAAGTCATAGCTGCCTAACGAGGGCTTCCCCGGGGCTCATCAGTAAAGAATCTCCCTGCAGCGCAGGAACCACAGAAGACGTGGGTTCGGTCCCTGGGTCGGGAGGATCCTGTGGAGGAGGGCATGGCAACCCACTCCAGTATTCTTGCCTGGAGACTTCCATGGACAGAGGAGCCTGGTGGGGCTACATCCACAGGGTCGCAGAGTCAGACACGACTGGACAACAGAGCACATACGCACGCATGCATAGCAGTCTAATGAGGTTGATACCGTGCGACCTAAGAGCAATAGATTCCACAACTCAGAGAGGCTGAGGAACTTATCTGAGGTCACCCAGTTAGCGTGAAACTGGAGTTTGAACCCAGAGCTTGCACCCTTAGCCACTGTACCATTATCCTCACATTTTGTCTCTTTTCTAAAATATCATCCAGGCCTATACTGCAAGCTTCTTGGCAGGGGTTGTGTTTTAAACCTCTCTAAGGCCCTCAGAGAACTGAGCCCAGTGACTTTCTTGTAGGAAATGCTCAGTAAATCATTGTTTTACAGATTTGGAAGGGAAAAAAAGTGCAAGGTGTCTTGCTGAATTTATCTGCGGGCCTATAGGGAGCAGGAGGAAAAGAGGAACTTGTTTGATCCACTGAGATGCTGACTGGGAGCTGCTTGTGGTAGATAAGTAACCCTGGGCTTCTGGCTTCCTGCCACAAAGTGGCATCCGGAAGAAACTTATCATGAAGTTGGGGGGCAGAGTGGTGTTGGGGGGTTTGAGGGAAAGGCAGGGAGGAAAGCTGGTAAGCAATGAGGAATCTAGAACCGCTAAATGCCTTGTCTGAGTGGGCTTCCACACCCAGCTGGCAAAACTAAGGCTCAGATGGGTAGAGAAAGGAATTCAAGATCAAAGGCAGAATTGGAACTCAAACCTGTGTCTCTAGACACATAGTTCAGAGATTTTCCACTTCTTCCTTGGGAGGAGCTCACAGTCAACAAATAGGGAAGTATTTTTTCTCATGCTGTTTCATCACAGTCCAGAGCAGTGCTGAAAACTTTGGAGTACCAAAGAAGTCCCCTCCTGCCTCTCAATGTCTCCTCACATCCTCAAGGATATACCCCCCTCTCTGGGAAGAAAGCAACCGATAAGTGAGCCCAACCTCATTGTCACCATCTGTGTAATGGGTACAATAACACCAATCTCCCAGAGCTGGTGTGACACTTGATACAAGATAATAAACAGAGCACATCTAGCACCACCCCGAGATAAAAAAGGACTCTCCCCAAGACAGAGCACAGAAGAACTATAAAAACTGAATATCAGCATCTGCGCTAGAACATTCTGGTAATGCTTGATTTCCCTCCGGGGGAGAGGGAAATGAAGCTTTATTTCAAAAACCATTTGTGTGTGTACGTTCTTTCAAAACCTGTGGTGTCATGTGAAGTGGAGATGGAAGCAAACCCCCAAAGGGATTTTTGGTGGCAAAAGGATTAGGAACTTTTTCTCAAATTGGATGTAGATGGTGGTGGCCCAAGGGGAAGGGTGGGTCCAAAGAGGACCTTCTAAAAATACTGCCCTTTTACCAAAAAGACACAGCTCACTCCTCAGCTGCACCCCCAACAGCTTCTCAAAAGGAGAAATTGTCTTGCCACCCACGCTTCAGTGCACCGCCAGGCAAAGGCACCTCCCCAGTGTGGCCAGGGGTGGGTTTTGCCAAGAGCCTGGAAGAGGCTGAGACTTGGAGCCAGGCAGCTGCTTCAGGTCCCAGTTCATTGCTCTTCTCTTTGAGCCTGTTTCTTCATCTGAGAAATGGGAAGACATATGACTACTGTGTGAGTTCAGCTAAATAGGATAATACCTATAAACATGTCATTCGATGCCCGGCACTCAGAGGCACCAATGAATTCTAGCTGAGAGGGGTTGCCGTGTGTTGGAGCGTGGGGGATAGGTGAGCTAGATGGAAGGTTCCTGCACTCACAGGGTCCCTTGCCTGGAGGTTCTGGCCTGTGCTGGGGCATCCCTTGAAGTGGGCTGGTTAGGGCCCTCTGCCTCCAGGCCCCTCTGGAATTGCACAGGGAGGAAAGAGCCCAGTTAGGAGCCTCTGAAATTCTTCCTAAGCATATAGAGACACAAGAAACATGGTTGTGGGAACACCAGCAGGTCCCAGGCCAAGTCGATATCAGCATGAGTGGGAGGCAGTATGGCACTGTGGGGAGCTCTAAAGTGAAAGCCTGGAGTCTCAGGCTCCCAGTAGATTGGGCTTCCTTTTACCATGGCCTTTGGTGTGCCTGGTGTACCATGCAGAACCCTTCCTGGCCTTTTGATGGTCCCACAAAGTAAGTATTATTATCCCAGTCTAGTGATGGGAAAGCTGATACTCAGAAAGGTCAAGTCACTTGCCTAAGGTCTCCCAGCCAGCATTCAAAGTCAGGTTCTCCAACCAGATGACCTTAGACAGGCCATTTTAGTGAAGGGTTTGAGGAACCTCCTTGGCCAAGTGGGCATAATACTCCAGCTGCCTCCTCCCTAGGGCTTTTCGTGAATTCAGATTGGGGGCAGACGTCTATGGTGAGCTGCAAATCCTTGTCTATTCAAGAGGAAGCGTGTATGATGTGGGCTTTGTCTCGGAGATGCAGGGAGGTGCTGACATGTATGTCTGGGATGTCTGAGAGCAGACATTCCAGGTGGCACTGCTGATTCTAGGGCTTACTTGCTCCTGTGGAGGCTGTGGGATTCCCTCATGCAAAAGAACAGGAATCTTGGCTTCACAATGTCGTAAGGTAGGTATGGAAGAGAAAAGATCTCCTTATAAATCTTGTAGAGGTTCAGTTCAGTTCAGTTGCTCAGTCGTGCCCGACTCTTTGCGACCCCATGGACTGCAGCATGCCAGGCCTCCCTGTCCATCACCAACTCCCAGAGTTTACTCAAACTCATGTCCATTGAGGTGGTGATGCCATCCAACCATCTCATCCTCTGTCATCCCCTTCTGCCTTCAATCTTTCCCAGCATCAGGGTCTTTTCCAAGGATTCTGTTCTTCACATCAGGTGGCCAAAGGATTGGAGCTTCAGCGTCAGCATCTGTCCTTCCAATGAATATTCAAGACTGATTTCCTTTAGGATGGACTGGTTGGATCTCCTTGCAGTCCAAGAGATTCTCAAGAGTCTTCTCCAACGCCACAGTTCAAAAGCATCAATTCTTCGGTGCTCAACTTTCTTTATAGTCCAACTCTCACATCCATACATGACTACTGGAAAAATCATAGCTTTGACTAGATGGACCTTTGTTGGCAAAGTAATGTCTCTGCTTTGTAATATGCTGTCTAGGTTGGTCATAACTTTTCTTCCAAGGAGCTGGCATCTTTTAATTTCATGGCTGCAGTCACCATCTGCAGTGATTTTTGCAGAGGTAAGAGGTGAATTAACAGTAATCATAGCCATCATCCATATTGTGCTCTCTGTGTGTGGCTATGCTTTCATTCCTTAAGCACTTACTGAGTGACAGTCACCTTCCTAAGGGCTCTACATGAATTAATTCACCTAATCCTTATGGACTACCACTTTACAGGCAAGGAAACTGAGGGAATTCCTTGGTGGTGTGATGGTTAGGATTCCATGCTCCCACTGCAGGGGGCCTGGATTTTATCCCTGGTCAGGGAACTAAGGGGCTTCCCAGGTGGCTCAGTGGTAAAGAATACCCCTGCCAATGCAGGAGATTCTAGTTCAATCCCTGGATCAGGAAGATCCCCTGGAGGAGAAAATGGCACCCCGCTCCAGTGTTTTTGCCCGAAAAAGCCCATGGAAAGAGGAGCTTGGTGGGCTACAATCCATGGATCGCAGAGTTGGACACAACTGAGCAACTGAGCACACACATGTGGGAAACAAACATACCACAAGCTGTGAGCGTGGCCTAAAAATAAAGAAGAGGAAACCAAGGCTCCAAGAGATCTAAAACATGAACTTTCCAGGGTATGGTGAGTTGGTAGATAAGAATGATTTGAGAATCGGGCAGTTTGATTCCGAAGCTCAAAGGATTTGCCTTCTTTCTCTGCAGTCAGTGTATTTCCCTGGTATTGGGCCACATTTGTTGTCCAGTGTTTGCAGCTGAGCCTGTCAATAAGCTAGGCTTCTTCAGGCTCCCTCCCCTCCGCATTTGCCTCCTTTGTCCATCTGTGATAGGACCTGGTCCCTATTCCTGAGCCTAGATAAATGGGGGTGCTTAGTTGACCAGATACATTTTGATTGGCAGGGAAGAGCGTGGACTGGGAGTCTTATGCTAGGTGTGGGCCCCACCACCAGCAGATTCGAGGGCCTGGTGCAAGGCACAGCCCATCTCAGGGTTTCATCTTCTCCTCTGTAGGATGAAGGAGATTGAGCCTGAAGGTCCCTGGCAGTCCTTGTGGGAGAACTCAGAATTGCTGGGGTTAGTCTGGCTCTGTTCTTACCAGATCTCACTGTCTGGAGAAAGAGGCAGATGGCTAGCTATAACGTAGGCTGTCAATAAAGACTGCAGATTGAAAATGGGGGCAGGGCAGCAGCCAAGATTTGGGGCAGAGAGCTCTTCTCTCACCATCCTGGAGAGCACAGTAGATTGCTTGGTTGGTTCCCAGGACTTGTTGGGAGAAGTGAAGACTTTCCCCCCACCTCCCAGCCTTGGCCCTGCTCCGAGAAAAGAGAGCTGGTGGCCCCATCTTTCAGTTCCACTTCCTCTAGTCATGGTTGGCTGGGTCATTAACGCAAGCCTGCTATGTCTGGGTTCCTGCCACCCCCACCCAACCCATTATAAACAGTCAACCCTGGCCAGGGCGTCTCGCTGGACTGGAAAGTTCATTCTCTGTGATATCCGGTTCTGTGTTGAGACTCTTCAGAGCTAATGAGAGCTGTTGATGAGTGAAAGGAAAAAGAGCACCTGGGTGGTGGTGGCAAGCTGGGTATATGTGTTTTCTCACGATCCTCCCATTTCAATTACATTTTTCTCTGGCCCAGGCTGGGCACTGGAAGCCTACCTTGGACCTTTTGGCCATTGCTCTTCTCACCTCCTCCAGGAAGCTTCTTTTGATTCTTTCTAGCATGTGTCTGCATCCCAAGTATAGTGGGTTGAATGTTGGACCTCCCCCTCCACCTCAAAGATATGTCAACATAAAACCCCTAGAGCATTGAGTCCTACCTTATTTGGAATAAAAAAGGTCTTTGTGGATGATGTAATTAAGTTAAAGATCTTGAACTGATGTCCTGGTGTATCTGAGTGAGTGAGTGAAATTCACCGTCATGTCTGACTCTTTGCAACTCCATAGACTGTAGCCCACCAGGCTCTCCTCTGTCCATGGGGTTCTCCAGGCAAGAATACTAGGGTGGGTTGCCATTCCCTTCTCCAAAAGGTACTCTTTAATATATTCATGGAATTCTCCAGGCCATAATACTAGAGTGGGTAGCCTTTCTCTTCTTCAGGGGATCTTCCCAACCCAGGGATTGAACCCAGGTCTCCTGCATTGTAGGTGGATTCTTTACTAACTGAGCTATCAGGGAAGCCTGGTTTGTCTGGGTAGACTCTAAATCAGTGTCCATTTAAGACAAATGCAGATTAGGAGATGATGTGAGCACTTAGGTGTAGAATGGAGTGATGTGTCCTCAAAGTCACAAGTCAAGGAATGCCATCAATCCCGAAAGCTAGAAGAAGCAAGGAAGGGTGTCCCCCTAGAGCCTCCAGAAGAACTAAGGCTGCTGACACCTTGATTTAGACTTCTGGCCTCCAGAACTGTGAGGGGATAAGACTGATTGCCTTAAGCTACACTGGCCCTGTGGCACACTGTTGCAGCAGCAATGGGAAATGCGCAGAACGTGGAATTATAGACTACCAAAACCGGGGGGACGGCAGGGCCATTGGAGCTGACGGAGCTTCACACTGGCTCCAGCCAGCAAGAGCTGTCCGTCAGGGGTCTACTGAGCCCCTGCGAGCCTCAGGTTACTCCCCTGCAAAGGGAAGACCATAAAGCCTACCTCCCAGAGCCAGTGTTTTGTTTCATTTTAACAGCTTTGTGCTGTGCTCAGTCACTCAGTCCTGTCTGACTCTTGTGACCCCGTAGACGGTAGCCCACCAGGCTCCTCTGTCCATAGAGTTTTCCAGGCAAGAATACTGGGGTGGGTTGCCATTTCCTCCTCCAGATGATCTTCCCAACCCAGGGATCAAACCCGTGTCTCCTGCATCTCCTGCACTGGCAGTCGGATTCTTCACGACTGTGTCACCTGGGAAGCCCCCACACGACTCTTGCGCTTAACAGCTTTATTGGGATATAATTCAAATTTCAGACAATTCACCCATTTAAAGTATACGATTCAATGGCCACTTTGGTATGATATATAACCATCCCCCGTCAACTTTAGAATGTTTCATCATTCCCCCCGAAAAGCCTCATAACCGCTAGCAGCTGTTCCCCATTTCCCTCCCCTCAAGTCTCTGTCTCCTCCAAGTGTAGCCAACTATGAATTTGCCTTCTATCTCCAAAGATTTGTCTCTTCTGTACATTTTGTATAAATGGAATCATGCAAAATGTGCCTTCGTGTCTGACCCCCTTCACTTATCTTGATGTTTTCAAATTTCATCCATGTTGAAGTATGTATCCATACTTTATTGCTTATTATGTTTGAATACTATTCCATTGGAAAAGAGCCTGATGCTGGGAAAGATTGAGGGCCAGACGAGAAGGGGGTGACAGAGGATGAGATGGTTGGGTGGCCTCACTGACTTGATGTACATGAGTTTGAGCAAATGCTGGGAGATGGTGAAGGACAGGGAAGCCTGGCGTGCTGCAGTCCCTGGGGTTGCAAGGCCTCAGACATGACTGAGCAACTGAACAACAACAACAGTTATTGCATTGTATGGATATTCTGCATTTTGTTTATCCATTTATTCATTGATAGTCATTTGAATTTCTCCATGTTTTGGCTATTATGAAACATGCTTCTATGTACATTTGTATACAAGTTTTTGTGTGGACTGAACCAGGGCTGTTTTGAAGATTAAATGAAGTAGAACCTAAGGTATTTGATATGTCCTCCAACAATTACTAATGAAAGATATTAGAGAAAATGTGTCTCAACACCTTCAATTTAGATATTATGAAACTGAAGCATAGAGAGGAGCACAGACTTGCTTGAGGTCACCCAAGGCAGGAAAGCCTAACACCTAAATACAGGTCTATGAGTCAGACTGCCCAGAACTAACCTCTGGTTGGGCTTTGGTTACCTTACATAGGTCACTTCGTCTCTCTGAGCCTCAGTTTACTCATGTCTAAAATGAAGTTAGTAATAGTACCTACCTCATATGGTTGTTGATGTGAGAATTAAATTGCTACACTGTGTCTGGCAAATAGTAGGTATTCTGTGCATCTTAGCTGTTATCTTTCATGGTAGTGCTAACAGCAGAACTTAGGTCCCCTGGCTCCCAGGTATGTGATGTCCTGAATCGACACTTCTTTGGTTCCCTTTTCTGTATCACGGGCATCTTCCCACTGTGACAAAGATTCTTAGAGGAAAGATGTAGGGCTTCTCCTCCTCAATGTCCTGAACACACGTGAAACTGTTAGTCACTCAGTTGTGTCTGACTCTTTGCGACCCCATGGACTGTAGTCCGCCAGGCTCCTCTGTCCATGAAATTCTCCTGGCAAGAATACTGGAGTGGGTAGCCATTCCCTTCTCTAGGGGATCTTCCCTATCCAGGGATCGACCCCATGTCTCCTGCATTGCAGGCATATTCTTTGCCCTGAGCACATAACTAGTGCTGAATGAGAAACCTCTGTTCACTTTCTTTGGCTCCCGCCAACCCTCGCCTTGAACGAGAGAGCCAGCTGGGAACTGTGGTAGGTGTTAATTCTCTGCATCTTTCCAACACCCCATGAGCTGACTGCTGTGTCTCCCTTCCAGGCAGTGGACAGTGCCCTACCATGGAGCTGGGACCTCTAGAAGGCAGTTACTTAGAACTTCTCAACAGCAGTGCTGACCCTTTGCAGCTCTACCACCTCTACGACCGGATGGATCTGACAGCAGAAGAAGAGATAGATCTCTGCTCAGGTGGGCTGCCCTCCCTCGGGCCCCTTTCAAGGCCCTCCGCACCCCTCAGCCCGCAGTGGAGATACCACCCAGGGGAAGTGCTGGCCGCGGAGCTCCGCTCAGCACCACGGACAGCTCCAACTGCGCGCCGGGCTCGCTCCTGGTGGGGACCCTCCCAGCCCGCCCTGCCTCTCCCTCCTTCCCCAGCAGCCTCCTTCCCAGATCTTTCCAGCTTCATTCAAGTGTCTTTTCCTCCCAGAGCCTGACACAGACACCATCAACTGCGAACAGTTCAGCAGGCTGTTGTGTGACATGGAAGGGGATGAAGAGACCAGGGAGGCTTATGCCAATATCGGTGAGAAAGCATTCTTAGCCCAGAAAAAGGACAATTCAGGGGAAAGATTCTTTTTTTCCTCTCTTGTTAATGTCTCCCCAAGAGCCAACGGGCCCTCCGTCAGAAATCAGAGCAAGAAGGATGGGAAGAGAGGGTTAGAAGGACAGCGAATTGGGAAAAGGGGAGATGAACACCAGGCAAATAAATTTAACTTTCCCATCTTCTGCCAGCGTTTCTATACCTTTTTCCATTTGCTGCTTTTCCTTCCTTCCTTCCCACAAAGCCCATATCATACCCTCCCTCTCTTTCTCCCCAACTCCTAAGCTAAATTAGTCGAGTATTTGTAATAGATTCCTGGGTAGTGGAGGCAGAGTGAGAAAGAGTGGTTAGGAAACTCTTGAGACAGGCATCTGCAGTGAAAGTTTTGACTCCAGGTAATAGGGAGCCATGAAAGGCTTCTGAGTGAGTGATGATAGTGATGATGGTGTTGATGGTAGGGTCTGGTGGTACCCAACACTTATGCTTACTCTTTGCACGTTCCTGTTCTAAACACTGTACACACAGAAACTTATTCAGTTCTCATAGTCATCCCACAAGGCAGGTGTGATTATTATTCCCATTTGCATTTGTAGCCTGCTAATCACGGTGTGTGTTATCACACTGAAACTTTCCAAAAACAGAGGAAGTAGCTACTGTCAGTATCTTCATTTAACAGATGAGGATATCGAGATTTAGAGAGATTAAAGCATCTACTCAAGGCTGCATTAGCGATAGTGACAGGCAGGTCTGAAATTCTAGCTTAGGTCTTTCTTATTTCAAAGTCCTTATTTTTAACCACAAGAACAATAGTATCTGGAGTGAGTAGGTTTGCTAAGGCTTAAAAAGACCTACAGCTTTTAGACAAGGGCAGAACTCTTTGGGGAAGGGTGTTTCTTTTCTTTTTTTTCTGGGGGAGTGAGGTAAAGGATCCCTCCTTCCCAGGTTTGCCACTGTCTCATGCACAGGCTCTGCCGGATTAGGAAAACAACGCCTCCTCTTCTTTTCAGGATGCAGCCCCTATTAGGAAGTAACAAATTCTTTGTGACAACCTAGAGCAGTGGGATGGGGTGTGAGGTGGGAGAGAGAGGCTTTTTGTATACCTGTGGTTGACTCATGTTGATGTATGGCAGAAAAGCAATTCTCCTTCAATGAAAAATAAATACATTTTTAAAACAACAAAAAAGTCAAAATAAGGAGAAAAAAAAAAGGGAGAGTAACAACTTGGCTATCAAAGTTCAGGCTGGATACCTGCGCCCATTTGCCCTCTCAGCTGGGCACATTTGCACAGTGAACAACCTGTGCAGATGTTCTTAGTGGCCTTTTTCCTGGTATCCCAAGAATCGCATCAGTTAAGAGGTCTCGCATGAACATGGCTAGTCTCTCCCCACACATAGTTAACTCAGCATCATGCCTGCATGTGTGTGTGCATGCTCACCTGCTAAGTCATATCCGGCTCTTTGCGACCCCATGCACTGTACGTAGCTCACCAGGCTCCTCTGTCCATGGGATTTCTCAGGCAGAAAACGGAGAGGAGCAGAAACTGCGTGTGACTCAAAAATTATAGAACTGAGAGCCTACCTTCTTCCTTTCCTACCTGGGAATTTCCTTGGAAGAAGCAGAAATGCTTAGGCCTGAAAGTATTCACATTCCCTCAGAGCTGGAGACAGTAATGAATGCTTTAGGCTTTTTTCCAAATCAGGATTCACTTCCCCCTTAGGGGCATCTATACAGGAAGTGAGAGCAAGTGGAGGAGGCAGCTTCCTCCTCAAATCTGTGTTCCTGGGCCTTCAGTCTTCTGAGACATCTCGAAGTATTACAGTGGCTTCCATGTGTATAAAATGGGAATAATAATCTTGCCTGCCTTGTGGGATGACTGTGAGAATTGAATAAGTTTCTGTGTGAGACGTATTTAGAGCAGGATTGCAATAAGCATTCAGTAAGTGTTAGGTACCACCCAACCACTACCATCAACACCACCATCATTATCATATTCACTATCACATCACCACCATCGCGCTCTCACTCAGAAGCCTTTTATGGCTCCCTATTGCCTGTAAAGTGAAAGTATTAGTTGCTCAGTCATATCCAACTCTTTGCGACCTCATGGCCTGTAGCCTGCCAGGCTCCTTGGTCCATAGAATTCTCCAGGCAAGAATACTAGAGTGGGTTGCCATTCCCTTCTGCAGGGGATCTTCTCAACCCAGGGATCGAACCCAGGTCTCCCACATTGTAGGCAGATTCTTTACTATCTGAGCCACCAGGGAAGCCCAATTGCCTGTAAAATGAAGTCCGAACTTTCCCCAACACGAAACTTTTACTGACGACATCTATTTCACGAGTTTCCTAGCCACCTTTCCTCACTCTGTCCCCACTACCCAGGAAGTCCTCCACTTTCATCTCTTAGACTCTGCCCCCATCTTTCAAGGTCTGGCTCCTGGATCCCTGCCTCTGGGAAGAGCTCTCTGATTACCCCAACCCAAAATACACTCTCCTCTTACCTCTTACTATGATAGCTATCTTTCCCTTGGCCATAAGACATGCTCCACTTCATGTACTTAACCAGAAAGGGATGACTACTCACTCCAGGACTCTTGCCTGGAGAATTTCATGAACAGAGGAGCCCAGCAGGCTATAGCACTTGGGGTTGCAAAGAACCACACATGACTTAACCACTAACACTTTCACTTTATTGAGTGTTTGCTGTGTCCTGGCTACTGTGTTGATTGCTTTAAATGCAGAGCCTCCAATCCTCACCATCCATCCCTGGGTTGTAGGTACTATTTATTCTCATTACACAGATGAGGAAATAGGGGCCCAGAGAGGTTAAGTAGACCCAAGATTGTACAGCTAGTGGGGTGAGGGAAGTAGAGCTGGAATTTAAACTTAAACCCCAGACAACTCTGGGCTTCCCTGGTGGCTCAGCTGGTAAAGAATCCGCCTGCAATGTGGGAGACCTGGGTTTGATCCCTGGGTTGGGAAGATCCCCTGGAGAAGGGAAAGGCTAGCCACTCCAATATTCTGTCCTGGAGAATTCTGTGGACTGTACAGTCCATGGGGTCCCAAAGAGTCAGACATGACTGAGTGACTTTCACTTCACTTTCAAGACAACTCTGCTATGCTGCGATGTACTACTTTATAGCAATAGAAAAGTTTGCATGGATATATATTAGATTAATTAATTAATATTAATTATATTGACAGCCCACGAAGGTCAGTGTTCCTTCACTCATTTGATCATTGGTTCAGCACACATTTATTGAACCCCAGTGTGTGCCAAGTCTGAAGGGTCACAGTTCCCTGATAGTCCAAGGCCAGGCGTACAATAAGGATTTGGTGAGAAATAATTGATTGATGATGCTTTTTCTCGTCTGGGCAGCGGAATTGGACCAGTACGTCTTCCAGGACACTCAGCTGGAGGGCCTGAGCAAAGACATTTTCAGTAAGTTGACCAGTTCTTGTTTTCCTTTTAACTTTTTATTTTATATTAGTTTCCCTGCTTGCTCAGCCAATAAAGAATCTGCCTGCAATGCAGGAGACCTAGGTTTGATCCCTGGGTTGGGAAGATACCCTGGAGAAGGGAATGGCTACCCACTCCAGTATTTTTGCCTAGAGAATTCCATGGACAGAGGAGCCTGGTGGGCTGCCGTCCATGGGGTTGCAAAGAATTGGATGCGACTGAGCGACTTTCACTTTCACTTTTTATATTAGAGTACAGCTGATTAACGATGTTGTGATAGTTTCAGGTGGACAGTGAAGGGACTCAGCCAAATATCCATTCTCCCCCAAAGTCCCCTCCCATCCAAGCTGCCATATAACATTGAGCAAAGTTCTGTGTGCTATAGAATAGGTTCTTGTTGGTTATCCATTTTAAATATAGCAGTATATACACGTGATCTCAAACTCCCTAACTGTCCCTTGGCGGGGGTGGGGGGCAGTTCTTGGCTCAGCCTGCATTTCCTTCCTTGTTCCTGGGGGAGCACTGTAATACCCAAGGACCACCCCTCAATGGGTGATCACATTCCCTCCCAACGGAGTGTCAGTGGGGCACCTTGGACGTCCACTGACTATGTGTTGGTGTCTTTGGCTTTTTCCCAAAGTTGAGCACATAGGATTGGAAGAAATGACCAGCGAGAGTGTGGAGGTGCTGGAGGAAGCAGGGCAGAAAACTCAGAAAAGACGTGAGTGAGCCACCACCCCATCCCTCCCCCACACCCTCCTCGTCATCCCCACCCCCTCGTCTGGCCCCGCCTTGCTTGATTGCTGGCCCTGCCTTGGCTCTAAACCCTGGGATGGCTCCCAGTTGCTTTCCTCGTTGAGTCCTGTCTGCTCGGCCTTGGGCTTGGGAGCCCTCCCTCCTCTCCCCTCACCCCTGTTCCCTAGTGACACAGGGAGGAAGCTGATTGCCCAGGATCAACTGGCCGCTCTCCTGCTGGGTCTCTGCCCCTGGCTATTCTGGGGTCCAAATGGACCTCTGGGCTCTGGCTTCTCTTTCATCCTTAGTTGTCACCCCCTGTTTAAGGACGAGCTCTTCAAGCACAGGTTTTTGCCAGCAAGATCTGGGTTTGAGTCCTGGATCTGTTATTTATAACAGATCCGTGTGAACTTGGGCGAGTACCTGCATCTCTCAGGGCCTCTTGTCAGTCTCCCTGCCTCCTTAATTTGCCCTCACCTGGCAGGCAATGTGGACTTTTAAATACAAATCAGATCATATTTGCTGCCCTGCTGATGTTCTGGGTTTCCCCAGTGGGTCAGTGGTAAAGAATCCACCTACTGTGCCAGAGACTCCTTTGGTTGAATCCCTGGGTCGGGAAGATCCCCTGCAGGAGGAAATGGCAACCCACTCCAGTAATACTTGCTTGGAGAAGCCCATGGACTGAGAAGCCTGGCAGGCTACAGTCCATGGATTTGCCAAGGGTCGAACATGACTGAAGTGACTGACACACACACACTGATCCTCCAGTGGCTACAAAATACAGGCCTGTATGACCTGGTGCTTCCCAGCTCTCCAAACTTGCTGAGTCTCTAGGTTCCAGTCACTCTGCCCTCTTTCCATTCCTGTAACCCATGTATGCTTTCCAGCCCCAGGGCCTTTGTACTTGCTGTTCTCTCTCTCTGAGATGTCCACCCCCACCCCCAACTTCTTCCCATTGTGGGCCTGGGACTCTCTCGGGTCTTGGCCAACATGTCACCTCCTCCCGAAAGCCTTCCTTGACTACGCTTTCCATATAACTTACCTCACCTATTTTCACCTTGTTTGTGTCTCTCTGTCTCCATAGCACTTGTCACAATCTGGATTTATTTTATTTATTGCCTTTGCTTAGTTCCCCCACCATGAGGACCTTGTCCTTCTTACTTATCACTTCATCCCCAGCACCTGGCATGTGGCTGGCATGCAGGAGCACCTCGATAACGATCCATTGAATGAAAATTTCCATAAAATAGGTATAACAGTTGATCACGTGCTTACTATGTGCCAGACCATGTATAAGCCCTGAACCTATTTATTGAATTTGAACAGGTAAACAGGTGCATGACATACAAATTCAAAATGTGCAAAGAATATTCAGTGGGAAAAAAAACCTCCCTCCCACCCTTTTCCCCCAGTCCCTCATTCTCCCTCTCTGAAGACAACCTGTGTTGCCAGTTCCCTTTTGGTCTTGTTAGAAATATTCCATGCAGGCACTTTTCTGGTGGTCCAGTGGTTAAGACTCCACATTGCCAATGCAGGGTTGTGGGTTTGATCCCTAGTCAGGCAACTCAGATCCCACAGGCCATACAGGGTGGCCCAAAGATTAAAAAAAAAAGAAGAAATATTCTATTTGTCTAAAAGTCACCTCTTAAAAAACATTTTTTCATGCAAATGACCACCTCCACTCTTTCTTCATGAAATGCGTCTAGGAGGTTATTTCTGTAGCACTGTTGGAAAGCGCATGGTCCTGCCTTCAGGGAATTTCCCTTCCTTCCTTTCTTCTTTCCTTTCCTTCCTTGCTCCCCCCCATCCTTTCTCTCTTCCTTTCTCTTTTTCTCTTCTTCCCTCCTTCCTTCCTTCTTCCTTTCTTTTCATTTCATAAACATTTCCCCTAATATTTTATTATGGAAAACTTCAATGTACAGTAAAGGTGAAAGGGTTGTACTACAAGCGCCTGTATACCTACCACTTACACCCTACCATCGGTGTTTGGCTACATCAGGTTTGACACGTCTCCAGCCATCCCTCTATTCATCCACCCATCCATCCATGTTACTTTTGGAGCATTTCAAGGTAAACTGCAGACACCAGTACTACCCCATACATCCTTCAGCGTCCTCGTTATTTTTAGGGTATTTCACTGGGGGATGAACTATAATTTGCTTCATCAGCCTCTTGCTAAAGAACACATAGGGGTGTTCCTCATGTGTTACATGCTTAATACTCACTCACTGATTTCCAATGCACTCCTGCAAAGTGGGAATCACTGCACCCATTTTAGAGATGAGAGGTCAAAGGCTCAGAGATGCTACGAGGCAGATATACACAGCTAGGAAGGCTCCAAAGGCAGGTTGTTTTTTCTTTTTATCATTATTATTGTTATTTTTTGAACTCAAACTCCTCTTAGGAATTCCCTGGCACTTGAGTGGTTAAGACTCCATGATTCCATTGCAGGAGGTGAGGGTTCGATCCCTGCTCAGGGAACTAAGATCCCACAAGCCTTGCAGTGCTGCCAAAAAAAGTTTAAAAACGAAACAAACCTCCTCTGTGTCCCCTCTATGGTTCTGCCACTCCCTATGCTTCATTGCCCCGGGTGCTTCAAGATGGGGTTCCGGCTCAAGCAGATGAGTAGGGGCAGAAGTGGTTGGGGGCAGGGGAGGGAAAGGGACCCCAAGGCCACTTCCCAGTCACTTAAGACAAGGCCTGCTGAGGTCCACAAGCCCCTCCAGCCTTGGAACACCCCTACCCTGGGGCTGATGACCACGGTGTTCTCTCTGCAGCCTTCCCAGAGGAGCTGCCTGTGGATCTGAAGCACCGGAAGCTAGGTGAGCAGGGCAGGTGGGCAGGAAAGCGGGGGCCCCTTCAGGTTCACACAGAAACTGGCATTTGAAAGTTGGGGTTCAGAGAGGTGAAGCCGCTTGTCCGAGATCACACAGCAAGTGAGAGGCGAGGCTGGGATTCAAACCGAGGTCATGATTCCATAGCCCATTGCTCTGAAGTTCAAGGACTGCTGGGAGATTCTGCTCCTCCTACAAAGCCTCTCCAATGATGCCTCCCTCCTCTTAACTCTGAGTCAGAGCTGTGACCCCCCACTCACCTCCCCTACCACCTAGTTCCACTGCGCCTGCAGGTCACCTGTCTCCTTGCAGAGTATAGTCACCTCGGATCGGTTGGTTCCCCAGTGCCCTTCCGCCCTCCTTACAGGCCCCATGCCTCAGTGAGCCTCTTCCTCCACGCTCACCATTCCCCCCCCCCCGACCCACCAGATGCTTCCTCCCCTCCCCTCCCTTCCTCTCCGCTCCCCCTTCTCCTCCCCTCTCACTTGGCTGTTTTGGGAAAGCTGGGGAAACCAGCCTCTTTGTGGGGATCAGATTGAGGAATGAAAGCCTCCGAGTCTGATGGAGGAAGCCTGGTCTCTGCCCTTAGCAAACTCAAATGTGATGGAGAAGTCAGGGATTCTGCCCACAAAGATAATAGAGAAAAAGTCTCTGTCTTCACAGAGCTCCCAGTCTGAGTGAGGGAGGCAAGTGTCCACCCTCCAAGGACTTGCAATTAAACAGAGGAGATAGATTTCTGCCTCAGACTGATGGGCAGTGTTGGGGTCTCTTAGGGTCCCTGGGGGCTCAGTGACAGGCTGGAGAGGGTGACAGGGGCCTGGGCTAACAGGTCTGCCCGCCCCTAGGTTTCCATGGTAGGAAGCACTCAGGACCCAGCCATAAAGAGGAGGCTGGGGCTGGGGACTGCCTAGCACAGAGCAGTTGCTGAAATGAAACCGGCTTCACCCAGGCCTGAGGACAGGTGTTTCCTTTCACTGCCAGCAAAGAGATCCACCCTGCCCTCCTCCACCCCCAAGAAGGCCCCTCCGGACACCTCCCCCCTCCAGATCTCACCCAGCCTCTAACACGCCCCCTTCCTCACAGCCGAGCCCCTCACCATGCCCGTGGTGACTGGCACTTTCCTGGTGGGGCCAGTGAGCGACTCCTTGGCTCAGCCCTGCCCGCCGCCTTCTGCTCTGTTCAACACGGAGCCAGCATCCAGCCAGACCCGGCTGAAGGACCTGGGTATGTTAGGGGCTGCAAGAGGGTGGGCTTCCCCGCTCCCTGGAGGTGCCCCGGGAGTGGCTGTGGCAGCAGGGATAGAATCCCTCCCTTTGCCAGTGTCTCCTCCACGTCTGTCCCAGCCAATCTGGTCCCCGGGTCCCCATCCACTCAGTCTGTGCTGGAGAATATGCCTGGGAGGAAACGCATCCCTGGGAGATACAGCAGGGAATCCCCTCCAATTAGGGAATTCACCCATCAGCCCTGCGCTTTCATCACTCATCAGCTGAGAACCCTCTGTGACAGCTACTCTGCTGGGTACCAGTAACAGCGCCAAGGGCAGGCCGACACAGCTGCGGCTCTCCGGTAGACTCGAGCCCTTTATAAGGGAGTCAGATATTCACTGGGGCTTCCCTGGTGACTCAGACGGTAAAGAATCTGCCTGCAGTGTAGGAGACCCGTGTTCGCCAGGGAGGGAATGGCAACCCAGTCCAGGATTCCTGCCTGGAGAATTCCATGGACAGAGGAGCCTGGCGGGCTACAGTCCATGGTGTCACAAAGAGTTATGACTGAGCGACTAACACTTTCACTTTTTTTTCCACTAGATATTAACTCAGATGTTAATGAAGGAACTTCCCTGATGGTCCAGTGGTTAAGACTCTGCACTTCCAATGCAGGGGGGCGGGCTGATCCCTGGACCAGGGATCTGGGAACTAAGATCCCACATGCTCTGTGCAGTGCTGCCAATAATAATAATCTTTCTAGATAATTGAAATATATATATATTTTTAAAGATTTTAATGGAGAATCCAAAAATCACCTTCTCTGTCTCTTGCAGCACCTCCTTCCAGTTCCTTGTTGAGCTGCCTGAGTCTTCCCTCGGGACCCATTCAGATTATCCCCACTCTCTCCACTCTGCCCCAGGGGCTCTGGCCGATCTCAGGGACTGGGACAGGGGTCTCCAGTATACTCATCTACCAAAGTGAGTGTGTGAACCTGGGCTCCTCGCCTCCTCTGCCTGTGACCTGACTGCTCCTGTATCCCATGCCGCCCTCCCCCACTCCCACCCAAGTATTTGACAGGTGTAGCCTAGCATCTTCTCATGATCTTCCTTCCCCAGAACACCCTTCTCTGTCCCCATTTCCCAAAAATCAAAGCAGAGCTCCCCAAAATGGTCCGAGTGGACCCACCACCCACCAAATGGCTAAGTGGCCTTTTTTGGGTCACTTTCCCCCACTAAGCCTTCTTTTTAAAAACAAAACAAAACAAAACTTTATTAGATTTTAAAATCACGACATCATTGCATGCTAATTAACAAGCCAAACAACGGTAAGAGATACTTATAAGAGTTCCTGAGTGTCTCCCTCACTCTTTTAGTACACCGTTGTGAACAGCTTGGTGTGCATGCTTGTACAGCTTTCTCTGAACTGCCTTGTTTCCAGGTCAGCAAAGTGGTCCCTGCTGATCTGCCCCATTGAAGGGTTGTGGATTGTCCAAGGGAAGGGATGAATTGGGCTCTCAGGGAGAGAGAATGCACCTAGGAGATGCTTCTATTCGATTCAAGAACTTCCTTTCAAAGTTGCTTGCCAGTTTTTGTATAATGAACTGGTGTTCCAGGAGCAAGAGATATCTAGGAAAATGAGCTCTGGCCACATAGTGGGGAAAGTGCTTAGTAGCATTTGCCCTTAAGCTCCCTATGAGATGATTGTTTCCATTTCACAGATGGGAAAACCAAGGCTCCAGAAGCTAGCTATAATTCCAGAGTTCTTTCCTCAACTCCATCCTGAAATGACTTCCTTGGGAAGTTTCCATCCCCTTTCCCCAGCCCCCCAGCCCCACAGCCTTATTTGGGGAAGGGGTGACCCAAGTGGGCTCCTAGCTGATTCTATACTCCTTTCCCATCTCCTGTAGGTGAGATGCCCCCGGCCAGCCAAACACCCCCAGCCAGCGGGCCTGCTGTCCAGAGCCTTCCCAAGTCCCCAGACCGGCCTGGCTCCACCAGCCCCTTTGCCCCGTCTGCCGCTGACCTCCCCAGCATGCCCGAACCAGCCCTGACCTCCCGTGCAAATCTGACAGGTAAGAATCAGCTTGACCTCTGAGAGTTACCGGAAACAGAACTAACGCTTCTGGGGAAGGAATTGCCTCAGACAACGAGAGCCACTCACAGAGCTGCCTGCAGGGACTGGCAAGTTGTGTTTGTGCAAAACAGGACAGGGTGTCCTGGGAGGTGGGTGCATGGGAGGGTGGGCGAGGGGAACAACAGGAGAATCCATGTCAAATCTCAGCAGCTTGTTACATGGCAGGAAAACAGGCTCAAGGCAGCCTGATCTGAATTGCCAGCAGAACCTGGAGATCTTGATTTTAGCATACATATTGTGATTTCTGAAACACTGGTGAAAATTTTAAAAGTAGAGCCGGCCAAAGAAAGACGTCTCTGAGTAGGATACAGCCTCAGGTCACCACCTGGGGACACTCAGCCCATGTCAGCTCTGCTCTTAGCATACGCAAGGGACTGATGACCCAGAGGGAGGGAGGTCCCCGGGGTGCCCCTCACCCTAACTCTAACACCAGCTTCTTCCCCTCCAGAGGATGAGATGTCCCCCACCAAATGCCCAGCAGCTGGCGGGGCCTCCAGCAAACTTCCCAAGTGGCCTGGTGAGTAGTGGCAAGGTCCCTTACTTGCGGGCTCATTCATTCACGTGCTCATTTGGTCCCACCATCATCCCATCATTCATTCCACCAGCTGCGCCTACACTTGGAGAAGTGTTTACTGAGGACCTGTCCCCCATGAGTCCATGCTACGTGTCAACATTTTCTTGTTTGCAAAGCTGGGAGAATGCAGGAGGGAAGGGTGGGTGACTGAGAGGGTGGATGAAGGCAAGAGTGGGTGAGGAGTGTGAGAGGGTAGAAATAAAAGGGCAACTTACAGAACGGCCAGACGGCTGAGTCGGACTCTATCCCAGATACGCTTACGGGCACATGAGACGTAGTCAAGTCACCAACAACCCCAGTATGACCCCCGTTTTGCAGGTAAGGAAACAAGCATAGTGGGGTGCCTCACATGCTCAAGAGAACAGTAAAAAGTTGGACCAGATTCATGGATTCCACTGTCTTAGCTCTTAATACGCCTCCCCTCATGGCCTCCCTACGGTGGAGAATAAAAGAATGTTAGCAACAAGGTCCTGCCGTCTGGCACAGGGTCTTGCTCAATGCTACGTGACAACTTCAATAGGGGAGTCTGGGGAGAATGGATCCATGTACATGTCTGGCTGAGTTGTTTTGCTGGGCGCCTGAAACTATCGCAATATCATTGATCGGCTATACCCCAATATAAAATAAAAAGTTAAGAAACAATGAAGGCTAGTGAGTGAAAGCAGTGGATAGATAATCAAGTGAGATGAGGGCATGACTGGGTGTAAGAAGGAATGAATGAGTGTCTGGATAACGGAGTGAGGCCACTAATCAAGAAAGCGCTTAGGGAAAGCTGAGACGAATGGACGAAGAAGCTAGTGATGGGGGCCGGCTGGCCTTACAGAGGCCAGTCCTGCCGTGAGCATCCTCCCCTCCTCCAACCCCACACACCCTTTGACCTGCGCAGAGAGCGTGGAGCGGTTCTACCAGTCGCTACGGGACAAGTACCAGGCCCAGCCCGCCGGCCCAGAAGGCACCCTGGTGGAGATGGACCTGGTGAGGGTGAGGCTGGAGAAGAGCAGCGGGAAGAGCCAGGAGAGAGAGCTGGCTACCCTGGACTGGGCAGAGCGGCAGCCGGCCCGAGGGGGCCTGGCCGAGGTGCTGCTGGCTGCCAGCGACCGCCAGCAGCCCCGAGAGACGCGGGTGATCGCTGTGCTGGGCAAAGCGGGACATGGGAAGAGTCACTGGGCCCGAGCCGTGAGCCGGGCCTGGGCCCACGGCCAGCTGCCCCAGTACGACTTTGTCTTCTGGGTCCCCTGCCACCGTTTGGACCGTCTGGGGACCTCCTACCACCTGCAGGATCTGCTGTCCTCCCTGGGCCCGCAGCCGCTGCCGGTGAACGACGAGGTCCTCAGTTACATCGCAAGGAGGCCCAACCGCATCCTGCTCGTCCTGGATGGCTTCGAGGAGCTGGAAGCCCACGACGGCTCCCTACACAGCACAGGGGGCCCCGGGTCGGCAGAGCCCCGCTCCCTCCGGGGGCTGCTGGCTGGCCTCCTCCAGCGCAAGCTGCTGCGGGGCTGCACCCTGCTGCTCACTGCCTGGCCCCGGGGCCGCCTGGCCCAGAGCCTGAGCAAGGCGGATGCCCTGTTCGAGGTGGCTGGTTTCTCGGCCCAGCAGGCTGAGACCTACGTGAAGCATTACTTTGAGTCGGAGGGGACCGCCGAGTACCAAGAGAGGGCCCTGGCACTCCTGCGGGCCCAGCCGTTCCTCCTGAGCCATAGCCACAGCCCCACCGTGTGCCGGGCCGTGTGTCAGCTCACGGAGGCCCTCCTGCAGCGGGGTGATGAAGCCCAGCTGCCCTCCACGCTCACAGGCCTCTTTGTGGGCCTGCTAGGCCCAGCAGCCCGCGATGGCCCCCCAGGGGCTCTGGCAGGACTGGCCAGGCTGGCCTGGGAGCTGGGCCGTGCGCACCAGAGGGGCCTGAAGGCAGGCTGCTTGCCGTCGGCGGAGGCAAGGGCCTGGGCTGTGGCCCAAGGCTGGTTGCGGCCCACCACAGGGGCCCCGGAGACAGAGCTGGCCTTCTCTAGCTTCCTGCTGCAGTGCTTCCTGGGGGCCATGTGGCTGGCTCTGAGCGGCGAAATCAAGGACAAGGAGCTGCCGCAGTATCTGGCCTTGACCCCGAGGAAGAAGCGGCCCTATGACAACTGGCTGGAGGGCGTGCCGCGCTTCTTGGTCGGACTGGTCTTCCAGCCTCGCGCCAGCTGCCTGGGGGCCCTGGCAGGGCCGGCGGCTTCCACGTCGGTGGACAGGAAGCAGAAGGTGCTCACGAGGTACCTGAAGCGTCTGCAGCCCGGGACGCTGCAGGCAGGGCGGCTGCTGGAGCTGCTGCACTGTGCCCACGAGGCACTGGACCCCGGGCTCTGGCAGCACGTGCTGCAGGGGCTCCCGGCCCGCCTCTCCTTCCTGGGCACGCGGCTCACACCTCCCGACACCCACGTGCTGGGCAGCGCCCTGGAGGCGGCGGGCCAAGACTTTTCCCTGGACCTCCGCGGCACTGGCGTCGACCCTTCCGGCCTGGGGAGCCTCGTGGGACTCAGCTGTGTCACCCGTTTCAGGTGGGGGCCGGGGGCAGGAGAGGGGGCTCCTTGGCCTTGGGCGCCTGCAGTGCGTCTAGGTGCTGTGCCCAGTGCTGACTCCATGGGGGGTCTCATTTAGAATGAATGGCAGCCAGATGAGGGCAGACGTGAGTCCATCCTTTTTTTTAAGATGAGGAAGCCGAACCTCAGAGAGGGACAGTAGCTTGCCTGAGGTCACACAGCCAGGGAAGGACAGCACCATTCTTTCAACCAGAATGTGAAGACCGGCCTTAAGCCAGACACTGGGCCACGTCTAGAATCTAAGAGTGATCTAGGTTTGAGTTCACTTTCTCCTCTCCATGCCTTGGAGATGGAAACCCTATCAAGCCACCAGTTTGTCATGGTGGGATTAAGGCCATAGCCTCCCTCAACCTCCCTGCCTCCATTCTCCTGTTCCACTCCATGTTATATTCCACCATCAGCACAGTCTCCCTAGAAATTGCATCTGATCATATTCCATCCTTGCTTCCAATCTTTCAGAGGCTCCCTCAGGATGAAGTAAAAATTCCTTAAATTAAGGAATCTAAATCCTTCAGTGATCTGTTTGATCATTTAATCACCAGAGAATCTCTTCCACCTTCCCCCTAAGCATAATTTACCCATGCTGTAAAGTCAACAATATTGTCATTCAACTGAGAATTTTCCACTGAGCTTCCTGGTAGCCAAAGCAAAAAGGGAAATAAAACCATTGGGAGAGTTGAGTAAACGGAAGAAGTGATAAGGGCTTGAGTGGTCATGCAAGACTCTCTAGAGGAAGTAGGGGTTGTGTTGAGGAAGGAAAGTATCTGAACAGGTAGGAGGTTCCTTCATGGAGCTGCTCCCCCTCCCCCATTATGGTCTAGCCTGGTCACCGTACCCGGGTCTGAGGCCCTTCCTTCACAGGGCTGCATTGAGTGACACTGTGGAGCTGTGGGAGTCCCTGCAGCAGCGTGGGGAGGCCAAGCTACTCCGGGCGGTGGAGGAGAAGTTCACCATTGAGCCTTTCAAGGCCAAGTCCATGAAAGATGTGGAAGACCTTGGCAACCTCGTGCAGATCCAGAGGTGAGGGGGAGGGGACATGGGAGGTGGTCCAGGCCACACAGGACTTAGTATCATGGGCACTTCCAGTGCCTTCTCTTTTGGGGGAACCTCCCATGCCCCTCTCCATCCCTGGGCAATGACCATCTAGAATCTCTCACTGCGGTCGCCACCCAGGCAGAAACCCCAGGATCTATCACTGTGTCTACTTCCGAACTTGCCATCATGGACTGACTTCTTTCCCAGCTAAATCTAAGGACACACTTTCAGGGACTCCCTCGGTGATCTGGTGGTTAGGACTCTGCCTTCTAGTGCAGGGGGCATAGGTTTGATCCCTGACCAAGGACCTAAGGCCCCATGTGCTGTGAGGTGCAACCAAATTTTTCTTAAAAAATGAATAAATACAGCCAAGGGGATATTCTCTCCTGCTAAGTGTGCATCCAGTCACACAAGTGACACCAGGGCCACCTTTCCAGGCAGCCAGGACCAGTGTCCCCGTTTTATAGATGGCAGAGGTCTAAGGCTGAGACGGTGGAGGAGACATGACTGCAGGATAGTGTCAATCCCTCCTTGCTTCATCATGCATTGTTTGAGCACCTACTGTGCTCTCTCTGGGGTGGATGTGGGTAATGCCTCCTCTAAGGCCCTTTTGTGTGAAACTCACAGTGATGCCTTAACAATATCCTTTTTGGAGGTTCTTTTCTTTTTATTAAGGGGACAACAGAAGCCTGAGGAAGGCTCTCCTTCCAGGGAATTCTGGGAACTGGGGCACTAAGACACAGAGGAAGGGGCTCAGTGACGGTACAGTGCCAGCTCTCCACTGACGTTGCCCGTTCTCTCCAGGACAAGAAGCTCCTCTGAAGCAGCAGCTGGGGAGCTCCCTGCTGTCCGAGACTTAAAGAAGCTGGAGTTTGCGTAAGCCGAGGGGTGGATCGTCTCGGGTTCCCATGAGGTTTCTCCTCCAGCGTTATCTGGGCTGGTGCCACCAGAATGCAGATCAGCCCTCAGGATTATTCTTATCCTCTCATCCTCCCCCGTCACTCTGGAAACCAGCTTCCAGCAGCTGGGGCACGGCCAGTCCAGGCTAGTCCTGGAGGGTCTCACAGGTGAAGCTAACTGGCCCGTTTGCTGGTGAAGATGCTCATTCGCATCCACTCATTCAACAGATCTACTCCTCTGGCCAAGGCTGCTGTTCTCAATCAGCTTGCTGTCCAGTGTAAAATTACCACCTGCTGCTGTGATTAGTGGCTGGAAACTCAAGGGCTATGAGAATCAGACTTAGGGGGCTTCCTGGAGGAGGTGATTGAAGCACTGAAGCTAGGCAAAGGAATAGGAATGAACCATGCTGGGTGGAGAAATTGTTATTATCTCCCCATTGTACAGAAGCAAACACTGAGGCCTTAGAGGGTATAAATTGTTTGTCCAAAGTCACAAATGTCAGATCAGCCTGGCTGGATCTTGCTCCGATGCAGGAAAAAGCTAAATTCATAGTTGGACCTTGTTAGGGATTTTAAATCATCTGATGATTATGAAGGAATTATTAAGCACCTACAGTGTACTCAGTGCCTTTTGTATGTAATCTCATTAATTTTAAGAGCTGGGAGATAGTCATTATTGCCCCCATTTTACAGATGAGGAAACTGAGGCCTAGTGAGATTAAGTAACTTGCCCAGGGTCCTTGATGGGGCACCCACAAGCTGCCTGCTCCTCCTGATCATTGCTCCCCTGGCCCTCCAGAAAAAGCCAAGCATTTCTTCTTTTGAACAGAGAGAGACAAGATGCCAAATTTGTGCAGAGGTTAAAAAAAAAAAAAAAGTGTTGCTGAAAAGAGGAAACATATGAAAACAAGTACCAACGACCCATTCTGGCTTTGAATTATTTTCAGCTTCAAAAGCCCCTAGCTTGAAGTCGGAACTGTGCTCTGGGGAGCAGCAGCCGTGGGGTAGAACACAGTCCAGAACCCGGAGGCTAGCCACCTGCAGGCCAGAAGCCCCGAGAAGTTCTGAGGAAGGAAGGGAGGGAGGGAGGGACTATTTTGGGCGTGTGACTGGCAGCTACCGTGTCCAGTGCCCTGTCGATCTCACCTGCCTATAGATGAGGCCGCTCAGCCACTCAGAGCCCAGCAGGGGCTGTGCTGGTGGACGCGTCTCCCCTTTACCTCTTCAGCCTTGCCTCCTGTCCTCTGCAGCCACGTGTATCCTCTTGATGGTTTTCAACCTCACTAGGTCTGGTCCAACCCCTGGGCCTTTGCACTGGCTGTGCCTTCTGCCCAGGACGCTTTTCCCCAGGTGTCTGAATGGCCCATGCCCACACTTTCTTCTGATTTTCAGCAAGAGAGATCTTTTCTTTAAAAAAAAAAAAACTTTAAAAATTTTCATTTACTTATTATATTTGGCTTTCCTAGATCTCAGTTGCAGCCCAAAAGATCTTTGTTGCGTCACGCGGGATTTTTCCTTGCGGTGTATGAGCTCTCTAGTTGTGACACGCAGACTTCGTTTCTCCATGGCGTGTGGGATCTTAGATCCCCCACCAGGGACTGGACCTCCATCCCCTACACTGCCAGGTGCAGGCTTAACCACTGGACCACCACGGAAATCCCTGAGAGAGGCCTTTTCTGTCTCCTATATTTGAACATACAGTTCTGCCCTGCTTACACTGGACTTTTCTCTGAATCACTTATAATCTCCCGTACCAGACAGTTTACCAGTTTCTCTGATTATCCGTCTTGCCCCTTGGTATGTTAGCTCCACGAGGGCTTTGACTTTTGTCTGTTTTGTTCACGGCGATCTGCGTTGCCAGGTTTGATGGGCCTGGCACCCAACAGGCAAGCAATCAATATTTAGTAAATGAATTCCTTAATCTTTTAAAAAACCTTCTAAGACTGGGACTCAATTTGAGAAGACTGAGACTCAGAGGTGAAGGGATTTGTCCAAAAGATCCCAGAGAAGCTAAGTGAAAAGTGTTAGTCACTCAGTCATCTCCAACTCTTTGCGACCCCATGGACTGTAGCCCACCAGGCTCCTCTATCCATGGAATTCTCCAGGCAAGAATACTAGAGTGGGTTGCCATTTCCTTCTCCAGAGGATCTTCCTGAGCTGGGATGGAACCCAGGTCTCCTGCATTGCAGGCACATTCTTTACCATCTGAGCCACCAGGGAAGCCAGCCCAGATTCAAGTCAGATTTCTGATCCCCATCTTGTGACCTTTCATTAAGGCTGATGATGCCCAGACTTTAGGGTTTCAAAGATTGAGAATATTTCAAAGTGAATTTCAGTGACTCTGTGAAGTTACCATCTTTCAATTTATATCAGGTATGTGCATTCAAACAAGTGAAATAACCACTGATGGCACCATAATTTTATAAAAAATGAAACATTATGATGTCAAAAAAGTTCAAAGGATTTAATTTCAGAATAAAAGATGGTTCTTTACCTTGAGTACTTTAACCATATTAAGAAAAAGAGAGAGAGCCCTTTGTCATCTTTATTTTTCTCATTCCCTTGAAGTCTGTTCTAACTGTCCATCCAGGCTGTGTGGCCTTACGTGAGTTAGTTAACCTCTCTGTGTCTTGGTTTCCCCATCTGTAAAATGGGACTAAGAAGGGCTCCTAAATTCAGAGTCATTGTGAGGATTAAATGAGATCTGGCTGATGAACCCGGCATGTTCTTGGCATATAAAAAGTGCTCAAGAAATGGTTCTGTTTGTTATGAAACAGCAATGGAAAATATGTAAGACGTCTTTCTCAGGGCTGGAGGTGGGTCCTCAGGCCAGCATTTGGGAACCATTTCCCCAGGCCAGGGTGGGATAAGGGTGCACATGGATAATGGCAGGGGTGAGACCTGGCTCCCCACGTGGAGATGAAGGCTGGGGAGCCCCCAGCTGGGAGCCCAGCAGGCCTCTTGAGTGGGTTTTGTGAAATCTTCCTGAAGTAGAAAGGACTGGGGTCTCCCCAAGTGGGGCAGGGAGGGGGTAAGGTCTCAGGTGGGCCTGCCTTCTGTGGGGTTGAATAGTGGGGGCCATGGCCATTTCAGGGTCTTGACTCTGCTCTTTGCCTCTTAGGCTGGGCCCTGTCTTGGGCCCACAGGTTTTTCCTAAACTGGTGAAGATCCTCGAGGCCTTTACTTCCCTTCAGCATCTGGAGTGAGTATAAACCCTGGAATTTCTCCAAACCCTGGCCCTGTCTGTCCCCTTCTCCCTGCTTCCTTAGTGCGGCTGGTGTGAGTGACCGGATGCCCCCACTGCAGGGAAGGGATGAGGGACGGAAACAATAAAAAGAAGTTGAATCCTTTTGTGACCTTTGAGACACTTTTCCCCTCTTGTGCTGCTCCCAGCAACTCCACAGGGGAGGTAGGGGTGGGGAATGTGATCCTAGTTGTACAGTTCAGGTCTCGAGAGGTTGGGGAACTTGCCCCAGCTCATGGGGCTCCCAGGAAGGAAAACAGATTCAGATCTATGGGGAGGTCAGAGCCTTGTTCGGTGATTGGCCGCCTGGTGCTCCCAGGCGATGCAGACGCTCTCATATTCTCGGAGCTCAGCTGCATCTGGCTGTGGTGTGCCCAGGGGTGGGGGGATCGGGGGAGGCTGCTGCTGGGTTGGAGGGTGGGGGAGAGTCAGGTGGCCTCTGGGGTGCTGACTGATGCACCCCCATCTGATCCTACCTGCAGCCTGGACTCGCTGAGCGAGAACAAGATCGGGGACGAGGGTGTTGCCCAGCTCTCAGCCACCTTCCCTCAGCTGAAGGCCCTGGAGACACTCAAGTGAGTGGGCTGGGCTTGCCCTTCCTGCTGCATTTGTCCCCAGAGTTCCGCCTTTTCTTTCGTTCCCTCCTCCATTCAGTCATCCATCTGTTTAGTCATGCACCCACTCATTCATTCATTCAGCCATTCTACTAGTCATTTATTCATTTAATCAACAAATATGTAGGAAGCACCTATTATATGCAGACACAGTTCAATGCCCTGGAGACTCAGCTTTAAGCAAAGCAAAGTCCCTGGCCTCAGAGATCTTCTAGGGAGGGGACACAACAAACCAACAAACAGGCGTCATAACTGGGAAGTGTGCAGTAATGAGTGTAAGTAAGCAAGGTCTAATGAGAAAGTTAGACTGAGGGTGGGAGCTAGGTTAGGATTTATCAGTAAAACACTGATAGTAAAAATAGTAGATTTTGAATTTAAAAAAGCTGTTCTGGGTTTGGGCGAGTGGGAGATGGATATGAGGCAGGAGTGTCAGCATGATTTTTTACTGAACCTAAAGGGATCGTTAAACTTCACGCACACTCTACTCCACAACCATGATCAGGGAAGCCACAGAATTCACCAGAACCAATTAGGGACTTCTCTGGTGGAGGGACACTGAGACTTCTTAGGTAATTTAGAGTGTTTAAGGAGATAATGTGAGTGAGCTAGGTTCCACTCCCATCTTCCTTCCTTCCTCCTTTCCTTCCCTGATTCCTCCCCCCATCTCTGTCTCCTACATTTGCTTCCCCACTTAGGTATCTTCTGAGCACCTCCTATGAACTTTGCACAGCTCTAGGCACACATTTACAGTAATGAACAAAACAGACCTGACCCCTCACCTCTAGGAGCTCAAACAAATAATGTGAACCCTCATGTAATGGCAGTCCTGAAAAGTGGTCCAGAGGGAAAAGAAGGGATGCTATAAACTCATAGAACAGGTATGGGAGGAGTGCAGTCTCTCTCACCTGCATCCTCACCCCAGCATCCCGCTCAGCCTCAGCATGTGCCTGCATCCTTTTACTGGTCCAGTTTACCCATAGTGCCCCTCACACAGTTCAGCACTCACGGCTCCCATCCAGGTGGACTGTCTTGCGTTTGCTGCCCTGGGCCGCCCTATGAGGAAGCGGAGGTCCCCAGCTCTCCCCAAGTCTGGAGCATGGTGCTGGTGGGAAGGGGCTTTCAGGTTTGGCCCTGAGCCCTCCCCCTTGTACTCCTGCAGCTTGTCCCAGAACAATATCACCGACGTGGGTGCCTGCAAGCTGGCCGAGGCTCTGCCCGCGCTGGCCGCATCCCTCCTCAGGCTGAGGTGAGTGGGGTCCTCATCTGTCAGGTGCTGAGCTGGTGGGCTGGGGGTGGGCAGAGAGCCCCTTGGTTACCCGCCGCGAGGTCCCTGGAAGCAGTTGCTACAGGCTGTTCCGTTGGGCTGGTGTTGCACAGTTTGGTGGGGTTGGGGAGTGGGGGGCACGGACCTAAAACCCAACATGAACAAACCCCGCTGGAGGTGGGCGATGCCACCACCCTGGACAAGAAGGTTAGCAGTCCCTGGAGGAAGGGCAAATTCTAGGCAAGTCGTTTTCTCATCCCGTCTGTTTCCTCATCTGGAAAACGGGTACCATCTCTATGGCCTACAGAAAACGCCTGGTGCAGTGCCTGGCTCTGGCGCTTAATAGATGTTGGTCCTCCTTCCCCAGGGGATGGCAGGACTGAGCCTTTTCTGGAGTTCAGGGTTAGCGATTTCTAGAAGGCTGACCGTGCACAAGCAGCCTTGGCTGGCTCGTGGCACCGGTCCGTGCCTACACTGCCACCTTCTGGTGAGGCTTGGAATAGCACATCTTGCTTTTGATTAACTTCCTGCCTGGCCTTGGACTTCCCTTGTGGTTCTGTTGGTAAAGAATCCGCCTGCAGTGTGGGAGACCTGGGTTCGATCCTTGAGTTATGAAGATCCCCTGGAGAAGGGAAAGGCTACCCACTCCAGTATTCTGGCCTGGAGAATTCCATAGACTGTACAGGCCATAGGGTCGTAAAGAGTTGGACACGACTGAACGACTTTCACTTATAACCTGGTACTGATGGTCTTTCCAGTCCATTAGCCTTCCAGCCAGGGTCCCCGCGTGCCATTGCATAGGCTGTGTGCTGTGCAGCTTGTATAGTCTATGTTGGCACTGCCTAGGGTTGTGAGGGCATCTAAGATTCTTTAATATCAACTGTGGGCCAGAACCTGTGCTAGGAACTAGAGATACAGCTGTGAACAAAACCAACACAGGCCTTACTTTTGAGCTCCTTGCTTAACAAATAAGCAAATGAGTAAACGAAGTATTTAAAAGGCTGATTCATGCTGGGAAGGAGGAAACTAACAAAGGCCCGGGAGAGGACAACAGGGAGGACTGAATTCACCAGGGAGGTCAGGAGAGCTCGGCAGAGGCGGCCCTCCCCCTCCTGTGGGATGCTGTCAGGGAAAAGCATTCCAGGAAGAGGGAATAGCAGATGCAAAGGGCCTGATGTGGGAAAGGGGTTGGGTCCTTCAGAGCCATATGTGGGGTGGGCCCCTGTGGCTGGATATAAGAAACTAGGGCCAGAGGGGAGATGAGGCGAGAGAGGTCAGGGAAGGCCAGACCATACAGGGAGATCTTCATTAGGGTCGGGAGGGAGACTGGGGGTTTTCTGGTGTGAATAGAGAAGCAGGTGGGGCTGGTGGGGGTGATGTGGATTCTGGGCTTTCACTGCTGCGGCCCAGGTTCTATCCCTGACTGGGGAACTGAGACCGTGCAGGCTGCACGGCATGGCCAAAAAATGAAAAAAAAGAAACCTCATATTTTAAGGACTTTAAGATGCCTTCCATTGGTAAGACATTAAGAGGACAAACCACTGTTAACTAAACGATGACATCCTTTGATTATCAGACACATCCTGATCTCAGTGATTTTCAAATGTGAGCACGTACATCTTGGCATCAGTGAAATATGGGAAGAATCCTCTCCCTGTGGCGGGGAGGAAGGGCCCCCCGGGTTCTAAGGTCCATCCCAGGAGGAGACTGCGAAAGCTCTCCCTGGCTCCTGCCCTGGTGCGAGCCGACTCACGACTTCAGGGGTCCCCAGAGCTTAGCATCAATCCTGTTGCTGCAGTGTAGCCCTACTGCTTTTTCATGCGGTCCTGCAGTGCTGCTCTGAGGCCGGGTCAAGGCAAAGTCACGGCCTTGAAATTAGAACCGCGGCCGCACCTGGCTTGTTATAAGGACTCTTGTTAATGAGGCGTCTGCGACACCCGTGTTTCTACTTTTGACACTGCTGATGGTGACTGAGTACCCTACAGAAACCCAGGCCTGCCCAGTGACTCTGGGTTTCACTCTTCCCTGCTATATCCCCAATGCTGGGCGCACTACAGTAACTGATATAACCTCACAACTCCCCCCCCCCCCACCCTGGGAGATATAATAACCATAGTTAACAAGTAGTTCATTCCACGTGTCGGGCCCTATTCTGGTGTTTTACCAACACAAACTTATTTACTCCTCCCCACTATTACTCTAACATGCCCATTTTATGGAGGCGCAAACTGAGTCACAGGGACACTGAGTAACTTGCCAAAAGTCAGGCAGCAAGCTGCAGAGCTGGGATTTGAACTTGAGGTGTCCCTGGCAGGAAGCTACCTCCACTAGGTCCTGCTGCTTCCCCAGACTCACTGAGTAACCACGGAGAAGTTATTCGGTTTCCCCCTCTGTCGAATGGGGCTGTAGTCCCAGCTGGTATGTCTGCCGCTAGGCCCTGACCCCCCAGCACCCCTGGCCCCTGGCCTGACCTCTGTCTCCCACAGCTTGTACAATAACTGTATCTGCGACACGGGAGCCGAGAGCCTGGCGCATGTGCTTCCAGACATGGTGTCCCTCCGGGTGCTGGAGTGAGTGTGGGAGCCTGGGCCATGTGGGCAGGGCTTGGGAGGACCGGGGGCCTCTTGCTGGCATCGTGGGAAACGTTGGTTGTCGAGAGCGTGGTGCTGGCCTTGGTCTGAGGCTGGATGGTCCCCAGGGCCAGGATCCACAATGGCTTTCTCTCCCCAGCGTCCAGTACAACAAGTTCACAGCCGCTGGGGCCCAGCAGCTTGCCGCTGGCCTGAGAAAGTGCCCTCAGGTGAAGACACTGGCGTAAGTCTTGGCCGAGGTGGAGGGGTGTCAGCATGGGGTTCACTTGAGCTCAAATCCCACTCTGCCCCTCTCTAGAGTGTGACCTTGGGCAACAAGACATGTCACCCTGCTGGCCTCAGTCTCTTTTCTTATTTTTGCTTCAGCTTAGGGGATCTTAGTTCTCTGACCAGGAATTGACCCCAGGCTCTCAACAGTGAAAGCGCTGAGTCCCATCCACTGGACTGCCAGGGAATTCCCTGGCCTCAGTTTCTTCATCTGTAAAATGGGAGTGATAATAATATTTACCCCCCCAAGCAATTTTGTGGGGTTTAAATTAGTCAAGATACTTAGGACAGTGTCTGGTACACGAAAAGACTCGATATAGAAAGCAGAACAATACGAAATGGCTTTTATCTGTTGACCTATGTGCTGTGCTGTGCTTAATCGCTCAGTTGTGTCCGACTCTTTGTAACCCGCCAGGCTCCACTGTCCACAAGGATTCTCCAGGCAAGAATACTGGAGTGGGTTGCTATGCCCTCCTCCACTGTTGACCTATAGAACTGTCAACTTCATATGATTCAGACTTATTATTACCTCACTATGACGTCCACTGTCCGATACTGTACTTTATAATCTTTCAAACCGCTGCCGTCTACATAATCACTCATCTCTTGCTAAGAGGAGCAGGGTGGCTCTTGTAAGACTCTCTATGCAGACGTGAAGAAGGCACAGAGAGGTTAGCTAACCTTTCTGAGATCACACCGCAAGTTCTCGACCGTTGTTGTGGTCCCGTCGCTCAGTTGTGTCCGACTCTTTGCAACCTCAGGGAGTGCAGCATGCCAGGCCTCCCTGTCCTTCACTATCTCCTTGAAGCAGAATCAAGTTTAAAAAGAGGGGGTCACTAGACTTCTGGTGTCCCCATGACCCCACACTAAGCTGGGTGGGAGGTGGAATTTGGAGGCAGCTTGTGCTGGGGGCTCCAGACCACCCCCCGTCCTCTGACCTGGCCTCCGTGCGCCACGCCCCCTCACAGGATGTGGACGCCCACCATCCCCTTTGGCGTCCAGGAGCATCTGCAGCAGCTCGACCCACGAATCATTCTGAGATGATCCAGGCTGTGGCTGGGACAAGGGAACTGAGGTGAGCTTGGGAGGGGAGAGCCCTGGGGGGCTCCAGGGACAGGGTCCCAGGAAGTCAGTGTCCGGAAAAGGTGGGCGGGGCAGCAGCTAGGAGCTGGGGGACCGATCCTGGACCCGTGTTCTGTCTGCCACCCCCTACCCCGCCTCCTTCTCTGCTGGGGTGTCTTCTAAAGGCTCTGAGGACTTGGGCCCTGGGGATCCTCCCTGTGGTCATGTCTGGGGGCCCTGGGAAGGACAGGCAGGTCAGCGTGCATGCCTCGCAGCCCTCAGCATTGGAAGGCCTTCCTCTGAGGATGCCCCAGCTAGCCCGGCTGCTATCTCGGTCCTCTGGCTGCCCCGTTGCCCGGCCCTGTCTTCAGAGGAATTCGTTCTACCGATTTCTGTGCACGCGACTGCCCTCTCACTTCCGTGCGCCCCCCGACCTGGGATATCCCCTCGTCCATCTCCGCCCCCCTCCCATCCCCGGGCTCGACCACGCTCTCGCCGTGTGCTGATCTGCCCTGTCCTAAAGCTTCCTCATCTCCCCCCTCCCAGCCTCCCACAGCATGCTCTCCGAGGACACTGACCGTGCTGGACGCTCGCCTGGTTCTTTGAGGATGCGGGTTTCTTGGCCTGTGTCCCGTGGGACATGGTATTGTGGTGCCCAGCCCCGGTGACTCAGGGTCGGCCCCCGCCCAGCTGGGGAGAGGACCCGCTGCCTGCTCTGCAGACCAACCCCTCGGTTCCTGGGGTGGATGTCAGCCCCGCTCAGGCACCACCGCGGCTCTGGCAGGTGGGCGGGCGCCCAGGGGCCGCTGCTGAACACCCAGGAGCCCTGAGGCATTCCCCAAAGGACACTGCAGACAGCTGTGGCCAAGACTGGGGCGATGGGTGAGGCAGCCACATATCCGGCAGCCCGGGTCCCTTGTGGCCAGGGGGAAAGCACGTTTCCAGGCTGCTCTCCTAGCAGGACCGGCTCCAAGGATGCCTGCGAGCATCATCCAGCCTGTTCATTGCTCTAAGCATGACCGCTGGAAATTCTCGGCAGCTGCCTTCTGTCTCTGGGACTCACTGGTTTGCACTGATTCTTTTCACCGCGGCCAAAGCTAGGCCTGGCCAGACGCACTGGACCTTCTCGGGGAAAGAGCTGACGATACACTAACGGAGGAGGGGCGGGACCATGGCCTGGACCACATTCGCCTTTTTGCCTCCATTTCCTGTTTGTTTTCTTCCACTACATAAAAATCTGTTACTTAATCCCACGGGCAGGTCCTGTGTTTATGTTGTGATTACTAAATTTGGGGTGCACACTCTTCTGGCTAACTAACGGATCACAAGCCACCCCCAAAACGCAGTGGCTTAAAACAGCACCGATGTTTATTCTGCTCTTAAGCATCTGTCTTTTGGGCAGGGCTTGGCGGGGACTGCTCATCTCTCTGCCCCACTCCAGGTCAGCTGGGGTCATCTGAAGGCTCCATCTCTCGTGTGCCTGGCACCTGATGATGACTGGGGGCCTCGGTGCCTCTGAGGAAGTGGGGCGGGGGGCTCTCCAGATGGGGGCTTCCTCACGCCTGGTGTCTGGGTTGAAGGGTGATTATGCCAACAGGAAGAGAAGTTGGGAGGGGGAGACAGAGACCACGGGGAGAAGTCGTGTCCTTTTTATAAGCCAGCCTTGGCTGTCACACAGCATCACTTCTGCCATGTTCTACAGCCAGTTGACCGGGACCCTTGCTCTCCTCCCCTGCCCAGACCCCTCCAGCCTTCCACCCCCACCCACCCATCCACACACAGCAGACTCCACTTTGGCCCCAGTCCTGTCTTTGGGGAAAGGATTTTCTCTACTGCTTCCTACCCTTCATTGGAAACTTCACGACTCGGTGGTCAACAAGGTTGAAGCACTGTGAGCTTTACGTAGTATTTTCCTCTGTCTCTGCCCCGCCGCTCTATCCTGGGAGTCGCTGCTTAGCTTGGCGTCGGGCCCTGGCTGTGGCGAGCCTGGAAGGGACCTGGCAGCTTTGCTGTCTACATAGAGAACTGCCAGGTTGGTTGGTGTGTTTCACTGGAGCATGGCTTGCTTAGTCAGAAGCCCTGATTTGGGACAGCTTGGCTCTCTCCTGGCAGCTGTGGGAGCTGCCTGTGCCCCAGTCTGGTTGCCTGGCTCCCAGACTCTCCCCCTCTTCCCAGCAAGTAGGGGTTGAGGGTCAAGAGCGTCAGAGGGATTCCGATCCAGCTGTCTGGCTGAACGTCCTGGCAGAAAGGTGGTGCCTTCTGCCTTAGGGGAAGCCCTCTAAGAAGGAAGGCCCCCCAGGCCCTGGGGGCTAAGGGCATCCAGCCTTGTACTGGGGCATCACCCCTCACGGTGTCCCTGCATGTGTGGGCTTTGTGGACTCCACGAAACTCCAACGTGTGCAACCACAGGAAGACGGTCTCCTTCTGATCCAGGCATCTACAGCACCCCTCAATCAGGTGAGGTGGGCATGACCACCCCCACTGCTTTTGATCTGTTCACAGGTGACAGAATGAGATCAGAGGCTATAATTATTCATAGTGACGACTTTAAATGAGAGATGGGTGCATGCACGGGTGTTCAGTCGTGTCTGACTCCTTGTGACCCATGGACTGTAGCCCACCAGGCTCCTCTGTCCATGGGATATCCCAGGCAAGCATACTGGAGTGGGTTGACATTTCCTCCTCCAGGGGATCTTCCCAACCCAGGGATGAAACTCATGGATTGTGCGTCTTCTACATTGGCAGGCAGATTCTTCACCACTGTGCCACCTGGGAAGTCCTATTTATTTTTTAAGGCATTTAAATTGTATATATATGCTGTTGTTCAGTCGCTTAGTCATATCTCTTTTTTTAATGTCTGACTCTTTGCGATCCCGTGGACTGTAGCCTGCCAGGCTCTGTTGTCCATGGGATTTCCCAGGCAAGAATACTGGAGCGGGTTGCCATTTCCTTCTCCAGGGGATCTTCCAACCCAGAGGTCCAGCCCATGTCTCCTGCACTGGAAGCACAGTCTTGACCCCTGGGCTGCCGGGGAAGTCTTGTCCATGCACTTTTAAACACTTGCTTCTCCCCTTAGGCTTCTCCTCCAAAGAAACGTCTCCCTCCCTCCGCTCCTTTTTCTCAAAAGTCTTCTGTCCGCGCCTCTCTGCACCCTTTCTTAGAATCACCCGAAGGCCCTTCCTCTCCCACACCTCAGTCTCCTCACCTGTAGAATGGAGCTGACCAGCCACCCCTTGTTAAACACAGTGTGTACATGAAGGTACTCTGCAAAGCATCAGGTGTTCTGCAAACTGGACAGAATTGCTGCAAGTGGACCTGACTTCAGTCAGCCGTTTGCTCTCTCACCCGCTCACTCCCCTTATCTCTCGGGGAGGTCTACCAGGATCCAAGTGGTTGCTCAGTGGTAAGGAATTATGCAGGTTTGATTCCTGGATTGCAAAGATCCCTTGGAGAAGGAAATGGGATTTCCTGGAGTGTATTCTTGCCTGGGAAATACCATGGACAGAGGAGCCTGGTGTGCTATAGCTCATGGTGGTGCCGAGTTGGACACAACTTAACCACTAACAACCACCACCACACGCCCAACACAGGGGATCCCCACCTCCAGCTTCATTTTCAGCTAGGCCATCAGGCCTTTCCCACCACACCCGAGGTGGATCCTGGCTTGTCAGAGGCTTGTGGACGCCAGGAAGGGACCCAGGTGGGACTCCTACACCAGCCCAGCTTGGATAGACCCTCTAAGCCCCACTGGATCTCCAACTGTGGAGGTCCTGACTCTTCTCTTTTATCAGAGGTTCTGTGTAAGGACTCCTTTTCCAAATCTCAAAGGGGGGGGAAAAAAAAGGCAGGGCCCCCAGGGGTTGGAGTTGCATACATTTTTTAATTGAAAGAAGTTAGCCTCCTAAGTATTGCTTTTACAGGTTTATCGAAGTCAAGTATTCATACCACTCACATTTTCAAAAAATATTTCTGGCTGGAGGAGTGGCTGTCCCCACCCCTGGCACAATGTATCAGTTCTGGCAACTTGATGGCAAGCAAACAACTTGAAATGAATGAGTCCAAACCCCACCCTCAGCCCCCCAGGTGTTCTTTTCCTTCTGAGTCTCTCTCGGAAGCAAGTCGCTGCATCTAAGCCTGGACTCGGGACAGATCCCATCGGGCTTAGAGCTCCACTGGCCATCAAACAGAGCTGGGAGTCGCTTTCGTCTATGACGTGTCCTCTCTCTCCGAAGGTTAAGTGGGGTAAGCAGATGCAGCCGGGGGTGGAAAGCAGGGAGGCTGACTCTGGCTGGGTTCATGTAAACATCCACTGAGATGGCGGAAGGTCGGGAGCCAGGGCGAGGCTGTGTGCACGACGCCGCAGGCAGGCGAGGTCTCCGGGCACCCCTGCCTCACCCTCTGGGCGGGGGCACGTGCCTCCCGGACCTTGGCGTCCATTCTCAATCTCTCTGTCCCACCGTCCTGGGCCCGGACTGGAACCTCTCTGTTGGCACGGAGCTTTCGAGGGGAGCAGGCCTGGCAAGAGGGACAAAGCGGTGTTACTAGCACAGAAGCACTGACCTGACCCCATCCACCAAGAGGTTTGAACTTGGGGAACCACCAGGAACCTCGAGCTTAGGCTAGCGCTGCTGTCCTGTGATTTTTTTTTTTTCCTTTTCTGGACGTGGACCATTTTTAAAGTCCTTGTTGAATTTGTTACAATATTGCTTCTGTTTGATGCTTTGGTTTTTTTGGCCAGGAGGTATGTGGAGTCTTAGGGCTTCCCTGGTGGCTCAGAGGTAAAGAATCTGCCTGCAGTGCAAGAGATGCAGGAGAGGTGGGTTCGATCCCTGGGTCAGGAAGATCCCCTGGAGGAAGAAATGGCGATCCACTCCAGTACTCTTGCCTGGAAACCCTACGGACAGAGGAGCCTGGCAGGCTACAGACCATGGGGTCGCAAAGAGTTGGACAGGACTTAGCACAAAAGGTGGGGAACGTGGGCTCTTGGCTCCCTGACCAGGGATTGAGCCCGTACCCCCTACACTGGGAGAAGTCTTAACCACTGGACTGCCAGGGAAGTCCCCTATGATTTTTTATTAAAAAATTTTAATGAATGTGTCTGGTTTCTAAGCACCAGGCTGGGAAAGCAGCACAGTTTCACCAGGGAGAGGAAGGGCTGTCTCACTCCTGGCAGAAAATCCCCAGGAGGAGCACCTCGGAAGCTGAGGAAGGAGGAGGGTAGCTTGCTCAGGGTCGCCTGGGGTCAGCTGGCTGACATGAGCTCCAGGGAGTGGGCAGGGCTTGGCAGCAGCTCCCACCCTGCTGGGAAGATGCCTCGTCGCCTACGGGAAGGCTGTGGCCACAGCCAAGCTATTCAGCAGCCCCGCCAGGCCCGTCTTCCCAGGGCACAGCATCCTCCCCACCTGGCTCCCCGCGGGTCCTCGTTTCCTGCCCCCCTTTCTCTCTGGGTCCAGCTGTGCCTGCAGCATCTCACATTCCCATGCCCACCCCCCTTACAGCCCCCACGAGTCCTGCCCCAATTCTGAGTCTCACCACCTTTGATGCTGGCTCAGACTACTTCTGCAAACGTCATCAAGCATCACATAAAACTCAGACACCAGGAACTTCCCTGGTGGGGTTAATAAGAATTGACCTTCCAATGCAGGGGACATGGATTCAATCCCTGGTTGGGGAACCAAGATTCCACATGCCACGGGACAAGTAAACCCACACACGCTTTGGGCAATGAAGATCCTACATGCCCCAACTAAGATCTGATGCAGCCAAATTAAATATTAGGAAAATAATAACTTAAAAAATGTACACGTTAAACACACGTGTTGTTGTTCATCAAGAGTTATTGATATTTGGGGCAGGACAATTCTCTGACATGGCAGGTGGGTTGTTCTGGGGTGTACAGCAGCATCCTTGGTCCCAAAGGTGACAACAAAATGCTTGCTCACCCCATTTCCTAGGGCCACCCAAGGGGACAGAACTGCTTCCGCTGAGAACCATGAATTTCCCCACTTTATAGGTTAGGAAACAGAGGTTTAGACCTCTGTTTGAAGTTGGGACCTGCCTGAAGTTGCTTAACTGTGGGAGGCGAGGCTGGCACGGGGATAGTGATGAAGATGGAGACAGTTCGCCATCACAGCAGGTACCACCTCCTGAGCTTTCACTCTGCACCATGAGCCCTAGGCAGAGTGTGGGTGCTGCACCCAACTTCGTCCACTCGCCGTCCCGAGGCACCCTAACCTGGCAGCTTCCAGCTGCAGGGACCCGCCTCTTTGCCTGAGGCCTCTCTGCCTCCAGAGCCTGCTTGGGCTCCAGGCTGCAAGTGCAGGCAGCGCCAACATCTTTCCACAGCTGCCTTCCAACCAGTGAAGGCCAGAAAGCTGGGAATCAATACCCCATTCCCTGCGGGCTCAGGCAGTAAAGAATCTGCCTGCAATGCAGGAGACTCGGGTTCTATCCCTGGGCTGGGAAGATCTCCTGGAGAATGGAATGACACCACTCCAGTATTCTTGTCCGGGAAATCCCATGGACAGAGGCAGCTGGTGGGCTCCAGTCCATGGGGTCACAGAGGCAGATGTGACTGAAAGCCTGACACTTTCACCCTTCCAGCTCTTGTGTGGTGGCTGTAGCGATGCTGAGCCACTTTCTCCATTACACTGCTTCCCAGAGCTCCTGAGCAGGACTGAGCCCAGGGCCATGGAGGTGGCCTGCCACTCCACATTAGTTAATTCCTGGGCACAGCATGCGAAGTTGCTTCACTCGTGTCCAACTCTTTGAGGCCTTACAGACTGCTTCTGTCCATGGGATTCTCCAGGCAAGAATATTAGTGTGGGTTGCCATGCCCACCTTCAGGGGAATCTTCCCGACCCAGGAGATCTTATGTCTCTTGCATTGACAGGTGGGTTCTTTAGCACTAGTGTCACCTGCGAAGCCCCTGGACCACCTCCCAAATAAACAATGTGCACTGGAATTGTTTGCTCCTGGGTCAGCTCCTGGGGATTGCACACCTGAGATGGAGTATCACATGGGTCATTTCACTCAACACTCCTAACACCCCAGGAGTTAGGTTATTATGATTCCATTTTAAAGATGAAGACATTAAGGTTCAGATGGAGTAAGAAACTTGCTTAAGGATGCTCAGCTCTCCAGGACTTTTTCCACTGGAGATTTTAAACACTATATAATCTCACGCCTCATGTATGCCAGGGCCTGACCTGGGCACTGGGGACTGAGATGAGTGTAGTCTCTGCCTTTGAAACACATCTAGGAAGCAACTGCAGCCCAAGGTACCATGCTGACCCAGGACGAAGCACAGGGAATGGCTGGAGCCGAGTCTGGGGAAAGGTGTGTGTGAAGGACACGCCAGGTAGGGAGAGGACTGGTGACCAGGCCTCAGAACCTCCTGTAGTCTGGTTTGGGGTGGAAAGGGGTTGAAGGCTGGTCATGAGTGCACGTGTGCTAAGTTAAGTCAGCCGTGTCTGACTCTTTGCGACCCTATGGACCACAGCCCACTAGGCTCCTCTGTCCATGGGATTCTCCTGGCAAGAATACTGGAGTTGGCTGCCATGCCCTCCTCCAGGGGCTCTTCCCGACCCAGGGATCAAACCTGCATTTGCTGTGTCTCCTGCAACGGCAGGTGGGTCCTTTACCACGAGTGCCATCTGGGAAGCCCAGCCCTGGGAGAGACACGGAGAGGTTAGCAGGGGCCACATCAGGTCAGTTTCTTGTGTCCTTGGCAGATTCATCTCCTAGGGCTCAGCTAGGAACACATCCTTTCACTGCTCAAAAGACCATCCCTGGCTCCCACTGATGACCCAGGACCTGGCAGGCCAGAGGGGAAGCCGGCGCTGCAACCAGCGTGTCGGAGAGCTCCATCCTCCAGAAAAGTGTTCACGAGTTCCCCTCCCATCCCACCAGGAGCCCACCTTCTGCAGACCTCCCTCCCCCATGGGGACTCTGGGGTGCCCTGTGGTGGTCAGCGTGGAGCTCCCCAGACCTCTGGCATCCAGGAAAGCAGACTGTTCATTCCAATTCAGCATTACCAGGGCTCCCTGCACACTCTCCAAGGCAGGGGACTGAACTGGAGCCCATTTCAGATTTGGGCGGAAGGGCTGTTAGAGAACATGGGACCCCCACTTGGAACAGGGCCTCACTCCCCTCCCGATGCTCATGACTGCAAACAACCTGAGTCCCAGGCGGGCGTCAGTCTGGCTAGTGTGACTCTGTCACACGCGCTAACTTCCGGAAGGAACAGGCTCAGGCGCCAGCTCCCGCTAGAATTCACCAACGCCCTCTGTTCTCATTGTTCATCTGCAGGGTCACCTTCTTTTTATGGAGAATGATGCCAGTCTTCCCTTTCTGATAGTAATACCATAAAGATCCTCTCTTTCCACCATGTTAATTTCACTTTAAAAAGAGAGCCTCTGGTTTGAAGATAGTAACTGCATAACCCCAGGGGCTCAGATGGTAAAGAATCTGCCTGCAGTGCAAAAGATCTGGGTTCCATCCCCGGATCAGGAAGATCCCCTGGAGGAGGGCATGGCTACCCACTCCAGTATTCTTGTCTGGAGAATCCTGTGGACAGAGGAGCCAGTGGGCTATAGTCCATGGGGTCGCGAAGAGTCGGACGTGACTGAATGACTAACACTTGTGTATGTTTAACTTGTGTTAACTGCATAAATAACAGTTCAGATAACAGTTCAGGCAGTGAGCAAATATGGCAAAAATTGCTGATGGTATCATAAGAGGTTTGGGAGACCCTGACCTGAATTGGTCACTCCAGAGAATGAAGGGGCCCAGAGAGGGCAGTGACCTGTCCTAAGCCACACAGCGCACTGAGGACAGAGGTGTGGCCCCAGGCCTCTACTGGTGGGAGGATGTCCTGGCTCCCCTCATCTGTGCCACACACTGCTGCTGTTAGAGACCAACCTCCTCGCTTCTCTGACTTGCAAGTCTGGTCTCACAGCAAACCAGCTGACAGATTCTCAAGCACTTGTGCTCACCTTGTACTATCTGCTGCAACTCATGGCTTAGCTCATTCATTCCTCCGAACAACCCCAGGAGGTGGAGCCAAGGAGGGCCATCATCCCTGAATTTCAGATGGGGCTCAGAGAGGTTAAGTTAACCAAGCGAGGTCACACAGCTCACAAATGGCAGAGCCAGGATTTGAAGCTCTGTAGTCTAACCCCATCGTCTCTCTCAGTTCCTCTTGGCACCTAGTTCATTTCTTTCCTCTGGCATCAGAAGCCCCAGGCTGAGAACATTCTGAGGCGGCAGCTTAGAGAGTCTAGGCAGTGGGTTCTCCCACCTCCTGACATCCTTGAAGCATGACCGACAAGTCATCAGCTATTGGCTCTGGGTGTTTTCTCTTTCTGAAACTGTACCTTTCCTTCCAGGCCACTCCCCAGAGCTGGACAGAAGGAATGGCTGGCTGGCTGGTTTGTCATCAGAATGATAGTTGGGCACTTAATTCATCTTAAGAAGCAATGTCTCAGTCTGGCTATCTGTGGGGAAACGCTTTGAGATCTGTCTTAAAGGTGATGGTGGGACGATGCTCTGAACTTGTTGGAAGAGGATTCTTTGTGCAGTTGGGCTGTCTCACTCTCCTGCTCCTCTGAGATAGCCCAGGTGAGGTCTGGAATCGGCCGGTCTCGAGTCCTTCAGGCTCTGCCCCTTCCTGGCTGTGTGACCTCAGGCAAGTCACCTAACCTCTCTGGGCTTGTGTCCCCATTTGAAACAAACTGCTAGCTGTTTGTTACAAGGATTACATGAAATTGTGTTGCTGGAATGCCTGCAATACCCAGCACACACGGCCCCTCCCCTCCATGTCCCCACCTGTTCTCAGCTAGAAAACACAGGCTGGGAATGGGGGTCTCCTTGGTGCAGGGGGTCTTCTAAAGGGTAACCCTTCCGTCCTCCAAAAGACCCTGTCTGCTGGGCACCCACTGCCCATTCCTCGTTCTCCACATATGCACCAGCCAATTAAAGCCATAAAGACAGACGCCAGCGGGTATGACTTGCCCAGGTTCTTCACTGCCATCTCAGCACCAGGCTGCACACAGGAAGGCCTCTGCCGTGTCTGGTGGATGAGTGCGTGGCTGGAAGCGGGAGGGCGAAGGAGACTTCGCCTGTCTGCCTGGGTCTAGGCTCCTGGGGGAGGGAAGCCAGGGTCCTGGCCCTTCTCCAGAGTGTCTGGATGCTGGTTTCTGAGTCGGCGGTTGCCACCCCTCAAGCACGGGTTCTGTGGTGATTCCTCATCAGGAGCACCTCCAGCTGGCCTGCGCCCCAGGCTCCATGAGGCCTTCTGAGTCCTTCCACAGCCAAGAACCACCTGAACTACTGGCCTGTTTCTCCCCGGCAAATTCCACAATTTTAAAAGCAATCTTTATGTCACTATCGCGAATGAAAAAAAATAAGACCATCTGTCATAAGCAGAAAGCAACAGATAAATGCTGAAAGTGAAACCATTAATTCTAGCCAGACACTCCCAGCACTGCAAAAAGGGAGCCTGGGCTGGGTTCCTCTGCTCCAAAGTGCAAAGCAGCAAGTGCCCAAGAGGGGGCAGGGCATCCACAGCCGGCCTGCACTAGGCTTCGGCATGCTCACTGCCTCCCAGGGACGCCTGCTGCCGAGGCCTCACTGGGAGCACTGAGAGTGTGGCCAGGAGGCGCCACGCGGCCCCCTCACAGTGGGGTGTCTGGGGCGAGTCCCTGAACCTCCCCAAGCCTCAGTTTTCCGCCCTGTCTAATGGAGCTAATGAGCCCTGCCCCACCTGTTTCATGGGGTGACACTCAGGGGAAACTGGAAATAGTTATTTACAACCACCGAGCCAAGGCCCCTGGCAGGAAGGACTCCCAGGAATGGAGCTTGCCCCCTCAGGGGGTGACTGACTCTGGAACCAGGTCCCAGTCACCCCCAGGCTTGAGGCAGGGGCTGCCAGCTACGAGGATACCAGCATCACCTGGCTCCCTGGGCACCAGTTACCACCACACTTGGACTGCTTCAGAGGTTGCCCAACAGACATGCCCTCCTTGGCAACTGGCCCCCACACAGAGGAAAGGGGCCCGAGAACGGGGAAGCCTTCTTGGGCCGACCTGCTCTGGGTCTGACACACCATCACCACCGATGGCATCACTGATCAAGAATCAACTACAGGACCATCCCCATCTCACCCAACATGCAAGAGCACTTTAACTGCTTTCACGGCTCAGTCGTGTCTGACTCCCGGATACCCACTGGACTGTAGCCTGCCAGGTTCCTCTGTCCATGGGATTTTCTGGGCCAGGATACTGGAGTGGGTTACCATCTCCTCCTCTAGGGGATCTTCCCGACCCAGGGATTGAACCCTCATCTCTTGCATTTCCTGCACTGGCAGGTAGACTTGAGCCCTTCAACAGGGACCACTATCTTCCCCATTTTACAGAGAAGGAAACTGAGGCTTGGGGAGGTGAAGGCCCTAGTCCAGCTGGGACTTAAACCCAAATCTGACTACAAAGCCTCTAAGCACCAGTCTTAGGGGGTCCACCAAGATGGCCTGGGATAAACCTGAGAGACACCCAGGGAGCCAGTGACTTTTGGTTCTTGGCCAATCCTTATGGATTACCTGAAGGAGAAAGCTCCACTTTGATGCTAGAGTATATCACATGACAGTTGGTAACTTGACTTTTTGACAAAGAGCTGGGGGCCCTGTGCCTTTAGCGGGCTTTAGTATTTGTCCAGAAGTTAATGACTTTGGCACTTAGTATTTTTATCCATGCCAAGTGATGCTGGTTTTCTCTTTTCAGTGACATAAACAGTCTTTTAAAAATAAATTCACATGAAAAAGACAGATTTTTAAGAAATTAAGCACTAGAACAAACATACTTCTTCATAAACTATAAAGGGAGGAACAGGAACTCTGCAGCAGAGAGAGGTGGCAGGCAAGACCTTAACCAAGTGGTCAGAGCTAACATCTTCAGTAATGAGGCTGACAGACACCACGTGTCTCCTGATACAATGTACTCAGGACACATGCTCGCTTCCCTGTGGTATTCCTGCCGAAAAGTACACCATCTGAAGCTAAACTCAGGAGTCAACATCAGGCAACCCCAACTGAGACAGTCTACAAAATACCAGACTTGCATGCTTCAAAATGTCAGCGTCACGAAAGACACAGACCGAGGGAGTGTTCAGACTAAAGACGGCTTAAGACATGACGGGGGATGACAAGGGCAACCTGGGATTGGCTCCTGGGCCTCGACTCCCTTCCCACCCTCCTTTTTCACTGTGAAAGGACACTATTGGCACAACTGGTGAAATCTGAACAGTCACAGCTCAGACTGGTCCTAAGAGTGTTATCAACATTAAATGTGTTGATTTTGACAGTGGTACTGTGATGATTTAAGTAAAAGCCCTCATTCTAAGGATATACACACTGAGATATTTAGGAGTAAACGAACATAATATCTGCAATCTGTTTTCAAAAATGGTTCAAAAAATATACATACATGTACACATGTATATACACATATACGGAAGCATGTATATATACACACATGCCATGTCCAGAGTAGCATCTGTACACATGAACAAGCATGGCAAATATGAATGCATGCACTTGTGAATTTGGGTGAAGTATATATGGGAATTCTTTGCAACTTGTGTAATTATTATTTCAAAATAAAGTTAAAAAAAGCAACTCAGACCAAGGACCAAGAGAACATCTGAGGCAGGCCTGGCAGAGCCACAGAGGGGAGCTGGGAGCACCCCTGCACCCTCCCTCAGAGCTGGGTCGGGGGCTTGGCTGTCTTGCTAGCTTTGTACCCCTGGTCCCTCATCCCCCCTTTCCAGGCCTCAGTTTCTTTCTCTGAGACATGGACATGGGGGATGTGGCTGACTGTCCTTTTTATTGTGGTCTTGGTTTCCCAAAAGTGAACTATGCTTTCAGAAGTCCCAGGAAGGGAGGATGGCACATAAACCAGGAATTCCAAGGCTCGAGCTGACAGGAGCCCCTCAATTCTGGGTTCAGGGAACAGAGGCAAGGGCTGTGAGGGTTTCCCTTGGATGAAATCTCCAGTTTGCACAACTCAGGCATGAGGGAATGGGGCCCCCGGCACCTCAGCTGTCTCGAGACACATGCAGGGGTCTTCACCTGTCCAGTGGGGCAGACAGCACACTTCCCAGGGGGCCTCAGGGCAGCAGAGAGCTGGAGGCAGCAGGGCCTGGGGGCGCACCCGTCTTCCCACGTCACCACCACTTGTCTCCCTCCCACCTGGCTCCCCTGTCTGCCCTGACCCCTCCCCGGAGCTCCACCGCAGCCTCTCCCACCATCTGAACCTATCGTGTGCATCCCCAAGGGAGGTTTGGGTTTCCGAGCAGGGAAGCCAGATGCCCAGCCTGAGTGTTCTGCTGAAGGCACAGGCCACAGACTGCCACCAAGAGACCAGGGCAGGCGGGTCAGGAAGGAGCTGTGGCACCAGTCAGAACACTGATATCTGGGAAACCCTGGGATAAGCAGACCTAGTCCACCTACCCTTAGCTCCCAACCTGGCCTCCCCCAGGCTATGCTGACTCGGGCAGCAACGCTGAGCGCTGGCAGGCAGAGGCTGCTTTCATCAGGAACCAGGACAAATCAATCCGACAAAGCTGCCTCCACACAGGAACCGCTGGGACGTGAGGACTCTCCCCAGCGCCTGGGCCAGCTGCAGTGGCCCTCTCTCCCAAAAAGGAGTGCCTGGTCCCCAGCCCCACTCCTGGGCAACGAAGAATACTCGAGGAAAACCACAGCCACAGCTCTCCAGATCAGGTGGCCTTAGAGACCACGGGGCGACGGAAAAGGTCTCTTGAGGGTCCCAGACCAGCCAGGCAGAGGGGGAAGTCTGTCCTGGTGGTCCAGACCCAGACCCACCCAGCACTCAGGCAGCCAGACCTCTCTTGCTCATGAAAGAAGAGAAAGTGAAAGTTGCTCAGTCGTGTCCAGCTCTTTGCTACTCCATGGACTACACAGTCCATGGAATTCTCTAGGCCAGAATACTGGAATGGGTTGCCGTTCCCTTCTCCAGGGGATCTTCCCAACCCAGGGATGGAATCCAGGTCTCCGGCATTGCAGGCGGGTTTTTTACCAGCTGAGTCACAAGAGAAGACCGTGCTCATCGTGGGATATAAATATGCATACTTGAGGGTACGTGCAGGTTTTTACATTCACAAGGGCCTGAGTGTACAATAACAGTCGTTAATTTTCATGTGTCACACACACAGAGGAAGGTCTAAGAGCTTTACATCTATCTCATTCAATCCTCAGAACGAAGTAGATTATGATCCCTGCTTTGCAGAAGAGGAATCTGACACCTGGGGAGGTACTGTAGCATGCCCAAGGTCACAACTAGGATTGGTATTTGAACCTAGGTCAACTTGAGTCTGGGCACTTTGCGACCCCATGGACTGTAGCCCACCAGGCTCCGGGTCCATGGGATTTCCCAGACAAGAATACTGGAGTGGGTTGCCACTTCCTCCTCCAGGGGATCTTCCCAAACCCAGGGATCAAACCTGAGTATCCTGCACTGGCAGGTGGATTCTTTACCACTGAGCCACCTGGGGAAGCCTAATACTGCCTCCTTAAATAGGTGCTCAACAAGCATTTGAGAAACTGAGTCATGTGGAAAAAAAGAGAGGGAGCAAAAATGAGTGCACCCTTCATCCTGAGGTCACCCTAGTCCCCCATGCCTGGCGAGCCCACACCTTTGGTCAGTGTTTCCTGGACTGGCCTGTGTGCAACAGGAGACCGTCTACCTGAGAAAGAGCGAGAAGGAGCAAGATTTGACTACTGGTGTTCTGCTTATGAAAGGGGCCAGGAGAGGAGGTGCAGTCAGATCATCTTTCATCCTTCCCACAGGCTTTTCTTGCTACTAGCCACCCCTCCCCAACTGGATTCTGGGCTTCTTGTCTTTGGGACCTAGGCCACCGTGGCTTGGCTCTGGGACTGAGCAAGGAGGCACGCGGTGCCTGGTTCCCACCATTTCTCCAGGCACCAGTATTTCCCACAGCCCCAGGCCTCCCCACCTGCTGGAGTCAGGCCCTGTCACTTGGAAAGCTTTGCAAGGGTGTCCTTGAGATACATTTCCTGGTGTTTCTGCTCAAACAGTGTTGGCTGCAAAGTATGCTGAAGCATTTGGGCTTCGCTTTTTGGTCCAGAGAGTGCCAATGTTTTCATTTGGAACGGGAAGTGTTGCAGTTGATGTGGTGAAGAGATAAAATAAGACATTCATCACCAAGTCGCACTAACTGTAAGTCAAAGGCTTAGTTGGGGGCAGGGACTCATCTTGGGATCTCTAGGGCTTGGCAGGAGAGCGTGTGCGCATGCGTGCTCGGCGCTTCAGTCGTGTCCGACTCTTCGCGATCCCATGGACTGTAGTCCACTAGGCTCCTCTATCCATGGGATTTTCCAGACAAAGATACTGGAGTGGGGTGCCATTTCCTCCTCCAGGGGATCTTAGCCACCTGGCGATTGAACGTGTGAGAGCAGGCAGGGCTAACATTTGTTGAATGACCCAATGAGTGAATACGCAAAGGGCCTAGAACCAGGCATGGTATATCATTGACACTCAGTACAGGTTCTGAGTGGATCCCATAGGTTCTACCTCCAAAAGGGATTCTTGCTCTGTTTATGTTTCTCTATCTTCACCAACTTTGCCTCTTCCAAGCCTCCATCACCTCTGGCCTGAGCAACTATCCAGTTCCTAACTGGCTTCCCAATTTCCACACTTGCCCTTATGGCTCATCCTGCCCACAATCACCAGTTATCTCTGCAAAATGTGGACCAGAACTGTGTCTTTCCCTGCCTAAAACCTTCTTCCCATTGCTTGTGGCTGTGGCCTCCCGGGTCCTGAATGATTTGGCCCCATCCACCCCACTAACCTCTCCTGGGGCTGTTCTGTCACACTAGCCTCCTTGCAGTTGTTGGAAGAACCAGCTCTCTCCCACCTCATGACCTTGGCACTAGTGGGTCCCTAGGCCTGGACTGCTTTTCTCCAGATCATCACGTGTGGCTCCTTCCATCAATTTAGGGCTCAAAGGTGTCACCTCTTCGGAGAGGCCTTCTTTGAACCCCCTGTCTGAAGCAGCCCATCTCCCAGTCTTGTTTCACTTATCCAGGCATTTAACTGAGCAATTACTAGATGCCAGGAGCTGTTCTAAGCGAGGAAATAGTAGTGAACGCAAGAGAGGATGTCACGCCTTTCTACTGTAGCTCTCAAAAATCTCACTGTCTTGTTGGGAACCTGCTTGTCTTTCTCACCAAGTGCCAAGAGGCCTGGGTCTGAGTCTGTCTTGTTCACTGTGTTCACCCAAGCACACTGGGTACTGGGTAAACATCTGCTCAAGAAAAGAACAAATCGATGGATGGATGGCAGGCTGGCCGCCCAACTGGATAGGTATGCAGGGAAGCCGACACACGCTCCACCGGGCACTTGGCTCTTGCTAAGGTCTCCCTGAGCTCAAATGAAGCTTTCTTTGAAGAAATCTGTCAGCCCCCCAGGTTGACACTGCTAGTATGTCCTGCCCACTGCTAGTGTGTCCTGCATCACCCTCTGACTATGGTCATCTAGGCTAAGACAGGCAAGAGGAAGGGGTAAATGCAGCATGCTTAGGGTGAGCGGCATTAATGCCCGTTTTCCAAAAGGAGCCCCTGCCCACCACCTCAGTGTCCCCTGCCACTGCCACTCAGGACAGTGCCTAGCACATCCAGCTGAAGGGCTCAGCTGAGAAATTCCTGCACGTCCCTTGAACCCTCACCAGAGACTCTCTCATCTAAGCCTGCTGCCTCTCTTCCCGGCTGTGACTTTGGCCACGTCTTCCTCCTTGCTGAATCTTCATTTCCCTCCCACCAACACACAAGGTGGGGCTGGACACAGCTTTCTGGTGGCAGCCCAGAGGCAGGGCTTTAACACCTCAGTGCAAGGATCCTGTAGTTCCTTCTCCTGCTGGTCCCCAAGCCCCTTGAGTTTGCCTTGCAAACACAGCAGGCAAAGCCACCGCAGCACCAAGCCCCAGCTGGCCTCCTCTGTGAAAGCAGCCTGCGAAACTGGCAGCCCCTGCAGATTCAAGCTGCGGAACTGATGAGCTGGGGCGCCCTGAAACCTGACTCCAAAACGGGAGCCTAGCCAACGCCAAAGGAAGTACAGGGTCTTTGCTGAAGGAGGTTTCTCCTCTCACAGCGACAGCCAGGAACCCTTGCTCTAAGTCCCCACCCAGTTCTCCAAGGGGCCATAGGACAAAGGTGATCAGTGCCTGGCTTCCTCCCTCTTTTAACACTGCAAGTCTTCATCCTTCCAGGACTAGCGGGAATCTCCTAAAAGGCAAGGTCACCATCGATGCAGGCTAAGGATGGGGGGTGGGGTGGGGGTGGGGCGTTGACAGGCCTGCTTCAAATGGACTTGGGTGCAAAAGCTTTCTCCCTAAGCTGTGAAGTTGCTACTATGGGTAACCAAGAAGCCACTTGCGTCCTGTGTCCCTTCCCTTCTTCAACAGCTGTCACCTTCGCTAGGGGAAGCTTTCCAGCCCTAACTAAGGGCCTAAGAAAAATCCAGCCGTTCCTGACATCCAAACAGACCTGGACTGAGAAATCAGAGGCCTGGGGGAGGGGTGTGTGTCCGGCTTGGGCTGCCTCCCTCTTCCTCGCCAGCGCCCCAGCCCGCCCTCATCCTGCGCAGAGAGGGCACTTACAGGCCTCGGAGGCCGGAGCGAGCCTCGTCCTGGGGGTCCCATCCCTGGCCAGGTGGTGCCCTCAATCAACAGCAGCTGCATGACCTGGGCCCCGGTCCGGGCCGACGGTTGCGGGTCGTGGGGAGAGCGGCGGGGGAAGGCAGCCGAGCCTACTCCAAGTAACCATCGAAGACGTCGAGCTCCGAGTCGGCGTCGTAGAGGCCTGAGCCGGGGTCGGAGAGCACGCCGAGGTCCACGAGCGCCTGGTCCATGTCCTCGGGCAGGAAGACGAGGCCCACGTTGAGGACGATGTACTCCATGAGGAAGGCGTAGTACAGGATCAGCACGTTGACGAAGAACAGGCCCACGTAGAACATAGAGGGCAGGAGCGGCGGCGGCACGGAGGGGACCAGGGGGCCCAGAGCGTCCAGGTGGGCCGCTACCCGGGCGCCGGGCATGCAGCGGGCGGCGAGGGCGGCGGGCGGCGGCCCGGCGATCCCGGCGAGCTCAGCCGCTGCGGCGCCCGGGCGGCCGGCGCGGGGGCAGCTCAGCCATCCAGGGGCTCCCCGGGGCTGGCCCAGGCGGCCCTGGGCCCCGGCGGCGTGCCCTCAAGAGATGTGCGTCGGTCCCTGCGGACGCGCCCCGGCCCCTGAGAGGTGCCAGGCGGGTCACCCCACCCGCAGAGGAGGCCACACCGCACTGTCGACCCTTCCAGCGGTCAGGCTGGGCCCCCCCACCCCCTCCTCGAAGTGGCCGGCGGCTGCCCCGGGCTCCTCTGATGCTCCCGGCTTCCGCTCACTGGCCCTCGAGGCGCCAGCGGGGACTCTCCCCACCGCGACTCAGCGTCAAGGGCCAGTCCCGGCGACGGTCTCCCCAGCCGCTCCCGGCCGTTCCTTGATCCCGACCGGCACCCGCGAAGGCGCAGCGCCCATAGCTGCAGCCGCCGCGTAGCCCTCCAGGTCCCGTTCCGAGCACCGCCTCCGGAGCAGCCCCGCGCTCATTGGCTCGCCGCCCCCATCCCCGCGCTCATTGGCTCGCCGCCCCCTCTCCGCCCTCATTGGCTCGTGGCCCCCCCGGGCTCATTGGCTCGTCGCCTCCCCATTCCCTGCGCTCATTGGCTCGCTCGACGCCTGTGCTCATTGGCCCGAGACTTCCGGGGGAGGATACTCTATCGCCTACCCTCCAGGCGCCGGCTTCTGAGTCGCTTTCACGATTCCCGACTCTGGGAAGATCTCGAATCCGATTCGCTCTGCGGTTCCGCGACAGAGTAGGGGGAGGGGAAAGACTCAGAACACGGTTACAACGGAGAGGTATCCTAAGGCTACAAAAGCTGAAGATTTGAAATCTTGAGCTTCATCAGCACCCTGCTGGACTTGAGTATTGGCGCCACGCCTTTTTGGGACTCAGTTTACCTGTTGAAAAAGGAGGCAGGTCGGGGGCGCTGGACCTCACCAGTGAAAATTTTGGCCTTTCCGAAAGTGGCAGTTTTCCACGGTGGGGAAGATCAATCGGCGCCCCGTCTCTGCAGATTCTGGCTGCTGGAAGATCCACCCCTCGGCGGGGCGGGACGGGGGGAATCTGCATAATAAAATTAAGGGACAGCTGAGTAAAGACACTTCCCGGCAGGTCAGACCTGCAGTCTTCTTGTTTTTATGTTGCTTCTTGTTTTTATGTTGTAAAACGTGTTTTACAGCAATAATAACGAACGTGGTTAAACATTCAAACAACCAAGAAGTTCACAGAATAGTGAGTCTCTTCCGCTCGCTGATTCCCCTCCTCAGGGGCACCCCTTGTACATCCTTCAGGAGACTGACTGACCTTGCCCAAAGTGCCTCCCAAAGCGGTTTCCACCAGACTTTTAAATCTCAGGCCTCCCTGATCTGGGTGCTTTACATGCATTGATTAATTGGAACCAGCTGGGGAAGTGCAGTATGTTACCCATTTTTACAGACTAGGAAACTGAGGCCCAGAGAAACAAAAGGACCCTGGAAGCTGCTGGGCCTGTGTATGTTTCGAGGCTAGAACTTGCCCTTTTTTCTCTATGGCTCTCTCATGCCCCTTTAAATGAATTATAGAGCAAACCATTAATCCTCCAACTGCTGAAGGTGAAACAAACCATTCATTCATTCATTCATTCACTCTGATATCTGTTGAACACCTATTATGTGGCAAACCTTGTGCTAGGTATTGGGGAGAACATTGGCCCTTAGCCCAATTCCGTCCTGAGCACAGTTAATGGGACACAGTAGACCTTAAATAACTGAGGTGTAGAAAAGGGTGAATGGTGAACAGGGCCTCCGTGGAATTTCCCACTTCCAACCCAGGAGAGAAATTTAGATACATCTTCTGGCCTGGTGTAAGAAATTGGGTGTTTCCTTATTTTTTAAAATGTGGATGTTTTGGAAATGGCATGGATTGGGGGTGAAGACCAGAGAAATCCACTGAAAGTACAGGACGTTCAGTTTTGGTACACTGTTGCTCGAAGGCCTTTCAATATTTACTTTTTAACTCAAGTAGAAAAAAAGACTGAAGGACAAACCAGGCTGTTACCGGTTTGGTGCAGTTTCGTTTCTTGGGGCATAAAATTAAGGGCGCCTGGGTTTGAATCCTGGGTCTGCCACGTACTAATTATATGATCTTGGGTAAGTTAACCCCACTGTGATTCAATTTCCTCTCGGGTAAAAAGGGGATAATAAAGGTACTCATCTCATTGGGTTGTTGTGAGAATTAAATAACAATACGTGTAAAGAGCTTACGGCAGTGGCACACAGCATAGGCCAAGGAACAGCTATTCTTATTCTTATCATAAAGGTGAAAGTGAAAGTGAAGTTGCTCAGTTGTGTCCGACTCTTTGCGACCCCATGGATTGTAGCCTACCAGGCTCCTCCCTCCATGGGATTCTCCAGGCAAGAGTACTGGAGTGAGTTGCCATTTCCTTCTCCAGGGGATTTTGCCGACCCAGGGATCGAACCCGGGTTTCCCTCATTCCAGGCAGACGCTTTAACCTCTGAGCCACCAGGGAAGCCTACCACAAAGGTAATAATTGCTAATATCGTGGTAACTTTCATTCACCCATCTTCACAGATACATTTCTCCGGGCTCCTCCCACCCTTAAGATACTGCGGACTCCCCTCCTCTCGTCCCGCCTCTCTTCCAAGGCCGCGGGCCAGCGGTTGCGTGATGCACGTCGGGCTTTGTAGTTCCTTCGTAGAGTCCCGTCCGCGGGGGCCTCGCGAGCGAACTGCATCTCCCAGCATTCCTCGCGGCGGGCGGCCGTAAAGCGCGGCGGTCGAACGGCCGGTTCCGGCTAAATGTCAGTGCGGGGCTGTGGGCCAGGGAGGAAGGTGGTTGGCGGTGTCTCCACCACCCGCGCCGCTGCCTCCTCTGCTTGTGCCGCCGCCACGGGCGCCCGGCCGACCGGCCGCTCGGGCATGAGACCGTGAGGCGAGCGACTGGCCGGGACCGCCGAGATGTTTGGCCGCTCGCGGAGCTGGGTGGGCGGGGGCCATGGCAAGTCTTCGCGCAACATCCACTCCCTGGACCACCTCAAGTGAGTGTATTGGGGCAGAATGGGGAGGCCGCGGGGCGGGAGCTGGGGTTGCGGGCGCGTAGACCCTGGCCGGGGGCGCTGGGAAGTGTGAAAGCGGAGGCGGAGGGCCGAGGGAGGCGCTCGGGGAAGGCTGTGAGCTGCTTAAGAGCTGAGGCTCTGGACATAGGGCGCCCAGCTTCGAACCCCGACCTCGTAGCTCCCCTCTTATGTGACCTTGGGCAAGTCGCTCCGCTTCTCAGAGTTCTCGGTATTACAGATGCAGATTTCCGTTTACGGATGCCGACCTCGTTCTCGCCGGGGCTGGACGATGGGCACCAAGCTTCCCCGGGGCGATATTTCTTAGACTGGACCGCTTAAGGGGTCAGAGGTCTGGATCCTGGAGCCAGACAGATGTGGGTTTGAATTTAAGTGCGTGAATTTAGGCCTCAGTTTCTTCAGTTGTAAAATGACTATAGTGACAGCACCTGCTTTCTACTATTGTTTTGAGGGTGGGCTTAGAGAATGTACATAAAGGTGGAAGCTTCTACCAGTGCTCAGTAAAGGACAAAAATTTTTTTTTAAAAAATCCTAACTAGTTTCTTAGGGGAGTATAAAGAGTCAGAAGTAGAGCTCAGGGGGAGGGAGGTGGCAAGGTGGTTCTGGGAAGCAAGAGTACACAGAGTGGCTGCATTCAGATCCTGATTTCATGATTGAATGCCTGTGTGACCTTGGCCAAATTGCTTCACCTCTCTGAGACTCTGATTCCTCATCTGCAAATAGGAATGGTGAACATTGTGCAAAGATTCTGTAATGTTGTGTGTGTAAAGAGATTGAGCCAGCATCTCTTATACAGTAGGCAGCTAATAATGGTAGCTGTGTTGATCAGTGGGGCAAGCCCTTCCCAGGCATCCCTACCTAAAGTGCTTCCCTTGCCCCAATTCCTTTCTGTTAGATCTTTCTCTTGATTTCATTCATTTGATTCATCTCCACAACCTGCAACTATCCTTTGTGTTTTTACTACTTTTGTGTCTGTTACTAAGCTGGTATTTCCAGGAGGGCTTGTTTTGCTCACAAGCTGTATTCCCAACATCTAGCTCTGTGCCTGGCACCCAATAGCATCTTGACGGATGCTTAAAGAAAGAGAAAAATGAATGAATGGGGAGAGGTGCAGAGCAGACAGGCAGAGATTAGGATTTTTTGAGGTTGGGGGAGAGGGTTAATGGAAAATAGGGGTTTCCCTGGTGGCTCAGATGGTAAACAATCTGCTTGCAATGCAGGAGACCCAGGTTTGACCCCTGGGTGGGGAAGATACCCTGGAGAAGGAAATGGCAACCCACTTCAGTGGGTTGGGGAATCCTTCTCGCCTGGGGAATCCCCATGGACAGAGGAGCCTGGCGGGCTACAGTCCATGGGGTCGCAAAGAGTCGGACACGACTGAGCACGCGTGCACAAGTGATGCCGTAATTCTCAGCTGTGCCTTTCTAGCAGAGAGCAGGCACTTAATAAATATTTGTAGGTCTCAAAGAGGGAGTCAGGAGGAGTCATTACGTAGCGAGGAATGGTTTTGCGGGGTTGGGATGAAAGAGGGCATGGGGAGGAGAGAGGCCTAGGACAAAGACAGGGCTGTGTAGGGAGGCAGGAATCTTAGATGGGAGGGCAGCTGGACGGGAAAGGGAGAGGCTTAAGGATTTCAGGAATTTAGGGGCTGGGTGGGTGAGGCTGAGAAGGGGTGGCGGGTTATCTAAAGGAGGCTGGGCGTGCTGCCAGCACCAGGTGCCTGCGGGCTCTCACCTAACTCTGCCCAACTTGAGCCCTTTCAAATTACTTTGGTGATTATTAAATGCATGTTCAGTGCCAGGTGCTTGTTAAGGACTTCCTGTGTGTTATTTCCTTTAGTTCTCACAAGTCTTATGAGTTGTTGGAAGTATTATTGTTTCCATTTTCTAGAGTGGAAACTAAGGTCCGAAGATGTTAAGTCACTTACCCAAGGTGACGACAGCCGAAAAGCGTCAAAGCCAGGATTTGACTTCAGGGTTTGCACTCATTATGCTGTCTTTTTGAGTAAAAATCCTAAAAATCAGTTTGGGAAGACTTTCAACCTGGCTGAGTCTCACTGCCCAATGGGGCATCTTGGCCGTCTGGCCAGCCAGGGAATGATAAAGGGATTCAGGTTCCTTTGAAGTATCCCGGGAACTGCCCAGGTTCATTGTTTAGGTCACAGCGCCTGTGGGGTGCTTTTTGGAAACCTGAGTTGCCTGCCCTGGATCGGGCAGATCAGCTTAATCCATATTATAGCCTGAAGAACCTGCCAATCTGTGTATTGGAGGGGGGCTTAGAAGATCCAAAAATGACCTGGGAAAGAATGCTGTAAACAGCTGTAAACGGTGCCATAAACAGCACTTAGGCACAGAACATCCCATTTCCCGAGGGAGCTCTCAAGCTGGTGGGGAAGACAGAGAGCCACTGACTGTGGTGTGACAAGTGCGGGGATTGCTGTGGGTTCAGGGCTCTGGGGGAACCCTTCTTGGGTGCTCTCTGGGGGAGGCAGCCAGAGCAGAGTGGTCAGGGACAAGCAGGAGCCCCACGTGGAGCTGCAGGATATGGGAGGGGGGCCCTGGGGTATCTGGAGTGTGGAGGTGGGGCTGCAGTTACGGGACACAAGGCTGGAGGCAGAACAAGGCTTCATCTGATACACAGGGTGACGAGCCATCCCGGGTGCCTGGGACTGAGGGGTTTCCCAGGACGTGGCGCTTTCTGTGCTAAAGCCGGGAAAGTCCTCGGCAACCAGTACGAATCGGTCACTCCACCAGTGACAGGTGGCAGTTCCTAATGCACTCTTGCCCTGACCTGGGGCAGTGTGGGTGGAGAGATTGAATTGAATTAAGGACAGTTTGGGGAGGGGGCACACAAAGTGTCTGGGAACACGCTTCCTTTTTTTAATGTTTATTTCTGGCTGTGCGGGGTCTTCACCGCTGCACGGGCTTTTCTCTCGCTGCGGCGACTGGGGGCTGCTCTCTAGTTGTGGCGCACGGGCGTCTCATTGCGGCGGCCTCTCTTCTCCTGGAGCACGGGCTCTGGGGTGCCGGCTCAGTAGCTTCAGGCTCCAGGGCACGCAGGCTTCAGTAGTTGTGGCACACGGGCTTGGTAGTTGCGGCTTGAGGGCTCTGGAATCCAGGCTCAGTAGCTGTGGTGCAGGAGCTTAGTTGCCCCGTGGCAGGTGGGATCTTCCCCGGCAGATTCTTAGCCACTGTGCCACCAGGGAAGCCCTCCCCTGCCCCCTTTTTAAAATAGGCTTTACTTTTAAGAGAAGTTTGAAATGTACAGAACAATTTAGAAGACAGTACAGAGACCTGGAAACCTTTTCTGAACCACATTATTCATAACATTCCTAGCTTTCAAACTGGAGATGAATTTTTCTTGTAAGGTAGGGTTTTACTTCTGGTAATTAGTGGAAAGCTGTGTACTGTGGTCTTTGTCTACTGAATGGAGTTAGTGGTTTAGTTGAGGCAGATTGAAATAGTAAGAGGTGGTTTGCTGCACATCATGGGTGGTTTATCAGCCAGACCAATGGCAATCCAGACCAATGGCAAGGACAAGCAGAACCTTGGCTGATGGAGTTGCCTGATCGATACTGAAGCATCCCCTTCACTAGGGACTGCAAGTCCACAAATGGCTGGAACTTTCTTGTTGTTGGGTTGGGTCGTTGCCTTAATTCTGATCTCCTTTGGGTGTGGGTGAGTATTCTTGGTTGCAAGTGATGGAAGCCCCGCTGGAATCACCTTCAGCCCCAGATGGATCTGATTGACTCTTGCCACTGGACACACTGTCCTAGCAAAGCTGTGGCTGAGTCTGGGTGTTCAGACGACGTTGTCAGTATATGCTTCTTCCCACGTCTCGTCTCTGCTTTCTTCTCGGTTGGTGTCATTCTCAGAATGCTCCATTACATCCAATCAGCTTAGCAACCCCTGCGAAAAAGCAACCTTCTTTTCTTAATGCTGCCGGCAGGAGTCTGGAAGTGAGTATCATTGCACCGACCTGGGGTCTCGTGCCTGTCCGTGAGTCAGTCACTGTGGCGGGGGCATGGGGTGCTCTACTATGCCCTTCCCTGGAGTCAGGGTGGCATTAGCTCCTTCCAGGCTAGTGGGCAGAGAATGAGAAAGGGATGGTTCGGCACCGAAAAGTGAAGAAGAGGAATGGACCCCCAGAAGGCAGACGTTCACCTGCTCTTGGTATGTTCAACTTTTGCCTAAGATCATGCTGATTTTTTTCAGAGCTCAGGGCACATTATGTCCAGATTCATTTTTTCAGAATATCATACTCATCGTATCACCCTTTGAGGCACCCGTTGTGTCAGGTCTAAAGTTCCTCCAGGCCTTCTAAGTGCTCCAGGCTCCCTGCCCACCTGTCCAGCTTGGGAGCGTAGACGGAGACCCTCTAACCCCAGCTGGCGAGCCAGGAGCATCCTTGGTAGGTAGACAGCAGTTTTCGTGGAGATGTGAAGGATGAGCGGTTGTTCCAGGTAGTCGGGGGCTGGAAGGGGGGACGCCTCAGGCAGAGGACGCAGCGTCTGGGAAGCCTGCAGGGGGGAGGCAGGCTGTTAGGTGAGGGGAGCAGTCAGGGCAAGAGGGGGTAGAGGACCCGAGTGCAGAGCTGTGGGACGGGAGAGGCCACAGAGCCCAGGTCCTGCTGAGGAATCCAGACACCAGGCTGAGAGCAAGCGGGGAGCCACGTGCTCTGGTCTGGCCTGAGTTTGGAAGCTGAGCTGGAGGGGTGCCCCCTCAGGACTCCTGCTGTCTCCTATTGACAGTGAGGGTAGCACCGCCATAACCCAGGGATGTTTCTCGGGCCTTTTCACACTGACGGCCCTTCTCTCACTCACTCTTACACACCCCTCACCTGTCTGCACCTGTGCTCTCTCCGATGCCTGTCTGTTGGTAGGACTCTGCGCTAGTACTGCCACGCCCTGGGTTCACTCCCTGATCACACTCACAGTGAGCCACGTGGCGCAACCGTGAAAAAAGGAACCCCCACAGATCTCACTAATTCTTCCATAAAAATCGCTCTGGCAACTTCAGCCGACAAGACGTTCCCGCCCTCTCTGACTTCTCCTGCTCTCTCCTCCGCTGTCCCACTCAACACAACATCGTGTGAGCTTCTCATCGCCAAAGGTTCGACCAGCTGAGGTGCTCTGGGCGCTTCAGGCTGGATCTCAGATCTCAGCTGTGAGTCAGATCCCCAGCACGGCTGGCTGGGGTTCCTCAGGCATATCCTTTCACGGTCTGAAATGATCTTGAATTGTGTGTGTTTGTTTCTCCCAGATTTGACTGTGAGCCTCATGAGGACAGAGACCCGGGCGGCTTGTTCCCCAGGGAATTATCGGATGCCAGCATAGGGCCTGGCACACAGTAAAAGATCAACAGGGGTTTGTCATAGGACATACAAAAGAGGCAAGTGCTGGCCTGCCTTTTCTTGTTTTTTTTTAAAAAAATTAATTAATTAATTAATTTTAATTGGAGGCTAATTACTTTACAGTATTGTGGTGGTTTTACCATACATTGGTGGCCTTCCCTGGTGGCTCAGAGGATAAAGCATCTGCCTGCAATGAAGGAGACCTGGGTTCGATCCCTGGGTTGGGAAGATCCCCTGGAGAAGGAAATGGCAACCCACTCCAGTATTCTTGCCTGGAGAATCCCATGGACAGAGGAGCCTGGCGGGCTACAGTCCACTGGGTCGCAAAGAGTTGGACACAACTGAGTGACTGAACTGAACTGATGGCAGTTCTATTTCCAGTTTTTTAGGGAATCTGCACACTGTTCTCCATAGTGGCTGTACTAGTTTGCATTCTCACCAACAGCGTAAGAGTGTTTCCTTTTCTCCACACCCTCTCCAGCATTTATTGTTTGTAGACTTTTTGATAGCAGCCATTCTGACTAGCCTGAGATGGCACCTCATTGTGGTTTTGATTTGCATTTCTCTGATAATGAGTGATGTTGAGCATCTTTTCATGTGTGTGTTAGCTATCTGTATGTCTTCTTTGGAGAAATGTCTGTTTAGTTCTTTGGCCTGTTTTTTTGGGTTGTTTATTTTTCTGGTATTGAGTTGCATGAGCTGCTTCTATATTTTTGAGATTAATTCTTTGCCAGTTGCTTCATTTGCTATTATTTTCTCCCATTCTGAAGGCTGTCTTTTTGCCTTGCTTATAGTATCCTTTGTTGTGCAAAAGCTTTTAAGTTTAATTAGGTCCCGTTTGTTTATTTTTGCTTTTATCTCCATTACTCTGTGGCCTGCCTTTTCTTAACAACAGTTTGCTCTTGCCTGTTTGGGCACAGGGCCTGGGCTGGAGCTGTGACTTTTTCTAGGGCTGAAATGCTCCCCGGCATCTCAGACCCGGCCTCACTCGCTGGCCCAGTTTGACATCTTTCAGAGGTGATTCACTGGGAGAGGCACCGCCTGTGACACCTTCTCCTAATCTTCTAGCCTGCGTCCACCCTGCCTGGAGCTGCTTCTTGTCCTGCTGGCCAGAGGGCTGGATGCTGACCAAGTGGAGGTTTTCAGGACACAGAATGGGACCCTCTGGGAAGTGTCTGCCCTGGTGCTGAGGAGGCCAAACAGCCCCAGGCTCCATGTCCCCTGACCCCAGACATTGTTTTCTGGGGGCTGGGGTGTGTTTTGGGGAAGTAGATTCCTAGCCCCGCCCAGGCCCTGTCCTTCCTCTCACGGTAACTGACACGTAAGTGCATGGTGCTTGTTCAGTTGCTAAGTCACGTCTGACTCTTTGTCACCCCATGGACTGCAGCATGCCGAGATCCTCTGTGCTCCTCTTTCTCCTGGAGTTTGCTCAAATTCATGTCCATTGAGTTGGTGATGCTGTCTAGCCATCTCATCCTCTGTCACCCCCTTCTCCTTTTGCCTTCAGTCTTTCCCAGCATCAGGGTCTTTTCCAATGAGTTGGCTTTTCAAACCAGGTGGCCAAAGTATTGGAGCTTCAACTTCAGCATCAGTCCTTCCATTGAATATTCAAGGTTGATTTCCTTTAGGATCAACTGGTCTGATTTCCTTGCAGTGCATGATACAAGTCATAAAACTTGTATGAGCTTCAGCTTAGTATGTCTGCCCCTGATGTGGATATAATTACTGTTCACTGTGATGGTGTAACTTGGAGAATAAGTGAGTCTCTTGAGGAGGCAGGGTCCGTGGAGGAGGGATCTGTCTCCTGTCAGAGTCCTTGGGGACGAGCCCGGCGTGTGGCGTGCACGCTGGTAACAGGCTGCTGTGTTTCTGTCTCCAGGCATTTCCAACTCCAGCTTGTCTCTCAGAGTAGACTTGGCTCCTGTGCGAAAGTTTGAAATTGAGATTCTACATTTCTGCAGAATGTCCGCTGGAGACATGATAATGCTGGCTGTTTTCCAGAGAAGCGGCGTAAGGGTCCATGATAAGGACTTACCTTAAGATCAGATGCATGTGGCCATGCCTTTTTGGTTTGTTGTGTGCGTCTTGGGTGCTAGGCGTTCACCACTTCATGGACGTGCTTGACTAATAAAAGCTTTTGAGTCGTTTGCATCTTCTGCGTTACGATGGTTATAAGCGTGGGGTCACGGCCTGGGCGCCCTGGCCCTGTGTCAGGACTCCGGGTGGATCCTGGGCCCCAGGGCATCAGCCCGGAAGGATTGTTGTGCGGGTTTATGAGTGAGCTCATCTGAGGCCCTCGGAATGGAGACCTGGCAATAGGAGGCTGTGACTGTCTTTTTGATGATGGTGGTTAAAATGGACACACACAGAGTCTGAGAGAAACTGTTGTTGTCGTAACAGTTGTTATCATTGTAAGAGAACAGTCTGCCACTCTGTCCTTAGAAACTGGTCAACACAGAACAGCAGCCTTGCAGGTGGAGATGTGGTGATGTCATGACGCTGTGGTTCATTTCTGAGGCTCAGCATGAGAGTGGCTGCTGTGTGTCCTTTCAGTGGTGTGCTATGTAGCCACTACTGATGCTTGTGGACAGTTACCAGTGACAGAGACGTTTTTATTTTGGTCGGAGGCAGGAAGGAAGATGGGCATGGTAGCAGACATCCAGCATGAGCTCAAGTATCTCATGGACAGAGGAGCCTGGCAGGGGCTATATAGTGCATAGGGTCGCAAAGAGTCGGACACGAGCGAAGAGGCTCAGCACACACGCACACGAGCTCAAGAGTGTAGATTCCGTAGCAAAGAAGAAGACCCAAGGAGATACACTGCAACTCCAGTGGTGGTCATCTCTTTTTTGTTGTTGAAGTTTCCAATCTTTCTAAAATGGTGTTATGTTTAAAACCAGAAAGTTATTATATTAATATTGTATTAGTGTCTCTGAGGTAGTTGAATTATTTGATCTTCCAAAGCTCTGGCATTAGATGCAACATTAAAATATTAATCTTTCATCCATTCAGCTTTCTTTTTTCCCTTCACCACATTTAAGCAAACATATATCGAGGGGTTCTCCCTAAAATGTGGCCTGAAACAGTGTGCTTGGGCATTGTGGTGGCAAAAGAATGAACCAGTGGCAGTGGAAATTTAGAGCTTGAGATCTGGTGGGTGTTTGCATCCACCAACAACAAACATTTAGAAAATGAATATTTTAAAGCATTCCCATTTACAGCGGCATCAAAAAGCCCATCAAACACCTAGGAATAAATCTAACAAAAGATGCGCAAGCCCCCATCCAGCAAACCTTGAAGGAAATGTAAATGTCATCATGTTACACTTTCAAAAAGATGTCAGTTCTCTCCATATTTAGCTAGAGATTTAGGGCAGTCTTAAAGGAAATCTTAGCAGATATTTTTTTGTGGAAATTGAGAAAGTGATTTTAAAATGTATATGGAAATTGAAAGGGGCAAGAATAGCCAATATAATAATGGGGGAAAAAAAGGGAAGACGTTGGAAGACATCACATTGCAAGATTTATTATAAGGCTTCAGTGACCAGATAGCATGGTGTTGGCACAAATGTAAACAAACAGATCAGCAGAACTAGAGCATCCAGAAAGAGTCCCACATGTGGTCCCCCTGATTAACGACAAAGTTGACATTGGTGTCCTTTGGAGAAATGAGAACGTTTCCAGTATATGATGCCGAATCAACTAGATTGTCGTATGGGAAAAATGAATTTTGGCTGATATCTTAGGCTATACAGAAAAGTGAGTTTCAGGTGTGCTCTGAGTCAGAATGTGAAAGATAAAACAATACCTTTTTAAAAGAAAAAAACAGTATTTCTTCATGACCTTGGGGTAGGTAAGGATTTCTTCAGGTTGATACAAAAAGCACTATCCAAGGGAATGATTGATAAATTGGACCACATTAAAATTTGGAACTTTGGCTCATCAAAAGACCACTGTAAAGAGAGTGAAAAGGCAAGCTGCATTTAGAGAAAACATTTGCCATAGGTATATATCCAGTAGGGCCTTCCCTGGAGGCTCAGAGGGTAAAGCGTCTGCCTGCAATGCGGGAGACCCAGGTTCGATCCCTGGGTCCGGAAGATCCCTGGAGAAGGACGTGGCAACCCACTCCAGTGTTCTTGCCTGGAGAATCCCATGGAAGAGGAGCCTGGCGGGCTACAGTCCATGGGGTTACAAAGAGTCCGACACGACTGAGCGACTTCACTTGACTTCACTTTCATGTATCCAGTAAGGGTTTTGTATTCAGAATGCATAAACTCCATAAAATTAAGAAGAAAAAAGGTTCTCTACCTAGTAAAAAGTGGGCAAAAAACTCGCACAGGCACCTCAAAGGAGGGTATTTAGAGGGCTCTGAACATGTGAAAAGATACCCACCTTCAGTCCTGGTCACGAGACCCTGGTGCTGCATCAACACTTGCCAGCAGATGGCGCCACTGAGAAAGGCAGAGAGCCGCAAGCTCTGCGCAGGTGGGGGGTGGGCAGGAGCCCTCAGAGGCTGTGGATGAGCTGCTGAGTGCCCCTCAGGTCCCTTCCTGGCCTGTGCGTTGCTACCAAGCTGTGGGTCCCCAGGTTACTGGGAGTATGAGGGTCACAGGAAGGCCCGCCTGCACACAGGGCCAGGCATGCAGGCCATGCAGCCATGCGTGGGAGTGCCGAGAATCCTCTTTTGAGAACTTAACACCCCACCCTCACCCTGGGTTTGTCTATAAGGGCCTCCTCATAGTTACTAGAATTTCTTTCAGGGATTATTTGGTGAAGGCAATGATAACAACAGTAATAGCTAGCATTCCTGTCATGCATGGGAACTGCCAGGTTGGTTATCTACCTTTTAACTTGGTTGTTCCTAAGACACGGTAATAGGTACTAAAGGATTCACGTGCTGCTGCTGCTCCCATTTCACAGGTGAGATAACTGAGATACACACAATAAGTCGCTTGCTTGTTGTCACCCAGCTCATACCAGACTCCCCACTTCCTGCTCCGGTTTCTCTGGACCTTCTTAGAACTCCTGCCGTGAAGTCTTCTTTTCATGACTGTGTGGATCCAGCCTGCCTGTCCTTCCCGTTTTCGTGGAATATTCCTTGCAGAGTTTAAATAATGGTTTTGACAGCGGCGCTCCCCAGAACAACCACAGGGTGGTAATGGCAGTAGTCGGTAGCCCTGCCTCCTTTCTGTGTGCCAGGCGCAGGGCTTGGCTTTTTCAGCACGTCATCACAGAATCTCTGGAACAATCCAGCAAGGAGGCCTTGACTGCTGTAGACCCCGGGCCCCAGAGAAGTGAAATGCCTCATTGAAGGCCATGCGCAGCAGGCGACAGGGCCAGGAATCAAGCCCAGGTCTCTCTGTTGGGGCCAGAGGTTTGAACTCTTCACTGCTGCTCTTTGCCACTACTTGCTGTGTTTAACTCCTTGACTATATTTTGTCTTGTATACTCTGATCTACCTTTTATCTGTGAAAATGGCCCCCCCACTCCCATTCCCCACTCCCATGTATTGAGCACCTACAGTGTATCAGACATTCTGGAGTCTTTTGGGGTCAACAGGGTCAGTAAGATGATGTTCCTGACCTCAAGGAACTCAGGTCTTGTGAAGGAGGCAGATCACTGCAAATCAGAGTGGTCTGTGCAGCAGCAAATCTGGTACAGAAGTGCCAGAGAGGAGGGAGCAATCAAATCCACTGGGGCAGGAGAGCGGGAGGGAGGTTCTTGAAGAGGGCTTCACCGAGAGGTGACTGAGCTGGGTTTTGACATATGCGTAAGAGTTTGCTGGTTGGTTAGGACCTTGGCAAGCTGAGCTAGCCTCAGTCTGCAGACCCAGGACACACTCTCTTAAAAGCTGAGCCAGGCAGCGCTCCCAGGGTGTCAGCCAGGGTGCTGGTCCCCGCGCTGCTCAGGAATGGCCTCTGCAATTCTCTTGTCCGTCAGGATGAGGCCGGGCCTCTGGTCTCTGCATGTGCAGGTGGATGAGGAACCTCATCATCGCCCCTCGAACCCACTCCATTTCCAGCTGCACACAGCGGGTAAGATCACTGCCCTTGAACTGCAGGCCACCCACTTCATCTGAGCCATCAGTCCTGCGCAAGAGGACTAGGGCATTCCAAGGGCGATCATGGTGGCTTGTGACTTGTGCCTGGCTCTGGGCCCCATCCTCCCTGACCTGTGACTCCAGGTCTCATCTCTGCAGCAGCCAGACAGCGGCTCTTAGGCGTTTGTTGCTGAGCTGTGCATCTCCATTGGTTCCAGCGGCCTCAGAATCACCCGAGAGTGTGAAGAAGGCCGCCGCCTGGCCTTCCCTCTGTGCCCCTGCACTTGAGTCTCCGGTGGGCTCCGTCCCCGCTTTGTCGCACTGTCGAGGCCGTTCTCTTGCCCACACTGGGGCATGAGCACGCCTGTCTTCAAAAGCCTGGCAGTCTTGCCTCGGTTCGGGTTGGTAAGTCGCTGGTTATGTAACAGTTCGAAGTGTCGTCTGCCTTTTTTCTCGAGTGGTGAGTTATGTCTCCTCTGAATGGGAATTGTGCTAACCACCGAGTCTGAAAAACACCCAGCCAAATCGTCCCTAACACGTCGCTCGTGGTCCCTGGGCCTGGCTTCCGTTTCAGCTGGTCACCTGTAGTTCTCTTTTCTTTCCTTCCTCTCAGGTATCTGTACCACGTGTTGACCAAAAATACCACCGTCACAGAACAGAACAGGAACCTGCTGGTGGAGACCATCCGATCCATCACCGAGATCCTGATCTGGGGGGATCAGAATGACAGCTCTGTATTTGAGTAAGGGTGTCTGTTCTTTTGTTTTTTGATCCTTCTTCTCCCTTTGCATGTTTTGCTAAATGCGAGCCATGAGTCATTCCCGATGACGTCAGGGTTTGACGCCACTTTGGTCCTGCACCGTTTTCTCTTTCTCTCTCTCAAATGTCCTTGAAACACTGTAGAAATGCCTGCTGAAAACGGGCAAGTTATGGAAATGAGTGTCCCTGGAGAAATCTGAAAATGTCATGGATAATTTTCCAAGTAATGTCTGATTGTCTCCCCCAAAGGAAAGAGGAAATGTCTTGGGTGTTAAATTCCAAGTGAACTGAAAAGACCCTTCCCTGGGGTGAGGGTGGGGGTGGGGGACGCTAAGGGTTCGCGGCAATTGTGCTTACTGGCGGCTGGTCACAGTGCTGAGCTCCTGATGAGGCGATCCTCCTGTGAGGAAGTCTCCCGACTCCCCCAAGGTGGAGGACCTGCTGCCGTCCCCACCTTCATCCCCACCCCCACAGATGTCTATGCTCAAGGTCACGCAGCTGCTAAGTGAAGAAGCAGTGGCTCACACCCAAAGTCCGTGGAGGAGTTTCTCCTCACTCTCACACTTCCTTGGTGAACAGTCTTAGGCCTGCCTCAGTTTCCTCATTGTTTAGTGAGAGCAAGTTCCTTGCCCCGTGCCTGGTACAGAGTAGGCACTCGAGAAATATTAGCAAATGATCATTTAGAAGGTGCCCCTCCTGGATAATTAAGAAGCAAAGGCAAACCCATGCACTGCTTTCCCCAGCAGACCTGTCCCAACGTCTGAGTGCAGGAGGACTGGGGTTGTGACAGCCTCCAAACACAGACTTTATTTTTATATAAACTAATCTCAATTGTAGCTATGGAGGCCACTCAGTGAAACCACTTAAAACAAATACAGGTATTCCCTTTCCAACCCGGCTTCCTTAGTAGATATTCTGATTTTCTGGCTAGTTCTGTGTTTTCATCAGTGAGCTTTTCATCAGATGGAGCTACTTGTGGAAAATGCAAATTGTGTGAAATACAGACCTGTGACACTGCTTGGGTTCCCTAAGGAAAACCTGAGTAATAAACAGGTGTTGCTTGTAAGCAGGATGAGTTGCCTTTCAGGATCTGTGGGGATTTTACTGTTTGTTGGTTGCTTGGTATCTGTTTATGGAAATGAGAGAGACGCTTGGGCTAAAGATTAGAAACCGTGTCATCTTTACTCAGTTCAGTGCAGTGCTCAGTCGTGTCCGACTCTTTGCGACCTCATGGACTGCAGCACGCCAGGCTCCTCTGTCCATCACCAACTCCTGGAGCTTGCTCAAACTCATATCCATTGAGTCAGTGATGCCGTCCAACCATCTCATCCACTGTCATCCGCTTCTCCTCCCACCTTCAATCTTTCCCAGCATCAGGGTCTTTTCTAGTGAGTCAGTTCTTCACATCAGGAGGCCAGAGTATTGGAGTTTCAGCCTCAGCATCAGTCCTTCCAATGAATATTCAGGACTGATCTCCTTTAGGGTGGACTGGTTGGATCTCCTTGCAGTCCAAGGGACTCTCAAGAGTCTTCTCCAACACCACAGTTCAAAAGCATCAATTCTTCAGCGCTCAGCTTTCTTTATGGTCCAACTCTCACATCCATATATGACTACTGGAAAAACCACAGTCTTGACTAGACGGACCTTTGTCAGCAAAGTAATGTCTCTGCTTTTGAATATGCTGTCTAGGTTAATTATACCTTTTCTTCCAAGGAGCAAGCGTCTTTTAATTTCATGGCTGCCAGTCACCATCTGCAGTGATTTTGGAGCCCAAGAAAAGAAAGTTTCTCACTGTTTTCATGGTTTCCCCATTTATTTGCCATGAAGTGATAGGACTGGATGCCATGATCTTCATTTTCTGAATGTTGAGTTTTAAGCCAGCTTTGTCACTCTCCTCTTTCACTTTCGTCAAGAGGCTCTTCAGTTTCTCTTCGCTTCCTGCCATAAGGGTGGTGTCATCTGCATATCAGAGGGTATTGATGTGCATGGTGTATTCTGCATATAAGTTAAATAAGCAGGATGACAATATACAGCCTTGATGTACCCCTTTCCCAATTTTGAACCAGTCTATTATTCCATGACCAGTTCTAACTGTTGCTTCTTGACCTGCATGCAGATTTCTCAGGAAGCAGGTAAAGTAGTCTAGTATTCCCATCTGTTTAAGAATTTTCCAGTTTGTTGTGATCCACTCAGTCAAAGGCTTGTGTAGTCAGTAAAGCAGAAGTTGGAGAAGGCAATGGCACCCCATACTGGTACTCTTGCCTGGGAAATCCCATGGACAGAGGAGCCTGGTAGGCTGCAGTCCATGGGATCTCGAAGAGTTGGACATGACTGAGTGACTTCACTTTCACTTTTCACTTTCATGCATTGGAGAAGAAAATGGCAACTCACTCCAGTGTTCTTGCCTGGAGAATCCCAGGAATGGCGGAGCCTGGTGGGCTGCCATCTATGGGGTCGCACAGAGTTGGACGTGACTGAAGTGACTTAGCAAAGCAGAAGTAGGTGTTTTTCTGGAATTCGCTTGCTTTGTCTATGATTCATTGGATGTTGGCAATTTGATTTCTGGTTCCTCTGCCTTTTCTAAATCCAACTTGAACATCTAGAACTTCTTGGTTCATGTACTGTTGAAGCCTGGCTTGGAGAATTTTAAGCATTACTTTACTAGCATATGAGATGAGTGCAATTGTTCAGTAGTTTGAACATTCTTTGACATTGCCTTTCTTTGGGATTGGAATGAAAACTGACCTTTTCCAGTCCTGTGGCCATTGCTGAGTTTTTCAAATTTGCTGGCATAGTAAGTGCAACACTTCCATAGCATCATCTTTTAGGATTTCAAATAGCTCAGCTGGAATTCCATCACCTCCAGTAGCTTTGTTCGTAGTGATGCTTCCTAACCCATTTCACTTTGCACTCTAGGATGTCTGGCTCTAGGTGAGTGATAACCATCATGGTTATCTGGTTATTAAGATCTTTTTTGTATAGTTCTTCTGTGTATTGTTGCCACCTGTTCTTAATATCTTCTACTTCTGTTAGGTCCATATTCTGTCCTTTATTGTGCTCAGCTTTGCATGAAATGTTCTCTTGGTATCTCTAATTTTCTTGAAGAGATCTCTAGTCTTTCCCATTCTATTGTTTCCTTCTATTTCTTTGCATTGATCACTTAGGAAGGCTTTCTTTTCTCTCCTTGCTATTCTTTGGAACTCTGCATTCAAATGAGTATATCTTCCTTTTTTCCTTTGCCTTTCACTTCTCTTCTTTTCACAACTATTTGTAAGGCCTCCTCAGACAACCATTTTGCCTTTTTGGATTTCTTTTTCTCGGGAATGGTTTTTTGATCGCCACCTGTACAGTGTTACAAATCTCTGTCCATAGTTCTTCAGGCACTCTTATCAGACTAATCCTTTGAGTCTGTTTGTCACTTCCACTGTATAATTGTAAGGAATTTAATTTAGGTCATACCTGAATGGTCTAGTGGTTTTCCTTACTTTCTTTAATAAGTAGTTCATAATCTGTATTGGCAATAAGGAGTTCATGATCTGTACGACAGTCAGCTCCAGGTCTTGTTTTTGCTGACTGTATAGAGTTTCTCCATCTTCCACTGCAAAGAATATAATTAATCTGATTTCAGTATTGACCATCTGGTGATGTCCATGTGTAGAGTCGTCTCTTGTTTTGTTGAAAGAGTGTGTTTTCTGTGACCAGGGTGTTCTGTTGACAAAACTCTGTTAGCCTTTGCCCTGCTTCATTTTGTACTCCAAGGCCAAACTTGCAAGGTGTCTCTTGACTTCTTGCTTTTGCATTCCAGTCCCCTATGATGAAAAGGACATCTTTCTCTGGTGGTAGTTCTTGAAGGTCTTGTAGGTCCTCATAGAACTGTTCAGCTTCTTCAGCAGTTGTGATTGGGGCATAGACTTGAACTACTGTGATATTGAATGGTTTGCCTTGGAAACGAACAGAGAGTCACCTTTATTAGAATGGATTTTTTTAGTCCACTTGTCATCTTAGAGAAACTGCTGAGCTCTCAGAGGCCCAGTTATTCTTAAATCACTGCCCTGCAGAGTCCCCAGGAGAATTTGTTTTGAATCCATTTTAAAGTTTCTGGATAATTTTAGATTTTAGATTACACAGAAGGTTTCCATTTACCCCTCACCCTGTTCCCCTGTTAACATCATTTGTCAAAACACCACTATTACGTCAACTCCAGACTTGATTTGGAATCTACCAGTTTTTCCATTAGCATCCTCTTTCTGCTCTGGGATCCCAGTCCAGGTGCCACAATGCATTTAGCTGTTACGTCTCCCCGGTGTCCTGTGGTCTGTGGCAATTGTTTAGTTTTCTCTTGTATTTTATGACCTGGATCGTCTTGAGAAGGACTGGCCAGCTGTCTTACAGAGTGTCCCTCAGTCTGGGTTTCTTTGCTGTTTCTCTCCTGATTAGCCTGGAAGTTTGGGGGACGAGCGCTTCCTGGGGAAGTGCCCTTCCCCTCCTGGAATGTCATTGTTCCTGACAGCCACATGATCCCTGATGGGTCAGCCTGATCGCTTGGTGCAGCTGCTATCTGCCAGGGTTTTCTACCCCAAGGTTACTCTTTCCTCTTCCCCTACACTGGTCTCCAAAAGTGAGTCACTAAGTCCAGCTTCCTGGGGGTGTGGGAATTAAGCTCCACCTTCTTGAAGGAGGGCGAATCTACAGACAATATTTGAAATTCTTCTGCATAGAAGATTTGTCTCCTCTTCTCATTTATTAATCCATCCAGTCATTCATTTATATACATCTGTTGAAGACTTTGCAGTTTTGGTTCCAGCCGCCTCAATAAGGTGAATAGTGAGGTAAAGTGAGTCTTGTGACTTTTTTGGTAGTCCCAGTGCATATACGTTGTGGTCATACTATTCTGTAGTCTGTCAAGGGTGCAGTAGCCTTGTGTCTGCAAAATCAGCATACATACCTCGATTAAAAAATAATGCTGTTGGGAAAATGGCACCAACACACTTGCTCAACACAAGGTTTCAATTTGTAAAAAAACAGTATCTGCAAGGTTGGGCTCATGGGTGTTTATTTTGTACTCTGGATGATAATCCGGTGCTCTGTGATTTATTTTGTTCTGGCGTTGTTCCGGGTTTGAGCATTGGGAGCTCTTTCAGGTCGCTTCCTGTGTCCCTGTGACACACCCCTGTCCTTTTGGATTTTGGAGCACTTCCTTACTTCCTGGTCCCTTGTGGTACCCCATGCTCATCTGGCATGTTCCCTGCCCCAGCCCTAGAATTAGCCACTTTCCCAAGGATCCCCTCACGCCTCTAGCGGGTTGTAAAAATCCAGGCACCCAAATTTCACACTAGACATATGGAATCTACCCCTGGACAAGGTCTAGGTACAGGCATGTTGACAGGTTTCCAAGCTGGTCATTGGGCTGCAGTGAACTTATTGGGCGACGCTTAGCAGTCACTGCTTTATGCAGCCTGAAGCAAAGGAAGACAGGACTCGTCAAATGATAGAAGTATTCTGGAGGGTCATTGTGGATGGCACTTGTTGGCACACAGACTCCCTTGGGAAAGAATTTAGGGGTCCTTCTAAGGTCAGATATATTGATTCATTTGCCCATTCAGACAGAGGTCTGCAGGCCGGAGCCAGTGCCAGGCCATGGTCCTGCCAGCAGGGAGCTGACAGCAGTGGGAAGAGAGAGGCCCCAAGACTGAGGTACCAGCAGACCCACGAGATAGGACTTATCCTGAGCATCCTAGATAAAAGGTGACCTGGTCTCAGCTTGAATTGTTGTTGTTTAGTCATTAAGTCAGGCCTGACTCTTTGTAACCCCATGGATTGTAGCCCACCAGGAGCATCTGTCCGTGGGATTTTCCAGGCAGGCATACTAGAATGGGTAGCCATTCCTTTCTCCAGGGGATCTTCCTGACCCAGGGATCGAACCTGCGTCTCCTGCATTGGCAAGAAGATTCTTTACCAGTGAGGCACCAGGGAAGCCCCTTAGCTTGAATACGGAGAACATAAAACATTTTCTTTCTTCAAAGAAACGCATTAGGGGATCTCCATTTCAAGACTAAAAGAGCCATTGTGTGCCCCCCAAAGTCAGCGCCCCCAGCCTGCATGCAGACAAATATTCTGTGCAGGAGCAGAAAGGCCTGGGGACTGGCTGGTGTCCTGTGACCACATCAGCACTTTCTCTTTCCTTGCAGTTCTCGTTCCCTAGATGTGGAAATGACCGACTTGCCAGCTGAGAAACCACCCAAACTCTTTGGCTATTCAGCATCCTCGTGCCCCTTTGTGGGTAATTACTCTTGTTCCCAGGTTGCTGGTGAGCACTTAGAGCTATGAAAGCTGAGGAAGGAGACTGAGTGGGGAAAACTAAGCTTGTAAACTATGGATGGGAAACAGCTGCTTGCAGGCTTTAGAAGCATAGATAGATCACTGTGTCATCATTTAGTTGGGAAAGACCTTTACCCCTCTGCCCGAAATCTGGAAGTTCTCCGCTTCCCAGAATCAGCACTGTTCCCACCTTCCAGGAAGAGTCTGAAAGTTTGCATTTCTCTGAATGGAAGACGGCATCGTGGGAACTGGGTGTCTCGGAAGCCAAGCCCACACGAGTGGTGTGACCGGGCTGCTCCGCAGATGCCTTTGTGGTGTTGCACACACGTGTGCTGGGTGTGCAACCAGAGGATGCTGTGCATTTCCACAAGACCACTGACACTGTCCGCTTCTCTCCCCAGCTTCTTCCTGGAGAAGAACATGTTCGTTTTCTTCTTGAACATCCTGCGGCAGAAGTCAGGCCGCTACGTGTGCGTTCAGCTGCTGCAGACCCTGAACATCCTCTTTGAGAACATCAGTCACGAGACCTCACTCTGTAAGGACGGTCCTGACCCTGGCCTTGACACCGCTGGGTGTCGCTGCGCGTCGTGTGCCATGGTTTTCCTGTTGCTTTGTGAACGTCTGTGCTCACCGTGTGTCTTGGTGTGCTTGGGCTGCCAGAGGGCATGCTCCAGGCTGGGCAGCTTAGACGACAGAATTGCATTTTCTCACAGTGCCTGCGGCTGGCAGTCCACGATCACGGCAGCGCCGGGGCTGGCTTCTGGGGAGGCCTGTCTTCCTGGTTCGCACAGGGCCTCACTCTCTTTATGTCCCACCTGTTCTCTCCTCTGTGCACGTGGAGAGAGGATTCTGATGTCTCTTCCTTTTCTTGTAAAGACACTAGTCTTGGATCAGAGCCCCATCCTCTGACCTCATGTGACCTTTAATTACCTCCTGAAAGCCTCTGTCTCCAGATACAGTCCCTTTGGGGGTTAGGATTTCAGCACATGAGTTTTGGGGGCACACAGTTCAGTCCCTAGTGCCATTTTTAATCACTGCATGGTAGGGTGCTGTGCAGGGCTAAGAGAGGGCTCCCCTCTGCTGGGTGGTTCTGGGGGTATTTGCATGTCTTCTTTATAACCTGTTATTAAAGAGCTTGGGTCACAAGTAAACAGCCAACAGAATAAGCATTGGAAGCAGCAGGATGGGGAAGAATGTGGCCAAGGGTGTGGCTTTGGCCCCTGACCTGCCTGCTTCAGCTCCACTGCCGCACTGGCGAGGGTGTGGCTCAGAGCCTCTCCCCTGCCCTTGCTGAGCCCTGGGCTCGTCATCTGAAACAGCCACCCTACGAGGCAGGTGCTGTCAGTGCCCTCGTTTAATACTCAGAGAGTTTGACTCACTGGCCCAGGTCACAGCTCCAGCAAGGCCGGAATCCAGAAAGGGTTTCAGCACAGGCAAACTAACTCAGTGGGCATCAACTGGGGGTGACTGTGCTCCCAATGAACATCTGTCAGTGTCTGGAGACATTCTTGGGGGGCTGTGCTGCTGGCCTCTGGGTAGAGGTCAGTGATGCTGTTAAAATCCTACAACATGCAGGACAGCCCCCCGCAATAAAGAAGTAGTAAGCCCAAAATGTCAACAGTGCCCAGGGTGTAAAACCCTGATCTAGCTCCTAATCCTCCGTGCTTGATCAAAAGCTTTTTTATTCCAAGATAACCGCACCAAGCCTCAGGGCCTGCCTGCTGGAAGCAGGGAAGAGAAGACAAGTGGTGGGATGCCTGTGTCACAGGCAAGCTCTTGGCCCCCAAGACAGGATTGAGAAAAGCTTCCAGTGAAAGAGGGTGGCGGCATTTCCCCTGAGGAGAGAGAGAGGAGGCAGGGGAGGAAAGAGCTTCTGGCTGATGGCCACTAGGTGGCGCTGCTGTCCTGGGACACGGCCTGTGATGGTGCTGCTGTCCCAGGAAGTGGCCACTAGATGGCACTGCTGTCCCAGGAGACTCCTGAGGCTTCCCCCTGTATGTGAATTGGCAAATACGATTTGACTCACTCTCCCTGAGTAGTTCCCCTGTTAACAGCTTTGGTTACGCTGGATGTGAATTGTGGGCAGTTTCTGAAAACTCCGAGAGGGGAAGGCCCAGCTCCGTAATCCAAGTCATGGACTGAGAGCCAAGCAAGTCCCAGGCCTGATACTGCCAACATATGCCCCACGCCTGTTCCAGGGCGATGACTCGCCAAGCAGCAGTTTCTGCCTCTCTGAAGTGGAGACAATCCGAGTACCTGCAGATTGGAGTGGCTTGAGGATAAGTGTGAGAGCGGGTGTGCGCAGCCTACCGTGGGGTCTGGCAGGTGGAAGTTTCCAGTTAAAGCTGGTTTTATCCTTAAACCCAGTGTTCCCCCAAGTGGCTGTTCTCTGGTGACCCAGCTGACCTCAGGGCTACAGGATTGAAGAGGGGGTTGGGGGCAATAGAAAATTCTGGGCTCACTGGATCATATGGCCTCTCTTGCCTCAGGGCTAAAAAGGGTATTGTGCTGTAAGAAAACCCAGGCAGATGTTGCTGGCCCTGCAGGGAATTCACCAGAGCACTTTCATAAGCCTCACTAAGGCAGCAAAAAGTACTGTTTTTATAGAACTTGGATGTATGGGAGTGAGAAGGATGGGTGACTTTTGCTTTTGCTTTTCTGATTATAGGAAGAAAATGTCTCCATTGTAAAACAACAACAAAAAGTCAAATGAAAAAGCTGTAGAAAGTAGAAGTTCTGGAGAATTTCACCCTAACAGTTCAGTGTTAACCGCTATCGTTTTGCTGTCTTTCATTTTTTTTCTCCAAACTTAACTAGCATATCTTAGATTTTCATGTTGTCCATTCATGCATCCTAGCCTTGTTTGGTTCAAGAGCCGCCTCTTTCTGGGCTATAACTTACTTAACGTGACTGCGGGCATTTAGGTGGTTTCCGGGTTTTCGTTATTACAGGCAGCCATTTCACGAGTACACCTGTTGCCTGTGGGGTTTGGTGACCTAAGTGACGGCAGGCCCGCGAGACTGAGATTACTTAGAGACTCCTGGGTTTATTATAAAAGGGCACCACAGAAAGCCGGCCACACAGCGAGGGCACGGTAGAAAAACCCCAGTTGAGCAATAGAGGCGCCTGCACCGCCCCCACCGTGGCCCGCCACCCACGGAGTCCGGTCTGGAGGCCCGGAAAGGTCCCGCGGGGGACGCGTGGGGGCGCAGGGCTTTTCCAGCTCGGGGTGCAGCCGAGAGGCCGGAGGCTGCTCACCCCAGCAGCCAGCACAGGCGTCTGTGTCTCTGGTGGCCCGGGAACCACTCAGCAGTCACAGCAGGGCTGACATCCCTTCTCCTGCCAGCCCGTTTGGCCCCCGCTGACCACAGCCGGCCAGACAGTAGAGTGAAGCAGCCTCAGCTGGCTGCTCGTTGCAAATGTGGATTCTGGGTGGGTAGGTCGTGGACTGTTCCAAGAACAGGATACTGTATAGCCAGAAGGAGACAAAGGAAGCGACGTGGATAACTGGGCCTTAGTAATGAGAGAGAGGCCACACACCAGGCGGGGGCTTCCCGTGTGAGCCCACATACACGGAGCTCAGGATCAGGCAGAACGAGTCTGCGGTGCTGGAAGTTAGGCTGAGGGGCTGTCTTGGGGACAGGGAATGGATGGAGCAGGAAATGCACTGTCTGATCGGGGTGGTGCTTACCTGGTGCATTTATTTGCAAAAATTCATCACGCTGGACACCTAAGATGTGTGAGGTATGTGTTTATGTGTACACGCACATATATATACACATAAGTACAAGTACTTAAAATTCATAAAATATATACACTGCCACATATATCAAGCTACACACTTAGATTCGTGATAAGTGTAACCTCATTTTTTAATAAGATATTGAATGTAGTTCCCTGTGCTATACACTAGGTCTTTGTTATTTATTTTATATGTAGTAATATTAGTATATTATAGGCAACCCTGGTGTCTGGTAGTCTGACCCTGGTGTCAGATGGAATCTGCCTGCAATGAGGGAGACCTGGGTCCAATCCCTGGGTTGAGAAGATCCCCTGGAGGAGGGCGTGGCAACTCACTCCAGTATTCTTGCCTGGAGAATCCGCTGGACAGAGGAGCCTGGTGGGCTATAGTTCATGGGGTCACAAAGAGTCAGACACGACTGAAGCAACTTAGCAGAATATATATAGTATAAAATATGTATCTATATAGTATAAAATACTATGCATAATATAAAATGTATGTAGTATAAAACAATATATATTTCTGTATAGAAATAAATATATATTTCTGTATAGTCATGTATATCTATTGATCTCAAATTTCAAATTTATCCCTGCTCTGCTTTTACCCTTTGGCAACCAAAAGTTTGTTGTCTGTGAGTTTTTTTCTATTTTGTAAATAAGTTCCTTTGTATCATTTTTTTTAAGATTCCACATAAAAGTGATATCACAGTATATTTGTCTTTGTCTGACTTGCTTCACTTGGTGTGAAAATCTCTGGGTCCGTCCTTGTTGCTGTGAATGGTAGTATTTCATTCTTTTTGTGGTTAATATTCCTCTGTGTGTGTGTGTGTGTGACATCGTCTTTATCCATTCATCTATCGATGGACACCTGGATTGCTTCCATGTCTTGGTTATTATAAATAGTACTGCTCTGAACACTGGGGTATGCGTGTCTTTTCGAACTAGAGTTTTCATCTCTTCTGGATGTATGAGCAGGGGTGGAATTGATGGGTCGTATTCTAGTTCTGGTTTTAGTTTGTTAAGAAACTGCCATCGTGTTCAGCATCATGGCTGCACCAGTTTGCATTCCCACCAGCAGTGGAGGAGGGTTCCCTTTTCTCCACACCCTCTCCAGCATTTATTATTTGTAGACTTTTTGGTGATTGCCATTCTGACCAGACTAAGGTGATATGATATCACCTCTGACCAGAATGAGGTGATCAACTCATTGTAGTTTTGATTTCCATTTCCCTAATTATTAGCGATGTTGAGCATGTTTTTTGTGACTGTTGGCCATCTGTAGGTCTTCTTTGGAGAGATGTCTGTTTAGGTCTTCTCTCCCCATTTTTTGGTTGGGTTGTTTATTTGTGTTGATACTGAGCTGTGTGAACTGTTTGTATATTTTGGAAATTAAGCCCTTGTTGGTCACATCATTTGCAAACATTTTCTCCCATTCTGTAGTTTGTCTTTTTGTTTTGTTTATGGATTCCTTTGCTGTGTAAAAGCTTAAAAATTTTATTGGGTCCCATTTGTTTATTTTTGTTTTTATTTCTATTGCTTTGGGAGACTGACCAAGAAAACATTGGTACGGTTTATGTCAGAGAATGTTTTGCCTCTGTTCTCTTCTAGGAGTTTTCTGATGTCATGAATTTAAGTCTTTAAGCCATTTTTGAATTTCTTTTTGTGTATGCTAAGAGGGTATGTTCTCACATCATTTAGTTACATGTGGCTCTCTCACTTTTGAACACCGCTTGCTGAAGAGACTACCTTTTTGTGATTGTATCTTCTTGCCTCCTTTGTTGAAGATTAATCGATTGTAGGTGTGAGAGTTTACTTCTGGGACCTCTATTCTGGTCCGTAAATCTGTCTGTTTTTGTGCCAATACCACACTGTTTTGATGACTGTGACTTTGTAGTATTGTCTGAAATCTGGGAGGGTTATGCCTCTAGCTTTGTTCTTTTCCCTCAGGATTGTTGTGGCAGTTCTGGGTCTTTAATGGTTCCATATAAATTTTAGGATTATTTTTTCTACTTCTGTGAAAGACGTCATGGGTAATTTGATAGGGATCCCATTAAATCTATAGATTGCTTTGGATAGTATGGCCATTTTAACTATATTAATTCTTCCAGTCCAAGAGCATGGGGTATCTTTCCATTTCTTTAAAGCATCTTCAGTTTCCTGTCTCAATATTTTTTTCTTTGCAGTGTGTATCTTTCACCTCCTTGATCAGGTTTATTCCTAGGTATTTTTTTTAACATGATTTTAAAACGGATTGTTTTTTTTTCTCTAACTTCCTGATATTTCATTGTTAGTGTAAAGAAATGTGACAGATTTCTGTATGTTAATCTTACATCCTGCTGCCTTCCTGAGTTCACTTTTCAGTTCTGATAGTTTTTCTGTGGAATCTTTGTGTGCATGTGTGCTTAGTCATGCCTGACCCTTTGCAACCCTATGGACTGTGGGCCTTCAGGTTCCTCTGTCCATAGGATTTTCCAGGCAGGAATACTGGAGTGGGTTGCCATTTCCTACTCCAAGGGATCTTCCCAACCCAGGGATCAAACCCACATCTCTTGTGTCTCCTGCATTGGTAGCTGAATTCTTTCCCACTGGCACCACCTTTAGGGTTTTCTGTATGCAGAATATCATGTCTTCTGCATGTAATGAGAATTTTACCTCTGTCCTTCCACCTTCCAATTTGGATGCCTTTTATTTCTTTTTCTTGTCTGATTTTTATGTCTAAGACTTCCAGTACTATGTTGAATAAAAGTGGTAAGAGTGGGCATCATTGTCTTGTTACATAATTTAGTGGGAAGGCTTGCAGATTTTCATCACTGAGTATCGTGTTGGCTGTGGGTTTGTCATAAATGACTTTTATTATGTTGATATATGTTTCCTCTAGACCCGCTTTGGTGGAAATTTTTATCGTGAATGAATGTTGAATTTTATCAAATGCTTTTTCCGTATCTATGGAGATGGTCGTGTGACTTTTGTCTTTCCTTTTGTTGATGCGGTATACCACACTGATTGATTGGCGTTGTTGAACCATCCTTGTGACCCTAGGATGAATCCAACTCGATCATGGTATATGATTTTTTTTTATCTGTTGTTGGATATGGTTTGCTAATACTTTGTTCAAATTTTTGCATCTATATTCATCAAAGATACTGGCCTGTAATTTTCCTTTTTAGTAGTGTCTTTGTCTGGTTTTGGTATCAGGGTCTCGGTGGCTCATAGAAGGACTTTGGGAGTGTTACCTCCTCTACAGTCTTTTGGAGGAGTTGAGTTCTTTAAACCAGTTAATTGATTTACTGTCGGCTGTGCTGGGTCTTGGTTGTTGCGCTTGGGCTTCACTAACTGCGCTTCACAGGCTCTGATTGCGTTGGTGTCTCTTGTTGCAGAGGCTCTAGGGCGTGCAGGCTTCATAGCTGGGACGCCAGGCTCAGTTGCCCTGTGGCATGTGGAATGTTCCCAGAGCAGGGATCAAACTGGTGTTGCCCGCATTGGCAGGTGGGTTCTTACCCACTGGACCACCAGGGAAGTCCTGAAAGAGTTTGAGAAGGGTCACTGTAAGTTCTTTTTATGTTTGGTAGAATTCCCCAGTGAAGCCATCTGGTTCTGGTCCTGGACTTTTGTTTGAAGGGAGTTTTTTCTTTTTTTGAATTATAGATTCTATTTCCCTTCTAGTAATGAGTCTGTTCAAATTATCTATTTCTTTTTGATTCAGTTGTGGAGGGCTGTGTGTTTCTTCTAGGTTGTCCATTTTGTTGGTATCTGACCCTTTAGAGTATACTCTTGTGATTTTTTTTCTTTTTGTGTTTCTGCACTATCAGTTGTTTGTTTGTTTGTTTTTTCATTTCTTATTTTGTTTATTTGGGTTCTGTGTCTTTTCTCCGTGGGGAGCCTGGCCAGAGGTTTGTTGATTTTGTTTATCCTTTCAAAATGCTAGCTCTTGCTTTTATTGATTTTTAAACTTGTTTTCTTAATTTTATTTCCTCGCTGATTTTCGCTATTTCTTTCCTTCTGCTGACTTTAGGTTTTGTTTGTTCTTCTTTTTCTGTTTCTTTCAGGTGGTAGCTTAGGTTGTTTTTCTTGAGATTTTCTATTTTTGAGGAAGGCCCATATGGGCTTCCCTGGTTGCTCAGCTGGTAAAGAATCCGCCTGCAGTGCAGGAGACCTGGGTTCGATCCCTGGGTTGGGAAGATCCCCTAGAGCAGGGAACGGCTACCCACTCCACTGTTCTGGCGTGGAGGAGTCCATGGGGTCGCAAAGAGCCGGACAGGGCTGAGTGACTGTGACTCTGACTGACTCGTATCGCTTTAAACTCCCTTCTTAGGACGGCTTTTGCTGCACCTGTGGATGTCGGGCTTCCCGGGTGGCACCAGTGGTCAAGAATCTGCCTGTCGGTGCAGGAGGCGCAGGAGATAGGGTTTCGATCCCTGGCTCGGGAAGATCCCCTGGAGCGGGCATGGCAACCCACTCCCATGTTCTTGCCTGGAGAATCCCACGGACAGAAGAACTTGGCCGGTTACAGTCCATAGGGTCGCAAAGAGCTGGACACGACTGAAGAGACTTAGTACGCATATTCTGTATGATTGTGTATAACCTCATTTTTGTGCTTCAATCATGTCCGACTCTGTGACGCTATGGACTGTAGCACGGCCAGACTTATCTGTCCATGGAATTTTCCTCATTTTTAAATGTGTTAAAATTCTTAGGACCCCACTGCCTTTTCTCCTAGAGTGAGCCATAAGATTTACCTCAAGAATTGTTATAATTGAGATTTTGAAAACTACAGACTTGATGTCCTACCTGCAGCGCCTCGGAGACCGTTCTGAGGCGACCCCGGCAGTGTGCCTTGCTGCGGCCCCTCTCTCGTCCCGTGCTCCCGAATGACTCTTCTTGTGTTTGGTAGTTCCAACCTTTTCAGTAACTCTCTGATTGGCCTAAGTTAGGTACCTCTTTGGCATCAGACAGCTTTGTTTTTTCTTTCTGTTTTCCCCCGAGAACAGCAGTTGTGGCGACTGGTGGACTGGGGGTGGAGGTTAGGAGTCTCCGAGTCAGAGTGCAGAGGTGAAACGTGGCAGCTCCTGCGCAGAGGGCTCCTCTGTGCGCCTCAGGGTCCTCAGAGCTTTTCCTGTTTTACTTGCTTCCTCGTGAGGAAGGTCTCGTTAATTCCTGCTTTCAGATGGGAAAGCTGGGGAGTGAAGAGCGCAAGTGTCCTGCTCAAGGTCAGCCAGCTGGGAAGCCACGGAGGCAGTGTGGGTCCAAGTTTACCTTTGAAGCCAGTGCCTCTGAGATGTGAGCATGACGGGGAAGCCCAGCAGGCCTTCTTAACACACAGAGCACTGGGCCCACCCAGAGATCCGAGTAGGTGGTCAGGGCTGGGGCCCAAGACTCCGCAAGTCTTGATAAGCTCTGGGGAGGCTGTGTTGCTGGTCCCACAACCAGAGGTAGAGAGGTGCCACCCCGCTCTCCTGCCTCGCTGAGTCTGCCCGTATGCTGGTGTGGGTCTGCCCGTATGCTGCTGTGGGTCGTGTCCGGCCTTGACCCGTCTGTGGGGAGGCAGCCAGAATGGAAGGGCAGCTGGTGGGCATGGCAGCGCTAGCTTTGCAGGCTGTCTGGTGAGGACTCAGAGGACAGCTTGTCTGGCCCAGGGCCGAGACTGCAGGCCCATGAGTGGCAGGGGTTCTGTAGACTGTTTTCGCTGGCAAGCACAGCTTCCAAAACTAGTGGATCTAGTGGCTGACATTTCAGCTTCAAAGGTAACAGCATTAAGATCTGCATTTTCTAGCTTCCTTTGCACAGCTGGAAGCCCTCACCCCGGGAAGCTCTCTCCCAGCAGGGCCTGGGAGCTTAGCAGGATGGCCGCTCCCTTGGGGACCCAGTGCCCCCAGGGCTTCATTATCCAGTTTTCCTCCTTGGCCCCCTTGTGACATGAAAGTCACTCAGTCGTGTCCGACCCTTTGCAACCCCATGGACTATACAGTCCATGGAATTCTCCAGGCCAGAATACTGGAGTGGGTAGCCTTTTGCTTCTCCAGGGGATCCTTCCAACCCAGGGATCGAACCCAGATTTCCCATGTTGCAGGCAGATTCTTTACCAGCTGAGCCACCAGGGAAGCCCAAGAATACTGGAGTGGGTAGCCTATCCCTTTTCTAGCAGGTCTTCCTGAACCAGGAATCAAACCGGGGTCTCCTGCATTGCAGGTGGATTCTTTACCAGCTGAGCTACCAGGGAAGCCCCTGGCCCCCATGAGGGCATGGTATTAACACAGGACAGTGAACTGAAGTTTGGATTCCATTCCTCACTTACTGTCTCTCCGTCCTCCGGCAGATTAATTAACCTTAGTGTTTTTACTCACCTGCAAAACAGGGCAAACAGGCCTACTCTGCAGGTTCGCCCTAGTGGTGAACAATGATGCAAAGCAGTACGCCTGGTGCTGGCCTGGTTGTGGAGGTTCAGCCTCCAGGGGTCTCTATAAATTGTGTTGCCTCTATAGGAAGGAAAAAGCCATGCGGAGCCCTCTGTGGCACTCAAGGGTGACAGTGTGACTTTTGATGGCGAAATGGGGCCATCTTTCATAAGACATGGTGCAGCTGACCCTCGTCTGTGGGTGGTTTGTGAAACTGCCCACATACCACCTGGTCTGCCCCACCACCAGCTCTCTCACTGAACTTTGCTAGCAACAGAGGAAAATGCCCAAGGATTCTTCTGTCTGGTGTGGGAGGCAGCCGTGTCCTGGGCTTTCTGGGGCCTCGCTCTTGAACTTTGTAGTGACCACGCATGGTAGCTGAGTTCTGTGCTGGTTAAAGGTTAAGCTGCTGCCTGTCAGCCTGACTGGTTCAAGTCCCTTCACATGGTCATCTGCGTGTTCCTGGACTTTCTCTGCTTGTCTTTCCTCCAGCATGAATTAATTAATCTGTTTTTTTTTTCTTTTCTTTTTTTTTCTCCTTCTAGATTATTTGCTCTCTAATAACTATGTAAATTCTATCATTGTCCACAAATTCGATTTTTCTGATGAGGAGATTATGGCATATTATATATCGTTCCTGAAAACGCTTTCATTAAAACTCAACAACCACACGGTCCATTTCTTTTACAATGAGGTAAGTAGCCGCACAGAGGCATGTTTGGTTGGAAGCTAGCCAGTTCAAGCAGCGCCTTTGGTTCGGGTGACCTTGTGTCTGTTTACAAAGCATGTATGCCTTCACCATTTCCTGATTCACTATTTCATAGCAACAGTTTGACCTTGGCATGGTTTTTGTTTTTTTTTTTTTCTGTTTTTAATGTAAAATTCAATTTGTGCTACCTGAGAGCATGATACTCTTGGTAGAGAGAAGTGCCCAGAAATTAACTTGGGATTGTGCTTCTCTGTTGGCAAAACAGTGATGACTCCAGTCTTACCCAGCTTTGCCACTTCCCTGCTATGTGACCTTAAAGGAGTCTTAGTCCTCTGAGCCTCAATTTCTTCATCTGAGAAATGGTGATGATAGTTTCTACCTTGAAGGGTTTTCCAGGGGTTGAATTAAATGAGATGATGTCTTCAAAGCAACTAGTATGTACCCGACTCCCTAGAACTGTAGCCCTTGTCATTCCTTACTCTGGTATTCTTTGGGAAAATTACTAACAATTTTAATAAATGAGTTGCCATTGTTCTTACAATTAAGAGGAGCTTGAGCGATCAGGTCAATAAATCTCACATTCCAAAAAGTGCAGATGCTGGCTCTCCTGGGACTGGCTCATCCTGTGGCTCGACCACTTCGTGAGCAACCCAGGCTTTTCCATTGTCCTGCTCTGCTGAGCTGGCATCTGTCTTTAGGCTCAAAGCCTTCATGGTCTCAGGATGGCTGCAGAAGCTCCAGACACCACATACTCACTTGCCACTGCTGAAAAGCCTGGTGACATCACATCCTTTCTTGTGCCCCTTTCTAACTTTCCCCAAAACTTCTTTCCCAGAAGCCTCCCAGCAGACTTCCTTTCCCGTCTTGCTGGTCAGAATTCTGTCACATTTCCCTCACAGTGTGTCTGGTGTTGGGGAATGGCCTGGCAGGACAGTTCTGGCTCAGTCTCTCACAAGGCTGCAGTCATCCGAAGGCTGGATTAGGGGGATCTGCTTCCAGGGTGGCTCGTCCACATGGCTGACCATTCAGTGCTGGCTGTTGCTGGGAGGCCTCGGTTACATCGTCCCCTCCAGGGAGTTGCTTGGGTGTCCTCCTGGTGTGGCAGTTGGCTTCCCATAGAGTAAATGACTCCAAGACATCAAGGCAAGCTGTAATGCCTTTCCTGACGGGGCCTCAGAAGCCACACACCGTCTCTTCCATTGTCTTCTTTAGGCTGCCCAGGCCAGCCCTGACTCAGTGTGGAAGGAGGCCAGCTGCCTCACAGCCATGTGCTGTTTGTCCGGCAAGTGTCCTCTGACTGGTGGTCACATATGCTGCACAGCCTGTACTTGAAGTCAGACCACGGTCCCAGACATTTCCTCTGGCAAAATCCACCCAGCTGTGTTCGTAGGATGTGACAACAGCCTCCTGCACTTTGCTCTTTTTTTGGTCTAGATTTGTAGTGAGCAAAAACTGGCCTCTTGCTCACATATTGTTCCTGAAAACACTTTCGTTAAAACTCAACATCCACACGGTCCATTTCTTTTACAAGGGAAGGCCGCTCTTCCCTTTTACAAAAGGAAGGAATACTAGCTGCCAGCCACAAGGTGTGGGATGGTTTAGAAGATTAACATTGTGTGGCCCAGTGCCTGGAACACAGCAGGTGCTCACTGAATGTGTCCAGAGACCGGAGGGGTGCTGTTTGCATTCTCCCAGAGGCTATCTTGGGCAGAAGGAAACCCACCTGTGAAGTTTAGACCAGAGAGGGGGCAGGTTCTTCCCCAGCTCGGGTGCAGCTGGGCTTCTGTGTACCTGCTGGTGGGGGTGGGGGGACGGGGAGGGCAGGGTGCAGGGATTCTGGGGCCGTAGTGATGCTTCTGGAAGAATATCCAGCTGATCCCAGAGGAGTCATAGGAGCCTGATCTTTGAGGTGGACTTGGTGTCCGTTTCTATGGGCTGGTGCAGTAGCTGTCACCTGTTAGGTGCACACCTGTGTCTAGCGCTCAGAATCACGTTGCCCTTATTAGGTGTCACCTCACTGAAGGTCGCTGGTTCCGTTTTCCCTGCCTGGGGGTGCCCTCCAGTCTGATTGGGTGCCATGCGAAACGCTGCCCAGAAGAGGGCAGCAGAGCACATCATTTCATGCTCCAGCCCGGATCCTGTGCGCCTTTTTCTAGCAGAGCACGTCATTTCATGCTCCAGCCCGGATCCTGTGCGCCTTTTTCTTAATTAAGGCTCCACTTCTCTGGTTCTGAATGGTTTTGATCTGTTCTCTGGTTTTGATCTGTTCGATAACCCCTTTTTAATGGCAGAAGATTCCCGAGATCCTTCTCTTCCACAGTAATGTTTACACTTTCAGTGTTTCCAAATAGAGATATATATTAGCTAAAAGAGGGTCTTGGAGAAGGAAATGGCAACCCACTCCAGTATTCTTGCCTAGGGTATCCCAGGGACAGAGGAGTCTGGTGGGCTGCCATCTATGGGGTCACACAGAGTTGGACACGACTGAAGCGACTTAGCAGCAGTAGCAGCAAAAGAGGGTCTAAATGTAGTCAGACTTTGAATTTGCCTTTTATTAGTTGAAGCAGCATCTAATAACTACATCTGAATTATCACCGAGTGCTCCTTAGGTATCAGGCACCAGGGTACGCACTGTACCTGAAATAATCTCATTTAATCTTAGCAACCATGAAGTGGGAATTATTATCCTCACTTTACAGATGTAGAAATGGAGGCTTAGAGACACTTCATCACACAGCTAGGGCTGGAGGAACAGATCCTGAACCTGGGCCTGGCGTTGTCTGGACCCACTTCTGTTTCTTCTGTGGTCTCACCGTCCCACCCCTCCACACACTCCCCACAGGGAGTGAACCACCGGCTTCAGGTTCACATGGGCGCTCTGTGTGTGTGTGTGGTGTGTGTGTGAGTGTGTGTGTGTCTTTTATGAACTCTCTGGTAGGATTCCTTGGTGGCTTAGCTGGTAAAGTATCTGCCTGTAAAGCAGGTGACCCCGGTTTGATTCCTGGCTCGGGAAGATCCACTGGAGAAAGAATAGGCTACCCACTCCAGTATTCTTGGGCTTCCCTAGTGGCTCAGCTGGTAAAGAATCTGCCTGCAATGCGGGAGAACCTGGGTTCGATTCCTGGGTTTTGAAGATCCCCTGGAGACGCAAAAGGCTACCTACTCCAGTATTCTGGCCAGGAGAGCTCCATGGACTGTATAGTCCATGGGATCATAAAGAGCCGGACACAACTGAGCGACTTTCACTGATAGGGTTCAGAACCCCGGGGCAGGGGCAGGCATGTTTTATGGGTGTGTAACTCATTTTGGGTACTTCTTGTCTTTTAGCACACTAATGACTTCGCCCTGTATACAGAAGCCATCAAATTTTTCAACCACCCTGAGAGCATGGTCAGAATTGCTGTAAGAACCATAACTTTAAATGTCTACAAAGGTAAGTTCCCCTGTGAGCTTGCACCTTGTCGGGTTTCTAGCTTGACAGCAGGTACTTGCTCTCATGAGTCTATAAAGTTCTGTGGTGGTAACAGGGAGTTCATGTGTTATGGCTGGGGTCACCTGTCTCATGAAAGGCTGCTGCCGTGGGCCATTTAGCCACCCCGTTACATAAATCCCTGTGCCTCTGCCTTGTCCAAGCACTTAGTTCTGCATGGGAACGTCTCCCACAGTGCTGACACACGGAAGGCGTGATGGCCTGAGAGAGGCACACGTGTCAGTTAGACATAGCTGTCTTTGAAACACAAACTTTGAATTTGCCCCTTGACCTGTAAAATACACTTCAGTACAGCCAGGAGGTCCGTTATCTGTAATGTACAAGCACATTTCTTGTTGCAAACAGCAGGGGGCAATGTTGTATTCTCAGCCTGCCACAAAACCCAACAACAAATTCCTCCTTTCTCTCAGAAAGTACTGAACGCCCAAATCACTGCCCCCAGGAGAAAGCCCTTCTGTGGCTTCTCGCCCCCAGGGGCTCAAAGGCTGGCTGGACACGAGTCTCCTGGCCTGGGGTTGTGCTGGCCTCTCTGCCTAACGACGCCCGGGTTATTTTCTGTGTAGTCACACCCTGGAGCGGGGACCCTCTTTTCTTAGGGACCAGATGCTTTGCCTTCCCAAGTTAAGACGTTATTACTGGAGATGACCCCTAATTGGGAGGGGGGTTTAGGTGCTGCTCGGGGACTCACTCCAGCCTGGTTCTGGGATGACCTTAGACTGGAGAGCCTTCTAAGAACTCAGAGCGGGGGACCATCTGGGGATCATAACCTGGGGGCCAAATCCAGCTCACAGACAGGTTTTCATTGGTTTAGATATTTTTTGAAAAAATACATAGTCATTGATATTTAAAACTTGAGAGAGCTGGAGTCACAGCCTGGATTTCTGACTTGAAGCAGAAGACGTGGCTGCTGTGGGTGCACGGCCGTGCAAGGCGGCAGTGAACCGGCAGTGAGAATTGCTGCTGTGGGGCCACGGCCCTCACAGCCCCGTTCACCCCTGGGCCTGCTGGCTCTGCTCACTGGTTGGCGGCCAGCCCACTGGCCTCTGGACCCTGGCTCTGTCTGAGCCCCAGCCCTGCCGCCTGCTGCTCTCTGGTCTCTTCTAACCTGTGTCTTTCTATTTAGATGCCTCCCGCCCTAGCCCTCTGCCCCTCTGAGCAACTGTCTCACCCTCCCAGCTCCTCACCCTGTTAACTCTTGTCTGTTTTTTGCCTTTCCTTCAATGACGATTCCCGTGTTCCTTATTCCAGTGTCATGTAAGTTAATAACTTCTGGTTTTCTGCTTTCTTGACTTACCCTTACATGCAAATACGAGAAACTTGCTTGAGAATGGTGTAGTTTTCATTGTAGTCTAGCTAAATGCACTGCTGCTAAGTAGGTTTCCTCATGCACTATCAATGTTTAACCCTGATTCATTGATTTTATTAATTACAAAAATAATATAACTACCTTCATAGTTTTCTGAATAAGGCAACTGTTTTAAAGTATTTCCAGGCAAGACAGAAAAGAGTCAGATTGTAGTAGAGGGCTTTTTCATTGCATTTTCTTTTTTTTAATCTCCCCCCAAGTTATTTTTGGTAGCTTGACTTTCTTTTTTTCTCTTCTTTTGTGAATCTTCTCAGTGGATAACCAGGCCATGCTACACTATATCAGAGACAAAACCGCCGTCCCTTACTTCTCCAATTTGGTCTGGTTCATTGGGAGCCACGTGATCGAGCTTGATAACTGTGTACAAACAGATGAAGAGTAAGTGACTACCCCAGGGTGCCTGTTAGGTGGACAGAATGCTTTGGGGAGAATTCTGTTCTCATTGAGAAAAAAGCCCAACACTGGAACAAAACTAACCACCACCCCCCGCCCCAGCCTGTGCGTAGGCAGAATATGGACTTCCATACTCTGAAAGGTTCCACCCAGCTTTCCACTATTCTTAGCAATAGAAAGTTGGAAACCGCTGAGATACCTCTGAGTACCGCTGAGAGAGGAACAGGGTAAATGAATCGAGTGCACCCGTAGGGTGCTGGGCAGCTGGTGAAAAAATGAAGATGACCTTCCACTGGTGATTGGATAAACACCGTGTGGTATCCATCTCAGGATGGATGAGACACAGCTTGCAGTGGAATAGTATTCAGCAATAAAAAGGACCGAAGTACCGACCCTCATGCGACACCCTGGGTGAACCTTGAAAGCATTATGCTCAGTGAAAGGTTGCAAGGGGCCACACATTATATGATTCTACTTATATGAAGTGCCCAGAATAGGCAAATCCACAGAAGCAATAGATTAGTGGTTTCCTAGGGTTGGAGGAGGGGTGTGTGGGGTGAGGTGCGGAAATGGAAAATGACTGCCTGGGCTTTTTTGAGGTGAGGGGATAAAAATATCCTAAGGTTGATTGTGATAATGGTTGGAAAACTGTGCATATGTGTTAGTCACTCAGTCGTGTCTGACTCTTTGAGACCCCATGGACTGTAGCTCACCAGTCTCCTCTGTCCATGGAATTCTCCAGGCAAGAATACTGGAGTGGGTTGCCATTTCCTGCTCCAGGGGGTCTTCCAGACCCAGGGATCAAGCCCAGGTCTCCTGCATTGCAGGCAGATTCTTTGCCATCTGAGCCATTAAATTGTGTACTTTGGGTAACGATTTTGGTATGTGAATTCTATATCAGTAAATCTGTTCAAGAAAAAATTAAGATGATAAATAGACGTCTCAGAACAAGATTTCTCAAACTCTGCACTGTGCCTCTCTTCAGCTAGATAATGCTTCATGGTGGGGCATCCCATGTGTCATAGGATGTTTAGCAGCACCCCTGGCCTCCACCCACTAGACGCCAGTAGTGCCCTTTTCCAATTGTGAAGACAAAAACTGTCTCCAGACAGAGGTCTCCTTTAAGGAAAAATTGTATCAGTTGAGAACCACTGCCCCAGAGTGACAGCTCTGCACGGATCTGGTGAGAAGTACACCTAGATGGGGTCAGGACGATAAAGGGACTCAGGAAGGTCTCTTGGAGCTGCAGAGGGCTAGAGAGAGAGAAAATATTAGCTTCCACATTGGCAAAGAAGTAAGGTTCTGTGGATCACAGATCAGTTGGGAGAATGAGGACCCATATAGATATGGATAAGGCTTCACAGGTGGCTCAGTGGTAAATAATTCACCTGCCAATGCAGGAGATTCAAGAGACTTGGGTTTGATCCCTGGGTTGGGAAGATCCCTTGGCATAGGCAACGCACTATGGTATTCTTGCCTGGGAAATCCCATGGACAGAGAAGCGTGGTGGGTTATAGTCCTTGCCAGGGTCACAGAGAGTCAAACAGGACTGAGCGATTGAAAAAAAAAAAAGGAATATAGATATGAATAGTCATGGATATGAGACCTGATGAGACACAGCTCCAGAAAGAACCGAAAGTTATTCAAGGAAGAAAGTGAACTCCTGGTCCTCCACGTGACTCTGCAGTGACTGGTTATAATGTCAACACCAGTTGCTGATGACTGCTGGGTGGGGAGGGGTGGAGGGAACACAGAATTCTGTTATCAAGGGAGGTCCTTGTGTACTGTCTAAAATGGCTCGATCACAAAATAGAGGTCCTTGCAGATCGCAAAATAGAGGGAGGAACTATCCACAGAAATCCCTAAAAGGTTTGAAACTGCTTCCTCTGGAGAGTGGGCAGGGCTGGGGGAGGCGGGGCCAGGAGCTGCTGTGTTTTATTGTCTCTTCATCAGTTCTATTGGATTTTTAAATCCATGTGTTCAGTCGCTCAGTCATGTCTGACTCTTTGTGACCCCATGGATTGCAGCACGCCAGGCTTCCCTGTCCTTCACTATCTCCCAGAGTCTGTTCAAATTCATGCCCATGAAGTCGGTGATGCCATCCAACCATCTCATCCTCTGTCGTCCCCTTCTCCTCCTACCCTCAGTCTTTCCCAGCATCAGGGTCTTTTCAAATGAGTCAGTTCTTCGCATCAGGTGGCCAAAGTATTGGAGTTTCAGCTTCAGCATCAGTCCTTGCAATGAATATTTAGAACTGATTTCCTTTAGGATGGACTGATTGGATCTCCTTGCAGTCCGAGGGACACTCAAGAATCTTCTCCAACACCACAGTTCAAAAGTACCAATTCTTCAGCACTCAACTCTTTTTATAGTCCAACTCTCACATCCATACATGACCACTGGAAAAAACCATAGCCTTGACTAGACGGACCTTTGTTGGCAAAGGTTTTCAGCTTTTCAATATGCTATCTAGGTTGGTCATAACTTTTCTTCCAAGGAGTGTCTTTTAATTTCATGGCTGCAGTCACCATCTGCAGTGATTTTAGAGCCCAAAAAAATAAAATCTGACATGCTTTCCGCTGTTTCCCCATCTAGTTGTCATGCCATGATCTTAGTTTTCTGAATGTTGAGCTTTAAGCCAACTTTTTCACTCTCCTCTTTCACTTTCATTAAGAGGCTCTTTAGTTCTTCTTCACTTTCTTCCATAAGGGTGGTGTCATCTGCCTATCTGAGGTTATTGATATTTCTCCCAGCAATCTTGATTCCAGCTTGTGCTTCTTCCAGCCCAGTGTTTCTTATGATATACTCTCCATATAAGTTAAATAAGCAGGGTGACAATATATAGCCTTGATGTACTCCTTTTCCTATTTGGAACCAGTCTGTTGTTCCATATCCAGTTCTAACTGTTGCTTCCTGGCCTGCATACAGATTTCTCAAGAGGCAGGTTAGGTGGTCTGGTATTCTCATCTGTTCAAGAATTTTCCATAGTTTGTTGTGATCAACGCAGTCAAAGGCTTTGGCATAGTCAATAAAGCAGAAGTAGATGTTTTTCTGGAACTCTCTTGCTTTCTCGATGATCCTATGGATGTTGGCAATATGATCCCTGGTTCCTCTGCCTTTTCTAAATCCAGCTTGAACATCTGGAAGTTCACAGTTCACATACTGTTGAAGCCTGGCTTGAAGAATTTTGAGCATTACTTTACTAGTGTGTGAGATGAGTGCAATTGTGAGGTGGTTTGAGCATTGTTTGGCATTGCCTTTCTTTGGGATTGAAATGAAAACTGACCTCTTCCAGTCCTATGGCCACTTCTGAGTTTACCAAATTTGCTGGCATATTGAGTGCAGCACTTTCACAGCATCATCTTTTAGGATTTGAAATAGCTCAACTTGAATTCCATCACCTCCATATGGAAATAACATACTGTTTATCTGTTAGTGGTAGGACTGTAGGAGACTTTGATTTCTTTTTGCTCTTATTTTCTTCTTTAGCTGTGTGTCCCTTCCAGTGACCATCTATTGAGTAATAATCACAGTAGAAACAAAAGGTCTTGGATCTAGAGTGCTTTTTGCAGCAGATAACCTCTCTGGGGGAGGGGAACAGGCCCCATTGGCTATTTCAGATCTTTATCCCTGTTGAGCATGAGGCTGATCCACTCATAGGGCCTGGACAGCCCCAGTGCCTGTGTCTGCACTGGAAGCAGGCAGGGGCCTCCTGGGACCTGGGGTGTCACGTCCCCACGTGGCGCCTCTCACACGGTCAGGACTGGGGTTGTCTGAGGCTGCTGAGGCCTGCCTGTTTCCTCAGAACTCCTTAGGAGCATTCAACTAGTGAGGATTTATTGTTCCATTAATGCTGCTTATCTCAAGAACCAGGGATCTTGCCACTTGGACTGGTGGCTGCTCGTGTTTGAAGTGCCTGGCTAAAAGCTTCCCTGGGTCTTCCTGTGTTTGCCCATTTTGTTGGGGACTATGGTGACGATGATGGAGTCCACTGTTCCAAGGCCCCCAGAAAGTGGGAGGCATCCCATTGTTGTTGTTGCTGTTTAGTCACTCAGTCGTGTCCGGCTCTTTGCAGCCCCGTGGACTGCAGCACACTGGGCTCCCCTGTCCTTCACCATCTCCCAGAGCTTGCCCAAACTCATATCCATCAAGTTGGTGATGCCGTCCAACCATCTCATCCCCTGTCGTCCCCTTTTCCTTCTGCCCTCAATCTTTCCCAGCATCAGAGTCTTTTCTAATGAGTTGGTTCTATGCAAAAGGTGGCCAAAGTATTGGAGCTTAAGCTTTAGCATGGTGATGATGTGGAGTCCATTGTACTGAGGCCCCCGGAATGTGGGGGATCCCTTGAGTCCCCTAAAATCGAATGCAGTGGACCTGTCTGTTTTTCCTTCCTGTAATCCACTGGTAGGGCCAGGATAGGTGTCTCTCGAGACTGGCTCAGATATTTGTTTGTGAGTGAAGCGCCCCCAGCAACCTACGTCACAGGCCATCGGTTCTCAGCTCTGAGCCTGGGCGTTGGGGCTGAGGTGGGCCTCTCTCCCGGCAGGCACCGGAATCGGGGGAAGCTCAGCGACTTGGTGGCTGAGCACCTGGACCACCTGCACTATCTCAATGACATCCTCATCATCAACTGCGAGTTCCTCAACGACGTGCTCACGGACCACCTGCTCAACAGGCTCTTCCTGCCGCTCTACGTGTACTCACTGGAGAACCAGGACAAGGTGAGCCCGGCCGGGGACGTCTGCAGGCAGGGGGAGCAGCCACCCCACAGGGACGGGGCTCTGCAGGGACTGCGGCTGGAGCCTGAGGGACAGTCCTTTCCTTCCCTTCTTTCCTGAGAGAGGGGTGAGGGAGAGGGTGGGAGGGAGGGAAGGAGAGAGGCAGACGGCCAGAGCGTGTGAGTGTGTGTGTGTACAGTAAATGAATGAGAAAAGATTACTGACATCCAAAGGAGACAGGAAGCCTCTGCAAATTCAGGATTTTGGTTTCTGTGCGTCCTTCTGAGGTGCTCTCATCCCTGCTCACTTTTTCGGCTAGTTGCCAGAGCTAATTGACTTGGAGAAGATCCAGCCAGCTGCAAAACTTGAATGGCCGGAAGGGGATGGAGCACACCCAGGAAAAGATCCCGGGGCAGAGACTGTCCACAGTGACAGGCGGCAGAGCCCTCGAAGGGTTGGAGCCCATTCATGGGCACTTTCTCAGATATGCCTTCTCCCTCCTCTCAGAGTTTGTGGCTCAGGAGTCTGGAGGGCACCGGGACCCTGCCCCCCGAAGTGATTCTGAGCTGGTGGTTCTCAGTGCCCGTCCCCAAGAAAAATGCCACTTCGAGGAAAGGGGACCTTTGGCCAGTACTTCTGAGAGTGAAGGGGCGGAGGCTTTGGCAGGAGGTGGAACAAAGCCAGCTGGTTACATTGCAGGGATTTCAGCCTCTGCGCATGTCCCAGCTAGACCGGGGTGTAGCTTTCTTTTTGGAGACAGAACACGGGGCTTCTTGTTACAAACAGGTGACTCAAAGAAAACTGCAGCCCTAACGAGGGCCACCTGATGCTGCTCTGGAGGTGGAGAGAAAGCTGGGGAACTGGTGTTTTCAGACCTGGTTTCAAATTTTGCCTCTTAAAAAAAAAAATGTTTTTTTTGCCTCTTTCCTCATGACCTTGGACCAGGCAGTCAACCTCCCTGAGCAAAACAAGGGTCCTGAAGATCCTTAGAGGCTTGGTAGGAGATGGGGCTCATTGGAGCCCAGTATAGATGAGGGGCTTCTCTGAGATCAGGGTGCCCCCCCCTGCCCCCATCCCACTTCCTGAGAGCAGGCCTCTGGGGCCTCTCTTGCCAGGTTCTTGGTGCCCTAGCTGGGGGAAATTAACATTCTTGGTAACTTAAGGAGCTGGTTCTTCTCTTGGGTCCAGCATCTAATCCATGACTCATGGTGAAAGGTTTCTCAGGTGGAAGGTTAGCAGCCTTGCAAATAGTACTGGATAGGATTGTTGTTGAGTCGCTCAGTCATGTCCAACTCTTTGGGACCTCGTGTATTAAAGCCCACGAGGCTTCTCTCTCTGTGGGATTTCCCAGGCAAGAACACTGGAGCGGGTTGCCATTTCCTTCTCCAGGGGATCTTCCCGACTCAGGGGTTGATCCCATGTCTCCTGCATTGGCAGGCAGGTTCTTTACCACTGCACCACCTGGGAAGCCCATCAGATGGGATGAGGTGTGAATGTATTTTGCAGGGTCGACTTTGCCACCAGGAAAGAAGAGCCTTAGGGTCTTGGAGGAAGTTGGGCCGCTGGGTGCCACTCATTCAGACAGATGGCCTCTGGCTTTGTGTATTCTGTACTACTCACATGTGTAACCCAGACTTCTCTCATTCCCCCAACCTTCACCAGGGAGGAGAGCGACCGAAGATCAGCCTACCGGTTTCTCTCTACCTTCTCTCCCAGGTATGTCTGACCCTTCACCCACGTCCCCACCACACTGGCAGGCCCGAAGCCCTGCTGCCTTTCAGAAGTTTCCCAGGCCACCTCACTCCATCTTCTCTGTGTGCGTCCCCCATCTTGAAATGAAACAACCCTGAGTCAAGGGGCTATGTATCTCCTTCATGGTAGACTTGGAAATTTAAAAAGAAGTGAGAAATAAGTCAAGCCTGGCAGATATGTCGTTAGTTTTTACTGTGGGGCCCGAGCTTTCCAAAACAACCAGGGAGTGTTCTAAATACCTTTAAAATGTGGCCTGTGTGGCCCCTGCTCACAGCCATCTTGAAAGAGGCCCGAAGCTGCAGGACCCAGCGTGTGTTCACAGAGCCACCGCAGTTTAACCAACTCCCACTAATGAGGCCGTTGTCGTGGTCCCGGGGCCCACATTACCTTCTGGAAGGTATCTCGTAGCAGCCTCAGTACCCAAATTTGTGTCTTGAGCCAACTTGTCTGCCTCCCTGTCTTCAACAAGTGTGTCTCCTTCTCACAATTATGTAATATTTACAAGAAGGGAAAAACTCCATGGCGACCCAGTTACATAACTTTAAAAATATTTTTATTACAAGTGGTGCAGACTCTCAGGCCATCTCATTAGACTGCTAAGCAGTTAGACGTTTGACCAGAGCTCTGTTCCCACTTCTGCAGCGGCCCAGGTATTCATTTGCTTTGCCGAGAGAATGTCCTCGCTGGGTCCTGGGCCATTTTGCGTTTGAGGTGGGGCCATCTCCTGTTGGCCCGGGAAGAGAAATGCTAACCCGGCCTCTTCCCAGCGCCCGGGCTCCGCACGTGGCTGGCTCACATTACTCTGGGACTCTGGTTCTGGGGGATCTGTGTGCTGGGAGCTGCATGCTGATGCCTGAATGCCCCTCTGTGTGATGGAGCTCCCTGCAGTCCCCTGCCCCTCCCGGCAGCTGTTTCCACCACCTCATTACCAATCGTCCTGCTTCCGCTGATGAGGATTCTGGGAGCCTGGCAGGGGCGAGCCGGCCAAATGCGGAACCGCAGGAATCCCGTGGCAAGCGCCCCCAGCACCCTTCAGCTGCTGGCCCACCCCGAGGATCACCGAGGTCAGGCCACGCTTTTTCTCCGAGAACCCCCTTCCTCCCGCTTTCCTAGGGAAGGCCCAGCCGCCCAGGCAGCTCATTACGTGTGTCAGTGCCTCATAAAAAGCGTTGTCATTGGCGTCTCTCAGCCCGAGCGAAGGGCTCTCGCACCCCTGCGTTTCCATGGACCTTGACCATCACGTGGCCCGAATGTGTGAAAACCTCAAATCAGGCATGAATTCTGGTCCTTAAACTCTGCATCAGAGTATCCTTCCGAATTATTTTTCAAGCATCTCTGCTAAACCAAGAAAATTTGCATTGATGACATTAATTTGGTGTGATGGAGACGTTGTGCAGCTGAAACTAAACCACCGCTGGGGACAAGGGCGTGACTGGGGCAGACCAGCCCAGCCTTTGACTCCGGCAGGCACACGCTTCCACCCATCTCCCAGGCACTCGCTGCCCCTCTCCCCGCTTTCCTCTGTGCAGGGCACGGCCAAGAAGAGCACCACGCGTGTCCACACTGGTCGTCACCAGGTGGGCCCCAGTAGGTGTTCACTGGATGTTTGTGGACTGAATTCCTTCGTCATCATCACGGTCACTCATGTTTGAATGCCAGCCACAGCCCCCAGCGTGGGCTAACCCGCTTTGTCATGCTCTATAGTCTGAGGTAGTTGGTATCTCCTCAGTGCTTTAAAAACAGAGGTGCTTTTTTTTTTCCCTTAGGTGGGTACAACGTTTGTTTATTCTACTGTGCCTTTCATCTGAATTGTATTTATTTTTTTGGACAATATAGTCACCCTCCTCAAATAGTACAAAATGACATGTAGGGAAAAGTTCCCTCTTACCGCTGCCCCACCTGTACCCAGTCCCACTCCCCAGAGGCAGCTAGTATTTTAGTCTCTGCCTCTCCTTTTTTTTTAACAATATTTTAAAATAATTTTTTTAAGTGATAAAGTTCAAACAAGTGAAAACCAAGTTGTCTTTCTACTTTTTTTTGTTGTTCAGTCTCCTGATTTCTCTCTCCAGAGACAACCGTAGTCACAGGGTTTCCCCAGCTCCTTCTGGAGATGTTCTCAACTGGCAGCGATTTCACCCCCCGCCTGGGGACAGCTGGCAGTGTCTGAAGACGTTGCTGGTTGTCATGCCTGGGAGAGGGGGTGCAGCTGGCATCTAGTGGTTCGAGGCCAGAGATGCTGCCAAATATCCTATAATGCCCAGGGCTGCCCCCCTACAGCAAGGATTTATCACCGGACAAGAGTGCCAAGGAGGGACTTCCCTGGCGGTCCAGTGGTTAAGACTTCGCCTTCCAATGCAGATGGTGCAGGTTCAGTCCCTGGTCGTGGAACTAAGATCCCAGATGCCTCGAGGCCAAACAGCCAAAACATAAAACCGAAACCATTATTGTAACAAATTCAGTTAAGACTTTTAAAGTGGTTCACATCCAAAAAATCGTAAAACAGTGGCAAGATTTGGAACCCCTGTTGCATGTATATATGAGCAAATACAGACGTGCGCACACACCCTCTGATGTGCAGATGGTGGGTCCAGCCCATGCTGCCCTGCAAAGCCGGTGTTGCCACTGCATCTTGAAATATACCGGCAGGTGTGTCTGAGCTGGCTCTCCAAGGCAGTGTGGGTACCCTGACTCCTCAGGCCATTCCTTTGGACGTCAGGCAACAGGGTGGGGTGGCCAGGCCACCCCCCGACAGCCCAGTGCCTTCTGATGCTTGCCGCCTGGCATGACTCCATCGGTCTCTGGCCCGAGCAGCTTTTCCTCCCCAGTTTCCACACCTCCCAGCGCCGCCCTGGAATTCTTGGGCGCTCAAACCCACCGCAAGGGGAAGAGCTCATTCCATGGGTGGGATCTCTGCGTGGCTGACCCTTTGCCAAGTCCCCGACTGGAACAAGGCCTGCTGGCCACTTCATCCGTGTAACTGAAGGGCTGGACCAGGGCCTCCTAGTCTTATGCTAATCGGATTTGACACCAAAATGCCTGCGGAGAGAAAAGAGGGTGCGGGTTTGGCGCTCCCTTCCCACATTGCTTCACTTCAGCCCGATTTGGCTTCAGGCGGCCAGGAGGGACAGTTGCGCTTTAACGCATTTCTTTCTGCCAGCGAGCAGCCAGCCAAATAGGCAACAGTCTGAAAGGAGGGCCCGCCCCTAGGAGGAGAGAAGTCCAACTCGTTTCTCCTAGATGTGACCCATTCTCTGGATTTTGCGTCACTGGGATTGCCGCTAAGACAAGGCTTGTGCAGTAGCCCAGCCTCCTCATTTCAGGTGAAGGAAGGATAAGGTTGAAAGTCTACATGCTTTAATGCAAATCCTTTTTTTTTTTTCCCCTCCTTCGCCAGGTCTTCCTAATTATACATCATGCACCCCTGGTGAACTCGTTAGCTGAAGTCATTCTGAACGGCGATCTGTCTGAGACATACGCTAAGCCCGAACAGGATGTTCAGAGAAGCTGTGTAAGTCATTAGCGGGGGGACTGTCTCAAGACCCTGATAAGACACGTGGTTCATTTTGTTCACGTGTGTTTCTCTCAAACCAGAGACCAACATCCTGCCCGTTACAGCACTGATGACATGTAAGCTGGTCTGGGATTCAGGGGACCTCGTTGGTCTTGACATACCCAGAAGAATCTGGGGTTGGGTACCAAGAGTAGATTTGACTGTGCATGTGTTATTGAACTTGGAATCGTCCTGTTCTGGGCTTCAGGCTGTGTATCTGTGGGGCATGGTTATTGGGGCAGAATGAGAGAATACTTTTTCTGAGGCCATGCTATCTACAGAAGCTGGGCAGGGAATATCTGAATGACACAGACCCTGTGAGAGGGCAGGAGGGAGCGGTGGGGACTGTAACAAATTGGAGAATGTGTGTCCTTCGTGAGCAGTTACAACTCACCCCAGCCTGAAGCCCTTCTGCAGTTATGTGGATAAAATGCACTGTGGACAGGTCCTCTCATGGCTCTGGAGATGCTAGAAAGCTGCATTCTGAAGCCAATACTCCCATCACCAACATGGCCTGAACGGCATGTTTATGGTTTGTCACGTTTGTGCTGAAGGGAAACTCCAATCACTGGGGCGATGACTTCTCCCGAGGCTTTCCCTGCTTGGCCCTGTGTCTGGCCTCCCTTCCCCCCTCCCATCCTGCTCACTCTGTCTTGGTGCCTCTTGCTTGGTCCCCAGAGTGCCCTGTGCTTTCCCTCCACGTCTGTGCTTGGAAGGCCCTTGCTCCCAGTTCTCTGTCATCCAAGGTCTTACCTGTTCGGAGCAGGCATCTTATCTGCTATTGACTCTTGTGGGTGTCTGAGATGAGCAGTGCTCACACAAAGGCCCTGTCTCTGCACCCGTGTTCTCAGGCAGTCGGCGCACAGGTGATGCAGCCGGGCTTACCCTTGGACAGTCAACTCTGTTGTCACATTTGAGCGAGTGGGTGGAGTGTGGTCCTGGAGCGTGAAGGGCCAGAACTCCTTGGAGTGCAGTTATACAAGGCCCCTGCCCTTCTGGTTTTCCTGGTTTGCAGTGTCTTGGCCAGGCCACTGTGCTTTTTAAGGGAAATCAGAACCTCTGAAAAGGTTTCCAGAAACCTCTGTCCTCACTGGTGATGGCATTAGTTCAGCTGAATTGAATGAGGTCTTTTCATGGCCCCTGTCTGGCCTGTCCTTCTTCAATTCGTTCAAGAAGTATTTATTGCACCCTTTCTTTAGATCAGGCGTTGTGCTAGTTCTGGTAATACACGAAACCTAAATAGCCCCTGTCATGCCGGGGCTTTATGACTCCACAGGAGGGCCAGGACGTTGATAAAACTTACAAACAAGGCTACTATTTCAGGTCTTTGAAATGCTCCAAAGGGCAGGAGTAGTGTTTGATGAGAGGATTTAACTTGGAAGTGATGAGGGAACAGAAAGGACTCCCCTAGTGGTCCATGATGTGACAACACGTGGGCTGGAGTGGACCTGACAGCGTTAATACTGTTGATACCACTGGAGAGATTTCTTTGCAGCTTTCTTAAACTCTCTTTTGCTGAGTAAATGCAAGTTGCAGAACAGAGAGGGAAGAGTCAGCAGGGTCTCCAGGCAGGACCCCTCCAGCCTTGGGGTTGCCCTGGGAAAGTCATTTCACCCCATTTAGGGAACAGCGAATGTCAGTTCCACTCGGGAAAGCTGTGGTGAGGATGGGGAGAAGATAGATGTAAAGTGTCTGTCAAGTGCCTGACAGGTTGCAGTCTGGCCCTCAGAACTGTTTGGTTTGGTCTTCATAGTGTTAGAAAAGTTTATGAATCGCCCGCCAACTCTAAAATTTGGGAGGTTTCACATAAAAACCCAGATTTCAGGATGGTCTTAACAGTCTGAAGATCTGGTCCCGGTTGTGCCTATGTTCCTGTAAGAAGCTCCTCAGAGGCCACCCCCTGCCCCCATCAGACGAGTCCTGTGTCGGCCATCAGATTTGTCCAGTCCCCACGCAGCCAGCTGGTAACTCACACTACAGTTATGTTAATAACAGATGAGAATGTAGTGGGTTCCTTCAGACTTCTTCTGCCACATGATTTCCAGACCCTAAGATCACCGCTAACTGCAGTTAGACTTAGTGTTCTAAGAGGTGAACCCAGAGACTGTTGGGGTGCTTGGGTTTGCAGGGCTTTTCATTGAAATTGATGGACATGCAGTTGCAGGAAATAAACCATAGCGATCTGTTAACCTTTCCCTAGTTTCCCCAGGGGTGATGTCTTGCAAAACACTAGGACAGTGTCAGAAAGCAGGATATTCACATCGGTACGTGGCATTTGCAATTAGAGTAAAAGCAAATGGCATGGAAGTTGCTGACTACCTCTCGGCTTCGGATTCCCACTTTAGTTGAACCTCCGATCAGCAAGATTATCTCTGAGATTCGTAAATTTTCCCAACAGCCTTCTCTTCTCCCGCCTCCATTGTGATAGACACACAGTTCTCCTGGTGGAGACACCTGAACTAAAAATGAAACGCTTTTGTGTGTGTAAAGACTCACCAGCCCAAGTGAAAGTGTCAGCCTTCTACTTCCGGTTATTACCTTTCCCTGAGTGTGAAATCGAAGTCTATTGCGTTTTGACGACTGCTGTTGAAAATCGGGAAGGGCTTCTCTCAGCAACAACTTGTTTGACAGCAGTCCTGGTGAGATTTACCTCCCTTCCCTCCAAGCAAGAACAGACTCCTATTGTTTCCTGCCTGACTCGGATGTGGTTTGATCATACTTGTTTTAAGTTTCTTGGTCTTTTATAACCTACTTTCTCCTTCCCGTAATTTGTTAGATAAGTTACTGGTATTGCTTCATTTTACCAGCAGACCTTTCACAAAACCAAACCAAAATTGAAGAGAGAGAAGCAGAGGGGAGAGCAGAGTTACTTGAAAAGTCTGTAATTTAGGGTTAAATTGAAAACACATCAGCATGCTTAGATAGACGTCTAATTGGAATTCATCTGTGCATTAAAACCATATGGTCCCCATGAAGGGATAACTCTGTCTGTAACTCTAATGCAGAGCAGATAGTTTTCTTGTCGGGGGAAACGAGTAAGAGAACACTCATTCTGAAACTGCCAGCATCTCATTACTTCTGCAAAGTGAACATACAGATTAGATTATGGGATGTGCATCATTACCCGTAGGTACTTTTTTGTTTCTGAAGGGACTTTTTTCATCCTGGGTTTCTGTGGAGTTGCTTCCTTGGTTTTGCATTCATTCATAGAGAGATGTGCTGGTGCCCAGGAAAGACACAGCCCCTCGCTCCGCACTGGGCTCGCCAGCCCCGCAAGGACAGTGGATCCTGTCTTGGAGATGCCTCTGTCACCTGTGCTGACCCAGGACTGGCCAGAGATGCCTGGGGGTCCGCCACAGCCCTGAGTGGCTCAATGGGTGACTGGTGGCAGGGTCACAAGGCCTCCTGTGATGTTCTTCTTGACTCTCAGAACCTGACCCTCACAGGGCACCTTCTCTTTGCTCAGGGGGCAGTTCCCCATTCTGTCTGGTGTGGTGGATTCTGAGCTAGGCTGCCTGGGCCCCTCAATCCTGGCTCCTTGTCTTACTAGGTGTGTCTGGGGCAAGTTCATCCACCTCTCCGGGTTTCCATGTCCTCACCTCTCTAATCAGAATAACAACCGTGCGTTTGCATAGAGGATTAAATGCAGCACATGCTCAGTTGCTCCGTCTTGTCTGACTCTTTGCGACCCCATGGAATGGAACCTGCTAGGCTCTGTAGAGTGCCCATTGGAAGGACTGATGCTAAAGCTGAAGCGCCAGTCCTTTGGCCACCTGATGTGGAGAGCCGACTCACTGGAAAAGACCCTGATGCTGGGAAAGAGAGAAGACAGGAGGAGAAGAAGACGACAGAGGATGAGATGGTTGAATGGCATCATTGACTTAATGGACATGAGTTTGCGCAAACTCCAGGAAAATAGTGAAGGACAGGGAAGCCTGGCATGCTGTAGTCCATGGGGTCGCTAAAGAGTCAAACACGACTGTGCAACTGAACAACAAAGTGTTTATTCACACAAAGTGTTTATTCACAACAAAGTGTTTATAGCACACATCAGGGCCTAACTAGCAGATGCTAGCTTCATAGTGGTCTGAGTTTCTGAGGCTTCAGAACAGCCCTGCATCCGCTACCTCCCTTGTTGGGGTGATTAATACAGAGGTATACTCAGTGCTCCCCAAATGGACAGGCCCTGTGACTGGACACAGGGCACAGAGGGTCAGGTGTTGGCAATGATGACGATGATGACAGCAACGATGGTGGCTCGGTTTTGAACATTGCCGAGTAGTGTTAGCATCTGAGCCTCTGCATGCATCTGGGCCTGCAGCTCAGCTGGCCCTAGGTCCCTCTCTGGAAAGTGTGGAGGAACTCAGTTCAGTTCAGTTGCTCAGTCGTGTCCAACTCTTTGCGACCCCATGGACTGCAGCATGCCAGGCCTCCCTGTCGATCACCAGTTTACCCAAACTCATGTCCATTGAGTCGGTGATGCCATCCAGCCATCTCATCCTCTGTCGTCCCCTTCTCCTCCTGCCTCCAATCCCTCCCAGCATCAGAGTCTTTTCCAATGAGCCAACTCTTCGCATGAGGTGGCCAAAGTATTGGGGTTTCAGCTTCAGCATCATTCCTTCCAATGAATACCCAGGACTGATCTTTAGAATGGACTGGTTGGATCTCCTTGCAGTCCAAGGGACTCTCATAAGAGTCTTCTCCAACACCACAGTTCAAAAGCATCAATTCTTTGGCACTCGGCTTTCTTCACAAAAGCCCTCACATCCATACATGACCACAGGAAAAACCATAGACTTGACGGACCTTTGTTGGCAAAGTAATGTCTTGGCTTTTGAATGTGCTATCTAGGTTGGTCATAACTTTTCTTCCAAGGAGTGCCTTTTAATTTCATGGTTACAGTCACCATCTGCAGTGATTTTGGAGCCCCCCAAAATAAAGTCTGACCCTGTTTCCCCATCTATTTGCCATGAATAATGGGACCAGATGCCATGATTTTAGTTTTCTGAATGTTGAGCTTTAAGCCAACTTTTTCACTCTCCTCTTTCACTTTCATCAAGAGGCTTTTTAGTTCCTCTTCACTTTCTGCCATAAGGGTGGTATCATCTGCCTATCTGAGGTTATCGATATTTCTCCCAGCAATCTTGATTTTTGCTTGTGCTTCTTCCAGCCCAGTGTTTCTCATGATGTACTCTGCATAGAAGTTAAATAAGCAGGGTGACAATATACAGCCTTGACGTACTCCTTTTCCTATTTGGAACCAGTCTGTTGTTCCATGTCCAGTTCTAACTGTTGCTTCCTGACCTGCATATAGGTTTCTCCATAGGCAGGTCAGGTGGTCTGGTATTCCCATCTCTTGAAGAATTTTCCACAGTTTATTGTGATCCACACAGTCAAAGGCTTTGGCATAGTCAACGAAACAGAAATAGATGTTTTTCTGGAACTCTCATGCTTTTTCGATGATCCAGCAGATGTTGGCAATTTGATCTCTGGTTCCTCTGCCTTTTCTAAAACCAGCTTGAACATCTGGAAGTTCAGGTTCACATGTTGCTAAAGCGGAGGGACTGACTGGCACTAAATTCACGCGCTTGACTGGCACTGATCAGAGTGGGAACAGAATTCTGGGGCACAAGAGGCTGGTTTATCCCCAAATGAGGGTATCTGCCATCCCTCAGTAGGCACCAGTTCAGCCAGTTGGGACAGTCTCCAGATGATTCTCGGGGGATCCAGAAAGGCGATCACACATCTGAAATGCTGGCCGCCAGTTCTCCACGTGATACCCGTCCACCCTGGGAGCTGGACGCTCTGCTGGCAGAAGGCTCCGCTGGGATGTGGCTCTTGGAGCCTGAAGCTGAGGAAGCAGCAGCTGGGCTTCTCTGGCTTGTGTGTTTGCAGGAACAGAGCGTCCCTTCATCACTGGCTTGGTTCACTGCTGCACAGCTGGCCAGGCTTGAATCAGATGGCAATGGAGCCCTCACCGGGGACTGAATGCATCCAGTGGATGAGCCCCCTGCAGCTGGGATTGCAGTTCCCCCGCATCTTTCAGTGCCCCTGACCTTTCCTGTGACCCCCGCAGCAACCAATGCTGGTACCAGTGCACGCATATTCTTCCTGAAAGTGATTGGCTTCTGGGAGGGTGGATTGGGAACACCAAAGTGAAAAAATAGACTGATATATGTAAATCAAGGGCCTTAGCTGGCACAGTTGCAAGTACTCACACAAAGAACTGGACTCTCGTGCATTCTCCCTTTTGGTGGGTCTGCCGTAGTCCAGCCCATCATCCCTTGATAGAATTACAGCTCCCAGGCGCATCCGCTGCCTGCAGGGTCCTGCGTGTGGCAGCGCTGACTCACTGGCGAGGGCATGTGACAGAAGCAGAGAAAATCCAGGGTGCAGCATGTCCCACGTAGGACCCGTTGCCTCTCCCATCTTTCCTGTGGAAGCAGAGGCTGCTCAACTGTCCAAAGCCCCGTGGCATGGAGGCTTTTGGAGATGTGGCCTGCAACCACGTGGGTGACTGACCTGAGGGGCTAAGTCCTGCTCCAGGGAGCAGAGAAAGGACGGCCATGGCCTGGAGGAGCTGATAAACAAGGCAAAACACAGTGGGCAAAGCGAGGGTGGAGGGGGCGTGGAGAAGGTTCTGTGACTCGGGCCTGAGCTAGCTCCTCTGTCTGCCTGGCAGCATGACCCGGAACGGGCTGGGGCGGCCACCAGGCTGGAGATGGCTCAGAGGGGTGAGGCAGTGCCGACATCCAGCTGAATGGAGACTTCCCCTAGTCTGCATTTTTTCCATTTTTCCGCTGAAATCAGGAAAATCGAGAGTGGGGACAGGAAGAGGAGGGCACCTACCACTTCTGTGCCCTGGGGCTTCGTGTTTATCAGCAGTCAAGTCCCTTTGGGCATTTGAGTTTTTTAACTAGATTCTGAGCTCCTTGAAGCTGGATTCAAGCTGTTTATTCATTTATTCAAAACATAATTATTGGGTGTGTGCCAGCCACTGTTCTAGGCATTGGAGAGACACCAGGAACAAAACAAAGACCCCCTAACCTCTGGGAGCTTCTCTTGTAGTGGGAGGAGAGAGAGGAACCATGAAACTATAGTGAACAGCAGAGCAGAGAAGACTCTGGTGAGTCCCTTGGACAGCAAGATCAAACCAGTCAATCCTAAAGGAAATCAACGCTCAGTATTCACTGGGAGGACTGAAGCTGAAGCTCCAATACTTTGGCCACCTGATGTAAAAAGCCGACTTGTTGGAAAAGATCCTGATTCTAGGAAAGATTGAAGGCAGGAGGAAAAGGGGGCAGCAGAAGATGAGATGGTTGGATGGCATCACCAACTCAGTGGACATGAGTTTGAGTAAGCTCTGGGAGATGGTGAAGGACAGGGAAGCCTGGTATGCTGCAGTCTGTGGGATCTCAGTTGGACACGACTGAGTGACTGAACAACAACAAAGAACGTCTTCGGATGTGAGACAAACTCAAGAAAAGCAGCTGCAGTGAAGCAGAGAAGGGAGGGGATGTCCTCTGGGGCTGGGGGGCGCACCTCTCCTTAGGGTAGCCTCAAGGGGAAGGTTACAGGGGAGTACAGATTTTAAGGAAATGAGGGAGTGGGTCATGGAGAAGTCTGGAGGAAGAGCTTTTGGGTCAGAAAGCATAGCCAGTGCAAAGGCCCTGAGGCAGGAGTGTGCCTGGTGTGTCAGGAACAGCAGAGAGCAGCGTGGTGAGGCAGAGTGTGATGGGGGTGAGGTGTGGGGTGAGGAATGAGGGTCCGAAGCAGATGCACCTTTCAAGCCGTTGGAGCACTCTTGAGTTTACACTGAGGGAAGTGGGAACACCCTAACCTGGGAGCCCGTGCTGTTTAGCATGGTTCCTGCAGGAAACTTCAGTTATCTTGAAATAACCCATCTCAACAGGGACGCAAGCACCACATCTCTAATGAGCAAGAAAATCCCATCCTGCTCAGCACCAGAGTCCTCCATCCAGGAAACTGGGTTTTGCTGGGGTGGGGACATGTGTGCTTCATTCACATGCAGGCTGGGGGGCTGCATGTCGATGAGAACAAGGCCCCCTGGTTACTTCCCTCTCTGGGTGCTCAGCGGTTTATTGACAGGCGATTGCAAGCGTCCAGCCTCAAGTCCCCAGGCTTCTTCTGCTTCCGGCTCTTTTGCCATCATTTGCAATGAGATTAGGGTTCTGGGCCGAATGTTTCAGGTCACTGAGAGTCACCACTATTTCACAATTCATTATTTTTTAACAAGATGTAGTCAAACATTCCTCCTAATGAAATACCAGCTAAGTGCTTGGTTTATCACTGTTTCATCAGATGATAAGATATTTTATTTTGCATGAGTGTTGAACATGCCTCTTTAATCATAAATATCTTGGGATTAATATCTTTGGATTAATTCACGTTACAAGCATTTATTAGCTCTTCATGGAGTGCCAGACGCAGAATCAGAGGGCCAGACTAGGCAGTGCTTGGTTGAGAAGGACAGAGAAGTTGGTCAGGGTAGGGGGCCTGGGGATGGGCAGCACCCTGAGGTTGCTTTCTAAGTAGTCCCAGCACCATCTCAACATGACCAGCTGGTTCCCACAGAGGCCAACGCTGGGGTGTGTGTGTGTGTGTGTGTGCCTGTGTCTGTGTGAGTCTGTGTGTATGTCTGTGTGTGTCCGTGTCCCTGTTTTGGGTGATGCCTCGGCTGCTGCGACACTCGCTGATAATTGGCCGATGGTGGAGAAGAAAGCCAAGCTCCTCTTGTTAATGGAAGTGGCCTGTTAGCTCTTCATGTTTCGCCCGCCTCGGGTTTTATTCTCCCCTTTGAGCTTGGCTATGCTGCCCAGTCGCCCCACTGATGTCGCCGCAGTTGTACATTCTGGACGCGTGTGTGGGCTTTGGCTCAGCAGCCCAGGTCACTCAGGGTTTGGCATGTAACACACACACCCATACATCACCCCGGAGTTGATTCCATCAGACGTTCGCTTGCTGATCACCCCGTTCTGGAATGAGTGTAGGGCTGTTTGGTGGCAATGAGCGACCCTGCTTCCTATGCAGCTGGTTGCAAAGCCACGTGCTGTTGGTTATGGTGGACATAAACCCAAGTCACCGTGAACTCTCCCCACCCCACCTGCCATGACATTTGGAGCTCTGTGCATCTGAGACAAAAATGGAAAAAATTGCACATTGTGTGGCTTCCCTGGTAGCTCAGAGGTAAAGAATCCACCTGCCAGTGCAAGAGACCCAGGAGATGCGGGTTTGATCCCTAGGTCAGGAAGATCCCCTGGAGAAGGAAATGGCAACCCACTCCAGTACTCTTGCCTGGAGCCTGGTGGGCTACAATTCATGGGGTCACAAAGGGTGGGGCATGACTGAGTGACTAAGCACGTGCATCCCTAATGCCCGTTGGGTCAGAGGGCCACCTGAAAAGTGATGTGATGTGTGGACTGTCCCAAGCAGGGCTGCCTGCTCCTCTGGGCAGTGTGACTCAGGCACGGCAGGGTCTTTACATCCACCTTCTGAGAGGCTGGCCCCACACTGCGAGGCTCTGCTGGTGCTTGTGGGTAGGGCTGGACGCTTGAGCTTGGCAGCAGGATGGTTGAGCATGTGATGGGGGGGCGGTGCTGAAGCTACACTTCCCAGGTGCAAACCTGGCATTGCCTCTCAAGAGCGGTGACTTGGAGCAAGCCCCTCCCCTCGGCAGCCCCCTCCCCGCCTATGTTATTTGGAGGATAAAGGAGTCCATCGATATATGTCAAGTGCCCAGAGCATCGCTGGGCATGCTTCCCATGGTCACTGGGTGTTAGTAATGGTTATTATTACCTGAAAAAAATAAATAAAACAAGAAAGCGTGCTGCTACCCCTAGGCACCTCACAGGAGCCCTGCAGGAAAAGGGTCAACATGAGGCTTGTTTGATGCATGTGGAAACCGACGCCCAAAGGGGAGAAGGCCGTGGGTAGGGTGTGTGGGCCAGTGGGTGGGGCTCCGACCATTCCAGTGCCCCGTGGATCTCACCCTGCCTTTGTGCTGAACATCCCGCAGGCCCAGCCCCGGAGGCTGGAGGCCTAGGAGGGGCCCAGGAGCTCTTTGGGGAGCTGAGTCTAAGCCACTCACAAACCAGGAAGCCAGCAAACAAAGTTACTAGTTTGATTGGTTTTGAAAAGCTAGACCCCCTCCCCTACCAGCTCTCCCATCCCAATGATCTATTTGCCCGGAGGTGGAAGGTGAATAAGTATCTCTAGAGTGCCTCTTTGTGGCAGACGTCGTGCGGGCGTTTCTGTGCCTCTGTGGCAGAGGTCAGGTGGGCATTTTTGTGTTCATCTCGCTTCAGCCCGATGGCGGCATGTGATGGAGCTGCTGCTGTCCCTGTTTTTCAGACGCGGGAACTGAGGCGTGTTGGGTGAGGCTCACTCGGCCAACAAGCGGGTCTGAGATCTGGGCTCAGGTCTGCCCTCATGTTTCGTGGGTTTTTTCCTTAGTCCTCATGACCTGTCTCCTTTTTTGGGGGGCAAATCTGTCTCCTGGTTCCCAAGTCCCTTAGCAGAGCTGTTTGAACAGAAGGATGCTAGTTGCTTCCTCAGAAGGTGAGTGGGCTAGGCCCGGGAGAGCCTGGAGGTTCCCCTCTCAGCTTGACCACGATAACTGCTCCCACAGATCCAGACAGAATTCTAGGCCATGTCGCCCGCCCTTTCCCTTACCTGCCCTTCCAGCCTCCAGCCTCTTTCCCTCGCCTTTCCTTCTCAGTCAGATTTCTTCCCTGGCCTGCCTCTTGTCCCCTTGCTGCCTCCTCCCCGCTCTCCTCTGTCACTGAGGAGCCCCACAACACCCACTCAGCAGGTTGTCTGTGCCGAGGCAGGGGCCCCGCCCCCTGTTCCCAGGACGTGAGCATCGTGAACACCTTCCTATGAACTGCTAGCTGGAGAGGCCACCTGGCCGGCCAGTGGATGCCACCTAGGAGCTGGCCCAGCAGCCTGTGTCCCCGGGCACTGCCACCGTCACCGGCACACCAGCTCCAGGTGGCCCTGGCCCTGACAGAAATAAAGGTGACTGCCCGGAGCTCAGAGCCGCCCTGCGAACATTCTCCTCTCCTCCCAAGTGTTCCAGTAAACTGCCAACACTCAAGCCTCGGACTAGTCATTTCCTTCTCCACAAAGGCCTCTCCAGTAACCACCCCCACCCCGCCCACCTACCCCTGTCCTGGCACGGTTCCCCACCCCTTCCTCCATGCCCCCAGTGTGCTCTGTTTTGTGTCCGTCCTTGTGGCACACTCAGCAAGCAATACATCACAACTCCTGGCTGGACTGTGAGCTTCTAGCCCAGTGCCTGGGGTTTCATCAGGGCTTAACCCCGCTGGAGACTGCCGCAAAGCCAGCTGCCCACATCATCTAATTTGCTCCTCGCTTGTATTTAGGGCGTTGCGACAATCTGAATTCACTGGAAATCCTCTCGGTAAACAGTTTTTAAATTGAGAAATAACATGAGTAAAGTGCATAAAAGTGCAATGATCTTTGCTGTACTGCTTGATGGCTTTGGACCAGTGGATACATTCATGTGTTCAGGTGCCCCTCGCTTTTGGAAAGTTTGCCTCTCTCTAACCAAAGTCCTCGCTACAAAAGACTGAAAGAAGCCCAAAGAGGCTTTTCACTTTTAGACAAAAGGTGAAAAGGGAAAATAAGGTGCACACTGGTTCTGCAGCAGCTGTTCAGCGGCAGTGCACCTCCCGAGCAGCTCCACCACCATCAGCACCTGGGGGTCAAGGCCCGGAGCTTTGAGCTGTGGCTGTGAGCATCCATGCTTCATCCCCGTTTAGTCTGTGTGCCTGTCAGCAAGGTGTGTCCTAAGGTAATAGCTTCTTCGCTTCGTCCTAGCTTACAGAGGGTCTCGTAGGACTGCTCTACTTTCAGATCATGGGGGAAGCTGTGATTCAGGTCAAGAGAAAAACGCCTCTGATGTCCCCTGCAGCTCCTTCTCAGTCTATAACCAGCACCCCCACCCCCACCCCCACCCCCACCCCCACCCCTGCCCCTTCCACCAGCGAATCACCATTCTGACTTCCAGAGGTGCGTTTTAAAAAGTTTTTTTTTTTTTTCAATTCAATTGTGAAATACCTACAGCAAATACTATTTACGATGGATGAACCATTTTTTTTTTTTTTTGGATGAACCATTTTTAAATATACAATTTGGTGGCATTAGGTACATTCTTTAAAGGCATTCTTTACATTTTAATGGCACTGCTAAACAACTGAAAGATACAGAAGCGACTACAGTAGAAAGTGAAAGTTCCCCCGACCTCAGTATCTTCCTAAAAAGGAACCACCGTTTTCAGTTTGTGTATCCTTCCAGACCTTGCTCTGTGTACTGTCATTGGTCAATATCTGTCAGCTCAGGAAAACCTGGTGTGTATGTACGTGTTCTGAGTCGGCAGTTTTTTAACTGTAAATAGAATCCTTGATTGGTTGATCACAACGGGGTCTTGCTGGTGTGGTGTGTGTCGGGCTCTTTCTGGCGCGGGGTGTGTTGGGGCCTTTCTAAGGGGCACACCCAGACCTAGTGGAGGATGTTCTGTCTGCCCTCTGGCGTCAGTGGTTCTGCCTCTCCTTTTCCACTCAGCTGCCTGGGCCTTGCAGGTTCCAGTCCTTACTCCTGACCCTCTCGCTGTGCTTGCAGGCCCTGTTCTCAGGTCCCACAGCCCCTGAGAGGCCTTAGTTATCACTGACCCCCGGGGAAGTCACTCTTCTCCAGTATTTAACTTTGAAGCAAGGACCAAAGGTCGGAGGCAGGCAGGTTGGTGGAAGGTGTCATTAACCAGCAGGTGGGGGCAGACGCTCTCAGGAGAACTTAGACCTCTAGGTCACCCTTGAAGTCACATTTCTGGCCTTCAGCTGCCTCTGACCCCAGATGCCAGCCTAAACGTGCAGCCACGGAGCCCACAGCCCCTCTGCTGCATCCCCCACTCGGGTACAGGCAGCGTCTTAGAGTCAGCAAGAAGGGTCCCCTGACTCCACTCTTTCTGTTGCTTGGGTTCCAGAGCCCTGTGAGGTGGGCCCTGGGTGAGTGAAACCTGAGCCTTTGGCCTTTGGGAAATGTAGACCTTGTATGCAGGAGGCTTGTCTCCGAGACATGCATGCTGTGCTTTCTTTATGGGAAGATAAACCCAAAGGCCTTCTGATTTTTGACTCTGATGGGGGCTTTCCCATTTCTTCTGGTTGGTCCCTTGGTGCTGGCTCTTCCACTAAGTTCAGCTACTGAGGTCTTAGGCTCCTTTCTTCATCCACCCTCACCCACCCACCTCAAACTTTCTTGTTTTCTTCTTGATCTCCCCATCACGTTGGATGTAGTTTGGTACAGGCCACCATTCAGCAGCCTGTCAAGTCCTGCTCTGGTCCAGACACCTGGTTTAGGACGAGAACTCACTGGGGCATGAGATGGCTCTTCTCTCAGGGGCTTTCTGGGAGAAAGGTCATCTGGAGTTGTCCAGTAGAACATGAAGATTCCTGGGAGGCCTGACAGCCAGAGGCCCTTGTAAGAAACAGCAGGAATGATACCAATCCCAGCCCACACTTCCCAACCACTGTCAGCTTCTCCATAGTAATGACTGGATCTTTTATTTAAAATAATTTTACTAATTTTTGACTGCTGGATCTTTGTTGCTGCATGGGTTTTTTTTTTATGGTGTGCAGGCTTCTCAATGGGGCGGCTTCTGTTATTGTGGAGCACAGACTCTGGAGTACAGGCTCCATAGTTATGACACACGGGCTTCATTGTTCTGTGGCATGAGGGTCTTCCCAGATCAGGGATTGAACCTGTCTCCCCTGCATTAGCAGGTGAATTCTTTACCACTGAGCTGCTAGGGGAGCCCTTATGGGATCTTGATGTTGTTAAGTTATTAAGCAAAACAAAATCAGGCTTTTTAAATATAGAAGAAAATAAAATCTACAACTCCAATGTCCAAATGATCCCTGTTGAATATTTGCAAAAGTGAATTGCATACATGATTAGAAATTTCAAACCAGACAGAAAGATACAGAAATGAAAAACTTAAAGTTCGTGTCCCACCTTGTTTCTTTCCCCAAACAGGAAACTCTAATATATTCCTGTGCAGCTTTCCAGGAAAAGTTGTGTTTACACCATCATGAAGCTTTACCTAAAAAGGGACCCTGCTTTGTTTCCAGTTCTTGCATTTTTTTTAATCCAGAGGCTGTTTCTGCATCAGTAGATCTAGGTATAAAAAGACCTCAGTCTTTTTATATCCACGTGGATTCCCACTTTATAGACAGACCATAATTACCCCCCCAATCCCCTTTTGATGGACATTTAGGTTATTTCCAGCTACTTACTGGGTAGGTTGTGTTTTAAAGGTTTGAAATTTCCCTGGTAAGCATTCTTCCCCCTCTTACCTCCTCAACACCTGATCATCAAGAAAAACAGATCCCTTGGAAAGTTTTAAATTCATTTTCACAGTTGATTTTTTTTTTTTTTCTTTCATGAAGTCAGGAACAGGAAGGTAACTGTCTGTCTGTTGGTTGCTTGTTGCATGGCCAAGCTCTGAAGGAACTTTCTCTCTTTTTTTAAATAATATATTTTGCTTCCAGTGACTTTTTAAACAAATTTATTTTTGGCTGTGCTGGATCTTTGTTGCTGCATGGGCTTTTTCTCTAGTTGCGAAGAGCAAGGTCTACTCTCGAGCTGCGGTGTGCAGGCTTCTCGTGGCGGTGTCTTCTCGGGGAGCTCTAGTCTCGTGGACTCGGTAGCTGCTGCACATGGGCTCAGTAATTGCGGTTCCCGGGCTCTAGAGCACAGGCTCAGTGGTTGTGGCGCACAGGCTTATTTGCTCTGTGGCCTGAGGGATCTTCCTGGATCGGGTATCGAACCCTTGTCTCCTGCATTGGCAGGCAGGTTCTTGACCACTGAGCCACCCAGGAAGCCTGAAGGAGCTTTGCATCCATGATTTCCTTTAGCTCCAGGAGGCCAGAATTACTGCCCCATGGTTTAGAAGGAGCCAGGAACTGAGAGAGGCCTCACTGCTCACGAAGGTTCCAGCTGGCGTCCACAGCACCCTGACCAGCCCTGGACCTTATCCACCGCTCCTCCTCTCCTAGTGCGGCCAGTTGTCCTGGACATCTGAGTCCACCCAGAGCTCAGGGAGTGCTGTCTGCATCCGTCTATGTGAATTTTTGCTCGAAGCTTCTGACCGAGTGATGGTTTGCTCTGCGTGGGGTCTCACTTTTCTGTTTCTGAAACCTTCAGTTGTGTGTGGCGTGCAATTCCCTGGGAGTGAATGGTAATCAGAGGAAGCAATCGCTTCATCTTAGGGCCCTAACCTACCAGGTCTGAGTCCTTCCAGAAGGGTGAGGAGCATCCAGCGCTGCGTTCCGCCATGCAGCATCCTAAGTGGGCTCTGATGGATACTGTCTGTCAAGAGGTGCGCGCCTGGAACGCTGCTGTCTCTGGGCTCTCCATTCTTGGCATCTGTAACGCACTGTCGGCTTCCTGGACAGTTGAATCATGTCTCGATTTTATCTGTTTTTGTGGATGAATAATCCAAAGTAGGTAAATAAAAATTAATGTCTGGGTTTGGATACTAATTTAACTTTCAGTTAGGTTTTGTTTTGAGCATTATTGAAATTAATCTGCGTTCTTAGAGCACATTCCACTTATTGGCAGAGTATGGTGGCCCCCAGAAGACAGTAGGTAGTTGTTCGGGATAAATTCAGATGGATAGACCGAATCGAGATAATGGAAAAGTTTGCTTTCAAACGTTTCTGTTTTTCAATGACAAAGTGATGTCTGGATATCACCTGGACCCTGCAGAGAGAAAAACTCTTCCATCAGAATCCTGCCCTGAACAGATGAGGGACGAGTTTTGATCCTTGCTCCTTTCTGGACCTGGTTCATTTGCATATAAATACTATTTAAAGGGTGCTAAGCAGGGACTAAGGTCCGTCTAGTCAAGGCTATGGTTTTTCCTGTGGTCATGTGTGGATGTGAGAGTTGGACTGTGAAGAAGGCTGAGCGCCGAAGAATTGATGCTTTTGAATTGTGGTGCTGGAGAAGACTCTTGAGAGTCCCTTGGACTGCAAGGAGATCCAACCAATCCATTCTGAAGGAGATCAGCCCTGGGATTGCTTTGGAAGGAATGATGCTAAAGCTGAAACTCCAGTACTTTGGCCACCTCATGCAAAGAGTTGACTCATTGGAAAAGACTCTGATGCTGGGAGGGATTGAGGGCAGGAGGAAAAGGGGACGACCGAGGATGAGATGGCTGGATGGCGTCACTGACTCGATAGACGTGAGTCTGAATGAACTCCGGGAGTTGGTGATGGACAGGGAGGCCTGGCGTGCTGCGATTCATGGGGTCGCAAAGAGTCGGACACGACTGAGCGACTGAACTGAACTGAACTGAACTGAACTGAAGCAGGGAACTGAGTTTGAGCTCCTGGTGAAGCATTATTATTTTAGAAGAGCCTGGGGCTTTGGGATTGGGCTCTCGCAGAATCGAGAGCCCAGATTCTGACTCTGCAGCCAGTAACTGTGTGACATTGGGCAAGTCACCTAGCCCTTCTGGGCCTCATTTTCTCATCTGTAAAATGGGATTGATAATCTCTATATCTCATGGTTGCTGTAAGGATTGAGACACAGCTGTGGTTTCCACAATGCAGGGTATGAATTGTGATGACACACAGGCCCTTTTCTTTTCTCTTAGAAACCTTTGGACTTTTTAGGGAAAAACCTCTTCCTTGGGGGCAGGTTTCCTTTGACGATGAGCTTTAACTCATCACTCATACCTGTTAGGCTCCCCTTCTAAAGAGAGCCAGCAATCTGGTTATATCCAACTCACCTTGCTTTTTCTTTTCTATTTTTATATTAGCGAGGCACAGTGGTGTTTCATTTCTGTTGTGATATATAGTTCCTCTTAAAATAAATATATTTAAATTGAAAGTTAACAATGACATCAGTGCGCTGTGGTTTAGACATAAATTGTGCAGATGGTAAGTGGTTTTGAATCCCAGCTCTGTCACCTCCTGGCTGTGTGGCCTTGGGTGGGTCATGTAACATCTCTGAACTTCCATTTCCTCATCTTAGCATAACTATTATTCTCTGGGGGTTTTGTAAACTGTTAAGTGAGATAATGTAGTCAGAGCCCTTAAAACACCATTGGGCACATAGAAAGTACCACCAAAGTATTAAAAGTGTGTTTCTGACCTTTGAGATGCGTGGAGCTGGTGTGGGTCAAGGGCACAGTGACTTGGGACTGTGGGCAATAAATAAATGGTAGCTGGTGCTATTGTTTAGATTATTTAATAGTGATGATGCGAAGAGCTGACTCATTTGAAAAGACCTTGATGCTGGGAAAGATTGAGGGCAGGAGGAGAAGGGGGCGACAGGGGATGAGATGATTGGATGGCATCACCGACTCAATGGACATGGGTTTGGGTGGACTCCAGGAGTTGGTGATGGACCGGGAGGCCTGGTGTGCTGTGGTTCATGGGGTCGCAAAGAGACACGACTGAGCGACTGAACTGAACTGAGTAGCGGTAATGATCAACGAAGACATAGAATTTGCTGTACTGAAGGGAATTTCTTGGGGCGGAAACCCTCAGACAGCTCCATAGGAGCCGGTGAGACCCCACTGTTCAACCTGTCCATTGTCTTGGTTCAACTTTCCAGGCCAAGCCAAGCATTCGGTGTTTCATTAAACCCACCGAGACGCTAGAGCGGTCCCTTGAGATGAACAAGCACAAGGGCAAGAGGCGGGTGCAAAAGAGACCCAACTACAAAAACGTTGGGGAGGAGGAAGACGAGGAGAAAGGGCCTGCCGAGGATGCCCAGGAAGACGCCGAGAAGGCTAAAGGTACAGAGGGTGGTTCAAAAGGCATCAAGACGAGTGGGGAGAATGAAGGTGAGTGCACGCGCCACCGCCAGCCTGCCCGCCGGGCCGTCCCGTGTCTGGTTCCCCGTGTGTGTCCCTGGGTGTGCCTGTCATTTCAGACACCTGTGCCCCTCACTCTGCACAGCCCACTCTTTGGTGACAGCTGTGGCCAGATCCACACAGGCCTGGGCAGCCTGGAGCGAGGCCCTTCCTCTTATCCCCTGCCCTGTTTCCCATTTGCCAAAAGAGAGTGTTTACTTTGTTATTAAGAGAATGAAATGGGCTAATGCACGTAACATGCTCAGAACAGTGCCTGGCCCATGCCATAAATGTCTCCCACTACTATTATTTAATAACTGCCGTCATTATTATTAATAGTATGGTCATCTTTATCATCATTGGTGTTCTTCCTTATAATCCCGATGACCCAGAATGATGACTTTTGACCGAAGTCGTTATTGCCAGTGCATTGCAGGAAGAAAAATGGCCCAGGGCTGATGAAATTAGATGCTTTTCATACGATTATGGTTTGGGGGGGAATCAAATATCAAATGCAACCCCCCAGATTCTTACATTGAGATTTTTTCCAAGCCCTCATCTGTTTAGAGTGAGGCGCACTGGTGTTCGGTGCACTGGGGTCAGGAGCAGAATCGTTCTGTCCTCTTCTCTGCCCTTGTCGAGGACGATTCTGGTTTCCTTTTCACCTCCCTCTTGTTTAGACACTAATGCCTCCATCTGGAGAGCATTGTCAGCCTCGGGGATGAAGCAAGTTTAAGCTGTTGCTTGTGTCATGGGCCGGGCTCGCAGCCACACAGATGGGGTCTCTGGCCACGGCCCCGGGCGCTCAGGGTGGAGGAGGTGATGGGGTCAAGTGAGGTGGGAGCTCTGCTTGCCAGAGGGGAGCTTCCAGCACACCTCCTGGGACAGATCCGGGCTCTCCCCAGTTCCCGCCTGCCTTCTGCTCGGGCTTGGGGGGAGCATCTCCTGTGAGCCCTCCTCTGGGTCCTGGGCTCACAGCAGCTCCTCTGCAGCCAGCTCGCCAGCCCATCAGCCTGGACTGTGCGAGTCCAGGCGCCCAAAGCTGGAAAATGGAGCCGCTCAGTAAATCAGTTGACTGGGAACTCATTTGTTTGGGGGAGTTTGCTGCAATTATGCAGCCAAAATCTGCCCCCATCCCCACCCCGCTAGCCCCATTCTGATGATCTTGGCAGCTCTCTGCGAATGCCACGATCATATTTCAATGAATATAACCCAAGTGTCTCCCTGCTGCCATCAGCCCTCTTTTTAGGCTGAGATCTCCAGCATGCTTTTTTTTCTGTCCAAAGTGTGCAGTAAGCATCTTGGTTTAGGAATTCCTTTCTGGTTCAGAAACCCTTTGCCAACAAATATCACTGTGGCGGGGAGGTGAGGGGTGGACACAAGGTAAGCCATATTTGTTTGCTTATTTGCATCATTTTTACTTTTTGGTCTAACTGGGGAGAAACTTGTCTGCTGAAACTTTTGGTTTAGCTGTCCTGTAGCCACCCTGGGGGGAAAATGGACGACTTCACCCCATTTTGTACAGTGTGTTCTCGTCAATTTTGTTTTGGAAAGATGCTACCTCTTTTTGTTCCAGTCCTTTTAAGGGCTGCTGTCTAACCAGGCCGGGGCTGTGACTAACCATGGTGTGGACAAGGGCAGGCTTGGCCTCAAACACACAATCCAGTGACTCAACTGGCAGCCTAGTCCTGGCTCACAGGGGCTGCAGCAGCTCTGCAAGGCTGCCGTCCCCGCTCCCTGTTGGGATCCAGGGCGTGGGGGGTGGGGGTTGGCCTCCCTGGGCCGGGGGGAGCTCCCCGCAGGCTGAGCCTGCCCTGTGCAGGGGGCACAGGGAGGCATGTTCACCAGCCTCCAGAACCCTGTTTCCCAGGTGATTACTCAGCCAGGTTGTGTCAGGCAAGGCTCAGATGAATTTCCCGAAAGACTTTGCTTAGATGTTTGATGCCAACTGATGTGGTTCTCCATGGCCCCCTCAGCTTTGTAATGCCCTCCTGTTTTCCTGGCCCAACTCATTGTAAATAAATACAACTTTTGCAGGCCCATCCAGCAAAGAGACACCTAACTGGGCAGCAACAGGTGTACTCTGGGGCTCTTGGAATTGTTTATTTGACTTCTCAGTATTCTCGTGTTTGAAGGTGTGGCCACTGGGTGCTCTCTCCTTAGACTGTCTCTGTGTTTGGGTGAAACCACACAGCTGTTAATTCCTGTGACTTGGAAGGGTGTTAGGCGCATTTTCTCACTTGGTTTCAAGCCAGAGGACAGTGTCAATGGGTAGATGGGAGATGTGACTTACAGTCCTGTCTCACCAGCCAGACCTACATGTGCCTTGGAGGGTGTCCACAAGCTCTGGACGTCATTGTCCTCATCTGGAAATTGTGACTCTAGGAAGTATAAAGACTTTTTTTTTAAAAACATGAGGATATGTTAGGATTCTTGTGGTTTTAAGATTTAGGTATTCAACTCAGACTAACTCAAGCAGAAAAGGCAGTTATTGTTAGTCTAACTGGGAGGCCCAGGAGGGGCTGGACTCGGGTGCATAGATGACCATCAGCAACTCAGGGCCCACATCCTGCCAAGCCACCAAGTAGAGAGAGCGCTGCAACTGAAGCCTGGGAGCCGAGGCTCACTGGTGCTGGTAGACCTGGCTTGCCCGCCCTGCAGAGGGATGGCCAGCACTGATTGGTCAGGCCAGCTGTGCATCTGCCCTATGTTACGCCCTCAGAAAGAAACACATTCATCAGAAGAAGGAGGTGTGGGTGCCGGGCTCACAGAAACAGCAGGTGCTCTCTTAGAAAACCATACTATTTCTGCGTACTCCTCCATTTCCCTCAGGCCAGCTGCTCCCTTCCTCTGTCTTTTCTTGTTTTCTTTTCCATTCCCTTCCTGTTTTGTGGCTGTTTTCTTCTCCCAGATATTTCTCTGTAACATGGTGCCTCTCACATCGTCCCTGGACCTGGTGAGGTGTTTGAGAGCCTTGGACTTCTTGAGTAAAGAGATGCTGGCCCCAGCTCCCCCTGCATACCCCGTCATCCCCACTTCAGCAGTGAAATCTTTACTTAAAAAGGCGGCAGAAAGCATAGGAATAAAAAGGCATGTGGTCACAAGTCACAAGTCTGCCATGACCTGATTTGAATGTGGCATCGACTTGTTTTTTTTTGACAAAGGCAGCACCCAGAATTCACACCTCCTCCACATTTAAGCCCAGACAAGGAAGTTGTGTGAAATGAATGTACAGCCCTGGACCCTTCACTCTCATCCCCAGTTTGCAGAGAAATATGCTCTGCCTCAGGTCCCCAATGATGGGCAACTCATTCTGAAACCAAAAAAAAAAAAATCATAGGACCTTTTAATTTTTAGAAATTGAGTGCTGAAAGGAAGACCAGGGTGCCCTGGTCCCTCTGGCCAGAGGAGTGTGCACCCAGATGCTCGTTCATGTCTTAGCCTACCCTTCAATCTAAACGACAGTCATTTCTTTTTGGATTCAGTTAAAGCAGTAACTTGGACATGAGTTTGGGTGAACTCCGGGAGTTGGTGATAGACAGGGAGGCCTGGCGTGCTGCAATTCATGGGGTCGCAGAGTCAGACATAACTGAACGACTGAACTGAGCTGAAAGCAGTAACTTAATAAGTGGACCTGAAACAAGAGAATGAATTGTTTTAATTCCTTGGTTGAAAAATATGGGAAAATCGGCTTTTTGCCTATAAGGAAAGGTGGCCATCAATTTCATGGCCTGACCTTCACATATGACTCCTCTCTTGAATCCCTGCAAGGGCATGGAAGGAGCAGGACGGGAGTGGCTGTGAGCCTGCCAGGTTGGCTGGGAGTTAAGGAGTCCCAAACTTGGCTTTATTTTTTTTTCCCCCTTCTGAAGTCTCTACTGAAATGAAATTGAACCTTCTGGCCTCATTTTTGCAAAGCCAGAGCCAACCCCAGGCCTAGCAGGTTTCTGATGAGGGCACGCCAAGGACTAGGTATCAGAAGGTCGAGGTCTGCATCCCAGACACCTATGACTCTGCCCCAGGGCTGCTGTGTGACACTGGGCAAGTCATTGCCCATTCTGTACTTCTTTACCCACAAGGGACCTGCGCGATGCCAGCCCTCAGGTTGTCAGAAATGAGAACCTTTAGTGCTTCAGCATTTAGCAGGTGACACATGACCACCAAATAGGAGCCCTGGCAAGGCAGTGGAGCAAGGAGCCCAAACTGGGACTTGAGCTCGGTTGGGGGGACATATGCTTGATCACCCTGGCGAGTTTCTTTGGGTCCTATTTCTCTGTTAATTTCTATAATGAACAGTGAGGTGGTTGAGTATGCGTATGCGTGTCTGTGTGTGTGTGTTTCTAGAGCAGGGCATGGGAGAGGGATGGGGAGGCTGAGCCACTGGGATACAGAGGTGTGGGGGCACCAGCTTTTCCAATGGGCTTAACTAGTATAAGGAGAAGGATTAGAGGTCAGGTTAGACAAATCCTCTGGAAAGCAACTTCCCAGGGAGAAAAAAAAAATTCTGAATTCAATCTTGTGCAGTCCAATGAATAGTAATAAAAAAAAGCAAAGGAAGGGTTACCACAAATACTCAGCACTTATGCACTGTGTCATTGCCAGGCACTGCTGGCCTCTTGGAATTCTGCTCCAAAGCCAGTCAACAGCATGCGGTCCTTCCCATATCTCCTAGGTAACCAGCAAGGGCATCCTTCTCCTCCTCTCCATAACCTTCTTTCTAAGGCCTTCTTATCATCCCCTGCCCCTCTTTTTATCATCTGGCCTCGCTGTGATGGCTGGAACACTGACCGCAGAGGGCAACTGAGAAAATCCTTGCGTTTGTCAAGTCAAAGACTGTTGGGAGGTCAGGCCTGCCATTTCCCTGAAAAGCACTTCATTTACCAAATATTAATCAGATTAGAATGCCCATCACCCTGGGAAGTTAATGAATTATGGCTGTTCTTTAAAAAAAAAAAAATCCACAGTGACAGAGTACTGGGAAAGCTTAGGGATTTAGCCAGAGTTGTCACATCAGGGGACAGAGTCCTGAGAGTCCGCGGACCTCTCCTGCTCGTTCAGCGATTCACACAACCATTACTGCCTTCCAGCCCCAGAACACTTCATCCTCCCAAAGCAAAACCCTACCCGCTAAACATCTCCCTGTTCTCCCTCCCTCCTGCCCCTGACAGCCTCCACCCTGCTTCCTGGCTGATGCATTTGACCACTCTAGGTGCCTCATATAAGTGGAATCAATACAGTGTTTGTCTTTTTGAGACCAGTTTCTTTCACGGAGCATCAGGTACCCAAGATTCATCCGTGTTATAACGTGGCAGGATTTTCTTCCTTTTTAAGGCTGAACGATATTTCATTTTTTGAATAGACTCCATCTGGCTTTTCTTTTTTAAATTTCATTTATTTTAATTGGAGAATGATTAGTTTACAATATCATGATGGTTTTTGCCATACATCATTATGAATCGGCTACAGGCACACTTGTGTCCCCTCCCTCCTGAGCCCGCCTCCCGCCCATGCCTCCAGGTTGTCACAGAGCACCGACCTTGGATGTCCTACATCATCCATCAAACTACCAGCGCTCTCCATGTTACATATGGTCATCTCACATCAGCCCTCCCTCTCCCTCTCTTACTGATTCCAAAAATCTGTTCTTCGTGTCTCCTTTGCTACCCTGCACATTAGTACCTTCTTTCTAGATTCCATATATATGCGTTGCTGCTGCTGCTGCTAAGTCGCTTCAGTCGTGTCCGACTCTGTGCGACCCCATAGATGGCAGCCCACCAGGCTTCCCCGTCCCTGGGATTCTCCAGGCAAGAACACTGGAGTGGGTTGCCATTGCCTTCTCCAATGCATGAAAGTGAAAAGGGAAAGTGAAGTCGCTCAGTCGTGTCCGACTCTTCGAGACCCCATGGACTGCAGCCTACCAGGCTCCTCCGTCCATGGGATTTTCCAGGCAAGAGTGCTGGAGTGGGGTGCCATTGCCTTCTCCTATATATGTGTTAGTATATGATATTTGTCTTTCTCTTTCTGCCTTGCTTCACTCAATGGTCACCTGGGTTGGTTGTACCTTTTGGCTGCTGTGAATGTGGATATGCAGACACTATTTTCCTGAAGAGGTTTTTGTGGAAACAATAGAGGCTAAGCAAGGTCCGGGGCTTCCGAAGGGGCTTGCTGAAGCTGGAGGAGCTGGACACTTGAATTTTTGCTCCCAGCCTGGCAGCTTCACATCCTTCCACTCCCAGAGGCCCAAATCAGTTGTGTGAGGGGTTGCACCACCACCAGGCTGGATACTGGAGCCTTCAGGCTTGTGGGCCACAGTGCCTGGCACAGAAACTAATACCACACAGATGCTCGTTTACACCATGCAGGTAGTTTGGGAAGAGGAGCCCACCTCTTGACCCCTCTGTGCCTTGGTTTCCTTTCCATAAGCTGCAGAGGTTCCACTAGGCCAGTGTTGGCCTGACTGTGGGATGTGGAGATGGCTTTGGGTGGGACAGAGAGAGAGGGCCTTGAAGACCACAATGAGAGGTTTCTTGTCGGGGTCTCAGCTCCAGGGGGTGGGGTGGGGGAGCCTCGTGGTTGGTGTGTGCCTTTGACCTCCTCATGTTCTCCAGACACCCCTTTCCATGCGTACAACAGGCCTCGGCATTTTTTGTTTACTTATCATGTGTTTATTTTTCACAGTTGCTCTCTGTCGATACTGGTTTTATGCTGATAGTAGTAATTCCTAAAAATGTTTTATTTGAAAATAATTTCAAGGTTATAAAAAGTGAAACGAAAAAACAAAAATAGTGTAAAGAACACTTGTTTAGCCGCTTTCACATTTTAACATCTTATACTCCATTTGCTTTCCTATCTGTATTTTCTCTCCCTCTCCACACACTGTGTGCCTGTCTCTCTGTCTGTCTGTCTCTCTCTCACACACACACACTCCTTTTTTTCTGGATAGGTTGCATCCAGCACACCCCTTCCATCCTAAACTCTTCAGCCTGCATTTGCTAAGTACAGGGCATTCTCCTTTGGGACCACAACACAGTTACCACCTGTGTAATGGTTTCCTTCTATCCAGGTTCCAGGTTATCCATTGGCCTAATGACATCCTTTGTAGCATATTTCCTCCCTCCAGGGACAGAATCCAGTCCAGGGTCAGGTCATACCTTGATTTACCACGTCCCTTTACAACACAAGCTGGAATCAAGATTGCCAGGAGAATCAAGATTGCCAGGAGAAATATCAATAACCTCAGATATGCAGGTGACACCACCCTTATGGAAAAGCCTCTTGATGAAAGTGAAAGAGGAGAGTGAAAAAGTTGGCTTAAAGCTCAACATTCAGAAAACAAAGATCATGGCATCTGGTCTCATCACTTCATGGGAAATAGATGGGGAAACAGTGTCAGACTTTATTTTGGGGGGGCTCCAAAATCACTGCAGATGGTGACTGCAGCCATGAAATTAAAAGACACTTACTCCTTGGAAGAAAAGTTATGACCAACCTAGATAGCATATTCAAAAGCAGAGACATTACTTTGCCAACTAAGGTCCGTCTAGTCAAGGCTATGGTTTTTCCAGTAGTCATGTATGGATGTGAGAGTTGGACTGTGAAGAAGGCTGAGCACCGAAGAATCGATGCTTTTTGAACTGTGGTGTTGGAGAAGACTCCTGAGAGTCCCTTGGACTGCAAGGAGATCCAACCAGTCCATTCTGAAGGAGATCAGCCCTGGTATTTCTTTGGAAGGAATGATGCTAAAGCTGAAACTCCAGTACTTTGGCCACCTCATGGGAAGAGTTGACTCATTGGAAAAGACTCTGATGCTGGGAGGGATTGGGGGCAGGAGGAGAAGGGGACTAGAGAGGATGAGATGGCTGGATGGCATCACTGACTCGATGGATGTGAGTCTGAATGAACTCCGGGAGTTGGTGATGGACAGGGAGGCCTGGCGTGCTGCGATTCATGGGGTCACAAAGAGTTGGACACGACTGAGCAACTGAACTGAACTTACTCTCCTTTACTCTGGATATTGTCACAGTCTGTCTTTCTCTTTTCCAACTTCGACGTTTTTGAAGAATACAGAATCTCCTCCACCTTTGTTTCAATAGAACGTTCCCCATTCTGTCTTGGATGTTTCTTTCTGATTAGGTTGAGGTTAAGCGTTCTTGGCTGGAGTCTGGCACAGGTGACATGTCCTTCCCAGGGTGTCACTTCTGGAGGCACATGATGCCCTTCTGTCCTTCATGGGTGATGTTAATTTTTGCCAACAGGTGAAGATGTGGCCCAGCTTCTCCACTGTATCATTACTTTTTCTTTTAGCAGCTAATTTGCAATCCATGGGAAACAGTTGGACATAATGCAGATATCCTGTGCCTCATTAAAATCTCCCCTTAGAACCTTCTGCACACATCCCCTTCCTGTTGGTGGGGATGTAAATTGGTGCAACCACTATGGAAAATAGTACAGAGGTTCCTCTAAAATGTTAAAATAGTGTTATCAGACGAACCAGCAATGCCACTCCTGGGCATGTATTCAGAAAAGACGAAAACTCTAATTGCAAAAAGATACAGGCATTCCAATGTTCATAGCAGCACTATTTACAATATCCAAGACATGGAAGCAACCTAAGTATCCACTGATAGCTGAATGGATAAAGAAGGTATATACACAATGTAATATGACTCAGCCATAAAAAAGAATGAAATAATGCCATTTGCAGCAACATGGATGGACCTAGAGATTATCACACTAAGAGAAAGACAAATATCGTACAATAGCACTTGTATGTAGAATCTAAAAATATATATACGAATGAACTTACAAAACAGACTCACAGACATAGAAGACATATGATTATGAAAGGGGAAAGTGGGGGAGGGATAAGTTAGGAGTTTGGAACATTACTGTATAAAATAGATAAGCAACAAGGACCTACTGCATAGCACAGGGAACTATATTACTATCTTGTAATACCCTATACAAGAAGGAGAAGGCAATGGCACCCCACTCCAGTATTCTTGCCTGGAAACGCCCATGGACAGATGAGCCTGGTAGGCTGCAGTCCATGGGGTTGCAAAGAGTCAGACGTGACTGAGCGACTTCACTTTCACTTTTCACTTTCATGCATTGGAGAAGGCAATGGCAACCCACTCCAGTGTTCTTTCCTGGAGAATCCCAGGATGGCGGGGCCTGGTGGACTGCCGTCTTGGGGTCGCACAGAGTCGGACACGACTGAAGCGACTTAGCGACAGCGGCAGTAACCTATAATGGAAAATATGGAAAAGAATATGTATGTGTTCGAGAATACACACATGTATTCTAATGAATCACCTCACTGTACAGCTGAGACTAACACAGTGTTGTCAGTTGAATAGCACCCCGCTAGCTGTGGCGTCATTGATGGTCCTTGCTGAGTCTTTATCAGGACCGCGGGAGAAGACTGGTTTCCAGTGTCAGCACTTGGTACTCCACTGCGGGCGAGATTCCTGCCTTCTTCCCATTCATTCGTTTATCTATCCTTGGCACAGACTCATGGATTCCAGTTTTTTAGTGGTTTGTATTTCAGTACTGTATTTAATGAACTGGATGCTCAAATTGTCCCAGATTTGGCCCTTGAGAACCCTTTCAAGCTGGGTGCTATATCTTTGTGATCTGCCCTCTTCCTTTTTTTTTTTTTTTAAACAGTTGTGACACTTTCTGTCATAACAAGGTATTTCAGGTTCATTTTCCACCAACTCTGCCCTTCCTCACGGTTAATTTCTCTGGAAAGCCCTGTTCCCTTTCAGTGGTCAATGACTGAATGGTTTTCAACAGGCCAAGATCTGGGCACCAGATGTGCTTGTGACTACGTGGGGTGTTGCTATTTGAACCCTTCAGTGAACAGAGCTAGGAAATACATGCAGGTATATATACAAAATGCACATTACCAACATCTCCAATTCTAGTCCGTCCCAGGAGTGTTTTTTCTTGACTTGCCCCACTCGATTTGATGTCTCTTCCTTTACAGTGAGAGGCTGGCTTCTAATGACATCAAAACATTTACTATTTGCTCAATCCTATAATACATCCTTATGAAGTTTCACAATTGTTTGATAAATAAAGAGTTGCTTGCAGTTCCCTGTCCCCTCCCCCAAATACTTCACCTGTCCCTAAGCTGAAGCTATAGAGTCAAGTTTTGTGTCATAAACTATTGGGGTTTGTCTGTCTTTCCTTTCTTTTCCCCCTTCAGGATAGATATGGTATTCATTTGAAATATATTTTATATTTTAGTCTCTCTCTCTCTCTTTTTTTTTTTTCTGTTTAGTTAAAGGTTTGCCCTTCCCATTTTTATTGATTTAATTTCTTTCTGTCTTTAAAAAAAAATAGTTTGGAACATTAACCAACTCAAAACTATGCAAAAGAGTTTGTTCAAGGAAATATCCTTCTTCCCACATACCTTCCATCCTGTTCCCCTCCCTCTTGTAGATAACGAACTTACTGCCTTCGGGAATATCCTTCCTGTGTTTCTTCGTGTAGAAAGGAGCAGAGGTGTGCATGCGTTATTGTTTTCCCGTCTTTCTTACACTCAGAGTGCAGTCCGCCATATATGCTCTTTGGCCCTTGGCTCTCTCCACGTAGCCTTGGCTCCGGAAATCGCTCTGTATCAGTTCACAGCGGCCTTCCTCATTCCTTTCCCAGCTGTGCCATGTGTACCATGGTCTATTCAACCAGTCTTTATGCTCGGACATTTAGGTGGTTTCCAGTATTTTGCAATTACCAATAATGCTGTGGCGAATGCCCTTGTGCCTGTGCATTTTCATATCATTGGAGAGGTGTCTTCCAAATAAATTCCTGCAAGTGGGATTGCTCAGCTGAAGGATACAGAAGTGATTTAAAGTTTTCTTTGAAAATGTATTTAAGTAAAAAAGAGAAAAGTGTGAGAGTTTGAATCAAATGATTAACAACAAGTAGTTCAGGCAACACAGAGACACAGCAGAAATGGTAAAAGCAGGCCCATGACTGAAGTTTGGACAGAGCTGGACTAGGGCTTCCCCGGGGGCTCAAGTGGTAAAGAATCTGCCTGCCAGTGCAGGAGACACAGGAGACTTGGGCTTGATCCCTGGGTTGGGAAGATCCCCTGGAGGAAGAAATGGCAACCCACTCCAGTATTTTTGGCTAGGAAATCTCATGGACAGAGGAGCCCGGAGGACTGCAGTCCATGGGTCACAAAGAGTCAGACACAACTGAGCATGCACGCACAGTGCGCAGAGGACTAGGGTAGAGCTTCAGTCCCTTTAACCTCTAAAATAGAAACCTGGTATAATAACTGAGGTTCAGATGGAGCTTCCTGGGAATTCATTGTCAGCACGTGGGTCCTGACCTCAGTGTAATCAGAGAAAACCTGTCCACGTGAGCCCACTGGTCTGCTTGCCCTGGTGGCGGCAGCATGGTGCACGTACCCTGGGAGGGGGGTGAGGCCGCACCAAGGCCGGCATGGTGTCAGCAGGCAGATGGGGCAGCAGGGGCCCAGAAGGCTGTGTAGAACCATGCCGGACATCCTAATGTGGCATAAAGAGGGGTGCCCTTTGACCTTCGATCACCAAGGCCAGAGCCCCGTCAGCATCCACTTTTGAAGATGGCTGTAGAATCCATTTTGGAACAGTGAGACTCTGGCGAGACCCTCTCCTCTAAAACCTGTTAGCCACTCCTCTCAGGCCCACCTAGCACTTTGCATACAGTTTCCAGGGGCTGGCAGACCTGGGTAAGGATCACTGGTTTCAAGAGTTTAAAGGACGAGGAAAGACCTGCTTGGCATTGGAAGAACTGCTGTATATTTTACCTAGAAAACCACGTGAAGCAGCTCATCCTACACTTACGCCTGCCGGAGGAGTTGTGTGTTGGGATGGGGGTGGCGTGGGAGGTATGCGGGTGCAGCTGTGAGAACCGGGGTGACACAGCCAAGGTTTGGAAGCCTCGTCGTGTGTGGAGAGGCCCTCATGGGCCTGATTCTGCACCAGGAGTGACCTGGGGAGTAGGAGGTGGGGCAGGCTTGGCTTCTTGTGTGGATTTTCCAGCTGTGTGAAGAGTTACTATCACACTTCCCTGATGGTCCAGTGGTTAAGATGCTGCACTTCCACTTCAGGGAGCATGAGTTCGATCCCTGGTCAGGGGAGTTCCACATACTGCATGGTGCAGCCAAAAAGAAAAGAGTCATTCTACTTCTGGGTTTCTGTTTCCTCATATTCAGTCTCTAGGACCAAACTAGTGGTTTTCAGGCCATTTTGTGGGAAGCTGCAGAATTCCCGAAAGGAGCTCCAAGGGCCTCTGTGGAGGGTATAAGGGGCCCTGTGGTCAGAGATATTTGGGCACCTGCCCAGCCTGTCCCTGGAACAGCTCTGTGCTCATCTCCTAGCATGGGGGCGCCTTGGGAAATTGTTCAGAATTAGTGCGCACCTGATAACACAGTTTGCTGGGCGCTAGGCTGACTTATCTTCAGCCTCACAGCTGCTCTGGAACTCTCAGAGTGTCCAGGGAGATTAAAAAGCCAAAAAGGAATAACTACATCACAGCAGATGGAGGCTCTAGGGCTTGGCCCTGTAACCTTGGGGAGTCCTTGGAGCTGAGCTCCTGCTGTGTCAGCCCAGCAGGCCAGGAGGAAGGGGGCCTCGCAGCAGGGTGGGGAGCAGGTCAAAAGTCACAGGGCAGATGCCAGAGGCTGGCACCATTGTCTCACTTGATAGTCTTCAGATGACATGTCCCAACAGTAAACACATAATTCAACACGCATCTCTCCAATAGATATATATATATATATATACATTTATTATGGACTATACATATTTGTATTAATGTGCAAATGTTATGTACATCATAACATGAACAAACTAGATTTTTAAAAAGATAATAGTTAAAAATAAAGAGGTTTTGCCTAGCGAATCATCTTGCATACCCACTGGGATGTCTGCACCCCACTTTGGAGGAGATGAGAGCTGTTGGGAGGCCCCTGAAGGAGGCTAGTGGAGGGAGTGTGGGAGGAAGGAAGCAAACGGTGCTTCTCAGATGGCAGCGCCTCCTGCCCTCTGCCATGGCTGTGGGCTTACTCATGCACCGTGGTTTAGTCAGTAGCTCTTGGTGAATTGACTCAGTGGTTTTGTCTTAAATTTAGCTTCATCCTAAGCAGAAGCATCCACAAAACAGACTTTCTATGCAGTTAGAAGTTTATTCTAATGCATGTTAAAATAAACACAAAACTGTGCAAACACATGGCACTTAAATATTGCGTGGCAGCCCCAACCTGTGTGATGGGGCTGACCCCATGGGGGACTCTGATCTGTGTTGTCTGACTTCAGACCATGCTGGGAGGGAAGGGCCTGGCGAGAGCAAGCCCCCTCCCCCAGGTCCAGGCCCATTGTTGGCGTGGGGGGATGCGGTCCTCCCAGCCAGAGGACAGTCACAAGCACAGTCACACTTAACAGTCCCAGAAGGGAGGCCAGGACGCAGCCCGTCCCCCTGAGGACATTGCACACATGTAGATCGCAGGTTGGAGGTGCTCTACACATCACAGCTGCTGAGCGTCATTGCCAGGCCCTGCCTGGCCCAGGCAGACCCGTCAGACATGATCCACTCCAGGGATTCGTATTGAGCATTTGCCTTATGCCAGGCCCTGGACTAGACACTGCAGTTCTGGTGGAGAACAAGACAGGTACGGCAGCCCCTCTCATGAAGCCCACGTCCTCGGGTGGGGAAGGCGGACAGGAAACAAGCAAACCAGTAGAGAATGTAAAATCCAGGTGCGGATTTCTCCCGACATCTGAAAGTAGAGACTTTTTGTAAGAGAAGATGGTGTAAAGCCAGGGTGCAGTTCCCTGGGGACACACCTTGCTAACAGATGCCCAGGGTAAATGAACACAAGGCACCAGCATAGCACAAAGCTACGGCAGCTCCACACTGAGGTGCTAACTAACTCTGCTTCCCAGGAAGGAGCTTGGCGGGGCCACGTCCATGCTCAGGGTGCACGCTGCCTCTGTAATGACTGCTGCCACACCAACGCTGAATGCTATTTCTGCTTTTCTCCTATTTTTGTAAAAGGGAAAGTCCTTTTCAGGTTTCTTTTAGTTAGAAAAAACAGGTACTAATACAGGTCTTTCCATAAAAGCCAAGTGGCCTAAAAGCAAAACTTCAAAAAGTGGGGATACCTGTAGTTATAAATACCATAAAGTAAAATCAAGAGGAGCGGGGAGGGGACATTTCTATGGAAGAATTCCAAGTAATTTATGTAGCTGCCCTCCCTCAAGGAGACAGAACATAGCTCTGTAATCCTCAAGTGTGAGCTGCACTTAATGACTTGCTTCTGAAGGGTGTGGGATGCAAGGAGGAGGAAAAGTCCCTCTCCAGTGGAGGACCCTGACCAGCTTTCCCTTGGCCGAGTGATACAGGTGAACATCCCCCGTCATAAGTCATGCTGATAGGCTGTGCCCGTGATAGGATGTGATGAGACAGCACTTCCTTTCTGTGGTCTTCCTCCCAGAAACCCATGAGCCCAGTCTAGTAATAGGGAGAATGTTGCAGAAACCCAGATTGAGGGGCGTCCTAAAAATGCCCGACCAGACTCCTCAATCCATGTCATCCGGAGGAAGGGAGGTCTGAGGAACTGTTGCAGCCTAAGACGTGACAGCTGGATATAACGTAGTTATCCAGGTTGGGGTCCTGGAACTGAAAAAGGATACTGGGGAGAAACGAGGGAAATCTGAATGAAGTATGGAGTTGAGTTCATAGTAACTTGGAGAGGTAGAGGGAAAACCGATGGGGAGGGTGTCTGAGAAGACATCCCTGAGATGGCGACGTTTCAGTTGAGCCTCAAGTGACGTGATTGAGTGGTGCCTGGGGAGGGAAGACTGGGGTGAGAATGTTCCAGGCAGAGTAAGCAGCCGTGTAAAGACCCTGGGGCAGGAGCAAAGCCATGCAGGTCAAAGGCGAGTGACAGGAAGCGCAAGACAGCTGGTGGGGCAGAGAGGGCCGGAGGTGCGGTCAGCGGTGGTCAAGGGCCGGGCCGTGCATGGCCTTGATACCATGGACGGCATTTGGATTTTGTTCTGAGTGTGATGGGAAGGCTGAAGGGGACCTGGGCTAATTTCTGCTTAAAATCACTTGGTTCTGTGTGGGCAACAAATTGGGGTTGGGGGTGGGGGCGGTGGGCGCAAGATAAGCAGTGGGAGGCTCTTGCTTGGGTCAGGGGAGATGACGGCAGAGCCCAGGTCAGCACCTGTCCTTCCTGAGAGGACACACAGGTTCACCTTTCGTCATCCTTTCCCCTCACCATATTTCCTGAAGATGGGGGGCAGCCCTTGAACTCTGGGTTCTAAGAACTAAGTGTTTGATGGTCCACACCCGCTTCTCAAGGAACTCTATTATGGGACAGCTCATAGCACAGCCACCATCCACCTTGAACTCGGAACGTTTTCCTTCGTTGGTTCAGACCTTTTTCTGAAAATGAAAATGTACATGGTGCTCAAGTCGGGTGCTATGAAAGTTGCCCCTATTTAATTGGGAAAAATAAAGTGAGGTCCCTCCCCTTTCTGCCCTCTGGAAGCTGTAAGTGGGAAAATAAAACAAAGGCTTTGGGCATGGCAGAGCCCATGCTACAGCATAAACAGGTTTGGAATATTTTTAGTGGATTCGGTTATGCTTTATTAACCACATGTCATCTCTTCCACGCTCTTCAATTCCTCTGTGAAGGAAGTGTGGTATCAGTAAAAGAGAATAGATAACTGCTGAAGTAAATCATGGCCATCTGGGCTTTCCTGTCAAGATTAGATGCCGTTTCTTGACATTCCCAAGCTGAAAGGAGAGGGGGGTGCGGGCCCTGTCTTATTGCTCCCGGCGTGGGTGTTGTGGGGGCTGCTGTCGCCACCATCGAGTGTTTGCTGGATGTTTGCAGAGCGGTCTGCCGGGCTCCCTCTGGAGCACGAGCGTGTCTGTGAAGCTCGATCCGGGGCCACGCGGGCTCATCCCAGTGTCTGTCTGCTTCCAGAGATAGAGATGGTGCTCATGGAGCGCAGCAAGCTCCCGGAGCTGGCCGCCGGCGCTTCCGTGCAGGAGCAGAACACCACGGACGAGGAGAAGAGCGCCGCCACCGGCCTGGACAGTGTCCAGTGGAGCAGGTAGCTGCTGGGCCGGGCGGAGGGCTGCCCCCGAGCCAGCCTTCCGCTGCTGGTCGGTGTCTGGGATGAGGTTGGGGGGGAGCGCCCTGGCCAGGTGCCCACGGAGGGTAAGCCGGGCCTCGTCCCGCCACGCTGGTAGCCTCTTCTGCTCCCCAGCCAAGCCATCCTGCTGCTCCCCTCCCTGGCCTCCAGAGGCGCCACTCCTCTTGAGAGACCACGGGGACGGAGCGGGCCCTCAAGGCCATGGTACTCACCGTTTGGAATGAATGACTGAGGCATGACACCACCATTGTAGGCACTTCAGTGCTGGTCCTAACAGGGTGTGGCCTTGTTCATCAGGCCACTCCTGGCTGTGCCCTGCTGCCCCCAGGAAGGATGCCCTTGGGGGCAGCATTTGGATTTTATGATCTCATTCACTCACTGCCGCCAGGCTCGCCACTGTCTATAGGGCCTGCCCTGGTGACTCAGCGGAACTGTCTAATGCTGCTGTCCACCTTCGACTTCTTGGCTGATAGTTCATTTCAGTGATGGCTGCCCAAACTATTACACTATGCAACCTTCCAGACACCAGCTTTCCTGCAGCCTGGCTGGAGCGCCACCCCTTCCAGAAGGAATCGGGTGGAGGGCTGCTGCCAAAGTTGCAGTGAACTGTTAGAGGGCTTCTCCGTCTCAGTGCTATTTCCGTATCAAATGCCTGCAGTAATCTCCGAATCCCGTGTCAGTGGTAGTGAATGTGCAGCAACATGGTTTCTCTGTCAGCCTGCAAGGCATTCACTTCCTGAACTCTCTTGGTGGATGAAATGCAAACACACACACTCATCCTATTTATTAATCCAGCTTAAAGTGAAGTCTTGAAGCACACCAGTCTTTCCCTGCAGGTCTTGTTTATCTCTTTGCGTGACGTGTGTTTCAGTTATCTAACAGAAAAGATTAATTTTTTTATCAGATGCACAGGGGAGCCATTTTTAGTTTTGATTAAATAAAAATCTTTACAGCACAGTGTGGGTTATCAGTTGTACTGCCAAGGACCTTTCTAATTTTATTTTGTGGCCAAAAAAAAAAAAAAAAGTAACACTGGGAGCTCTGAAAATTAAGGGGATCATTCTAAACACAGAAAGGGGAGGGGAAGACAACCTTTAGGTGCTTGGCTCAGCTTTAATTAGAATACAGGTCATTAAAAAACTGAAAATAACTTGTCATGAGGGATGTGCACCTGCTTAACACATCATTGCATGCTGAGTTGCTCAATTGTGTCTGACTCTTTGCGAGCCGGTAGACTGTATCTGACTCTTTGTGAGCTGGTAGACTGTAGCCTGCCAAGCTCCTCTGTTCATGGGATTTCCCAGGCAAGAATAATGGAGTGGGTTGCCATTCCCTTCTCCAGGGCATCTGCCCGACTGAGGGATTGAACCTGCATCTCCTGCATTGGCAGGCAGATTCTTTACCACTGAGCCTCCAGGGAAGTCTGTCCAGTTTCTTAGGATCTAATAAATGGAAACAGCATGTATTTTGCATACTCTGATGATACTGTAGCTTTCCTAAAGAGGAAAAACACTCGTGTACTGTCAAAAAGTCAACAGACCAAAATGTTATGTTTGAGTATTGGAGTTGAGACTTCTTTTTTTCCCTGAATCTTAGTGAAGAGAGGGGTTTTTTCCCTTCAAGTTGATTGAGATTGTTTCTTAAGTTACGGTGACTTTGGCATCTTCTGCCACATGGTTCGTAGTGGAAGCTGATCCTGTGTCCTGAGCTGAGCCATGTGCAGACTTGCGGCCCTGAGAAACTTTGAGCAAGAGCTGTGCTCAGCTCTGAGACTGGGCTCCAAGGGGAGACTGGCCCCAGTGGAGAGCTGCCATGGCCTTTGCAAAGGTGTTGTGTGTTGGTTGTCAGAGACACCCCCTCAGCCCCCCGCCCTCTCACCTCCTGGCACTGAGCCGGGAGGAGGGCATTGAGGATGAGGGAGGGGACAGTTCTCCTTGACATGAACTGGACCTTGACATTGGTCCACTTTCCACAGAAACAACATAGAGCAAAGGGGAACTGTCCTCATATTCCCCACACACGGTGGGCGAGCTCTGCATTCTTGGTGAAATACAGAACTAAGAAACCGGAAACCACTCAGAACCTTCTGTCTTAACAAAAAAAAGAAAGAAACTTAAAATTTTAAAAGTTAATAGACATTTAGAAAATGTAAAAAACCTTGAAAAGTATAAAGGAGGAAAAGTCTTCATAATTCCAAAGCAGCTGTTACTAGCATTTTGGTGATTTCTTGCCAGTTTTCAATGCCAATATAGTGGAAATTCTGCCCTGTTTCCCCCCAGTAGCTTATACGATACTATGTCTATTATTTTTGTTTTTGGTTTTCTCTAATACCAAACTCCAAGTATCTTTTTCACTCTGTTGTACTCTTAGTAAACACAATTCTAATGGCTTCATAATACTTTGTCTCATAAAAGATGGTCCATTCACCCAGCCCTCCCTCTGCTACTGGGCATTTGGTTATTTGTATTATTCCCAAATGAAAATACAGTCCAAATTCCAAGCAATTGGTGTGCAAAAAAAAGTGTTCTTTAATACTTTATCCTGTTCTTAAGTTTGGAAGTGGTATTGCTGGGGGCTGAGAGAAAAACAGTTCCACACATGGCAGAACTATTCACACATCAGAATGGTGATGGCTGATCTGGGGCAGGGGAGGGTCTGGGGCTCCAGAGAAGTAGAACTGGAAAGTCAATGTTCCTTAAAAGTTTCTTCCTTTAATTTCTGTGTATTACATGTTTATTTGAAATGTTATGACAAGTGCATTTCACTGCTTTTCTGCATTTTTCAATATATTTTGAATCAGTGATACCTCTGTGGAGTTCAGAAGTCCAAAAAGTCTAAAAAGTTATGCAGCGAATGGGTCTCTGTGTTTCTCTGCTGCACCTTCTCGCTCCCCCTAGTCAGCAGTGTTGACTGCGGCTTATGTCCTTCGAGGGGTTAAGCGTGCCCTTTGTCACTCATTGAGGCTCTCTGCTCTCTTGGCTTCAAGCTGGCATCCGGGGGCAGCCGCAGACAGTCACAGGGTCAGAGCCTTCTGCCAATGGACCAAATCTGTGCACATTCTATTATCCTCTTGTTGAAGTCTTTCCAGGCCAGGCCCTTCAGCCAGAAGGGCAGCATTCAGGCTGTACCATTTATGTATTTGTAGCCACTCGATAGGTCTCACCCACAAAGCATCAGAGGCGATGCTTCCTATCGATCCCTTCTAACCAGGGAAGGTCGGCCCAAGAAACTGCCGGGTCAGGACCCGCCAAAGCGAGGTCTTGGAGAAGTGCCTGTGGCACCCTCAGAATAGAAGTGCAACAGCAGCTCGCGTGTCCGAGCGCTTTTCACTTGAGCCTGGGCCTGTGTTAATGCCACTCTGTTGTCATTGCACTTGAACCCTCACTATAAACCCTGGAAGGGTTCATTGCCCATCTCACAGAGGGGGGATTGTAATTTACCCAAGGGTTTGCAGCTAAGAAGAGGCAGAGTCAGCATTTGAACCTCAGCAGTCTGGCTCCAGGGTCCGCAGTCTGAAATGACCCAGATTTATTGGTACCTGTCTGCTGTTGGGAGTCTACCACATTGCCCCGTTTCCCTCATTCTCTTGTTGCTCTTTGAACGACTGCAGTGGCATGTCCATGCTCTGTCTGCTCACTGGCTTGGGAGCGCCACAAAACCACACTTATCCCCAGTGTCTGGGACAGCAGGTGGACCATTGTTAAGTAATTAGTCGGTTAGCTGTTCCTTAGTCAGTTTCCCCAGACATGACAGCTTCCAGGGGCAGAGCCTGCCTGTTGATCACCTCTGTGTCCTCCACGCCTGGGGCTGAACTGGGCACATGGTGGCCGTGCTCTGTGCTGCTGGTGCGTGCGTGCTCAGTTGTGTCCAACTCTTTATGACCCCATGGACTGTAGCCGGCAGGGCCCCCTGTTCCTGGGATTCTCCCAGCACGAATTCTGTAGTGGGTTGCCATGCCCTCCTCCAGGGGGTCGCCCCAACCCAGGGGTTGAACTTGTGTCTCCTGTGTTGGCAGGCGGGTTCTTTACCACCGAGCCACCTGGGAAGCCCATGCTGCTGGTTGGAGGGGGCAGGGGGTTGAGCGCTGTGAAGAGCAAAGGCAGCTGGCATCCTGTGTGCAGGTGAGGCTCATGTGGGCCCCTCTCTTCCAGACCCTTCCTGGATATGGTGTACCACGCCCTGGACAGCCCGGATGACGACTACCACGCGCTGTTCGTGCTCTGCCTGCTGTACGCAATGTCTCACAACAAAGGTGAGCCATTCAGTTCGTCTGCCTTCAGGGGAAAGGACAGCTTTTTTCCTTGAAGAATTTCCTTTCTGGTTTTGGCAGATTCCCACAGAACCTCTCTACAGCCTCATTAGAGTTTCTCAGGTGCTTTTCTGCACGCTGAAGCCACAGGACTCGGTTACTCAGGCAACACGGGGGCGGGTGGGAGGTGGTGGAGATGGAGGTTCAAGCGTTGACCGTCCAGCGCAGCATGACTGTGTTCACACTGTGGTTTGCTCTCGACCCCTCAGTCTACAACTGACTTAAGCTTCCGACCTCTTTCCTAACATCAGAACAAAGATCAGTCAAATTGCAATCTTGGTTTTGCTATTTATAATAGTCAGTGCATCATTCTGGGTTCAGAGCTAAAATAGACTCTGAGTGGATTGTGTGGAAGTGTAGGTTTCCTTTCTGAAGAAAGGTGTGGTTCTCTGGCTTCCCCTGTTGAGGCCGAGCGGTCAGGATCAGCCTCTCGCAGAGCTGACGGTTTTGATTAGGATCCATTCATTTACTTCCTCTCTGAGAACAGCCGCTGGTTGTGTACCACCTGGCTTGACACGAGCGAGTTCTGAACCCACCACATCAGAAGCTCTTTGAAGGAGAAACCAAGAGTATTCCTTCTGGCCCCTGCCAAGCGCTGGGCTCAGCAGAGCTGAGACCTTGCAGCAAGGTCTGATGTTTTAGTAGGTTTTTCAAAAGCCTGTTGGGAGGTAGTTAAAGGTGGGTTTTACTGCGACGGTCTATGGCTGGAGTCATTTTGTGGAGGGCAAAGCTCTCAACAAAACAGAGTATGTATTTATTCTGAAATCATTAATGTTGTGTGCATGCTTACTCAGTGGTTTCAGTTGTGTCTGACTCTTTGCAACCCCATGGACTATAGCCCGCCAGTCTCCTCTGTCCATGGGATTATCCCAGCAAGAATACTGGAGTGGGTTGCCATTTCCTACTCCAGGGGATCTTCCCAACCCAGGGATCGAACCCGTGTCTTCTATGGCTCCTGTATTAGCAGGCAGATCCTTTACCAATGAGCCACCTGGGAAGCCCTTGATAAATAAGTTGATTAGTGGCAAAAGAAGATACAGTGAAAAAGGCCCCCTTTCCCACATTGGTTCTCTACCTCTTCTTCAAAGGCCATTTGTGTTAACAGTTTCTTGCATCTTTTTAAAGATACTTGTGCAAGCCCAAGTACCAAGTATATACGATTTTATTTCAATGGGTTCCCCACCCCCAACATGAATGGAGGTTCATTCCTTATTATGGTCTGTTCTGTACCTAGAACTGCCTCATGCTTTTTAATCCTATGTGTGTGCCGTCGTTTGTTTTGCCATCCCCTTATTGAATGACACTGAGACCATTTCCAGGCTTTTCCTACTCAAGATGCAACCAGCCATGGTGGCTCTTCTCCTGTATAAGTCACTGTGCTCATGTGCAACTGCTTAGATCTAGTCTGAAGTGTTAGTCGCTCAGTCCTGTCCTACTCTTTGCAACCCCATGGACTATAGCCCATCAGTCTTCTCTGTCTGTGGAATTCTCCAGACAAGAATACTGGAGTGGGTAGCCATGCCCTTCTCCAGGGGGTCTTCCTGACCCAGGGATCGAACCCGGGTCTCCTGCATTGCAAGCAGGCTCTTTACCATCTGAGCCACCAGGGAAGCCCAGAAGAAGCATGGCAGACTCCCTCTGATGTCTCCCTCCACAGTCCTGTTGATTCCCTTGGCTTCTTAGATCCCCTCCAGCTTTGGCTCAGTGACTGGCACACAGGAGCCCTCTGTCCCTGGGAGTAAACAGAGCTCCAAGCCTGAGCCATGGAGTCCGTCCCACCCATGGATCGCCTGCCATCCGTGCCCACTTCCCCCCACCTCTGCACTCCACCTCCTGCCCCTCACATGCTGGAGGCTTTGACCTGGGTGATTGAGCACCACCTTGAAATGTCTGTTTATGCCACACTCGTCACCCAGAAATATACCCTGACCTCATCACACTTCCTGCCATTTCTGGTTCAGTTGAATTTGCCAGCCAAGGTTGAAACTGCCATGACCTTTAGCTCTTTCCCTCCTTTGATCCCAGCATTTAGTCATCAAATGTTGTCATCTCTCCCTCTTTGGCCTGTCTGATCAGCAGAATGTAACTGAGCACAGTTCAGTGCCTGGGTCTAGGCTTGGTGCCAGTGGGAAGGACTAAGGGCAGGAGAGCAGGCGAGATCCTGAGTCTTGTCTCTCCAGTAGCTTTAGCACAGCCTTCCGGAGGAGTCAACACATGGCCACTTCATAATCCATCCTCCACAGCACTGCCAGGCAGTTCCCTGTAAGACTGTGCTGTCCGTGTCCTTCCCCTGTTCAAAAACCTTTGGGGCCTTCTTCTCTCCCTTCAGCTCCAACCTCCAGTAACCTGCCATTCTGAGTACCTGGATTGCACCCACCATCGTAACTTGATCTGATTCCCCTGACTTCCCACTGCAGACGCTTAGCCCTGGCCCAGGGATTCGGACTCTAAGTAGCGATTAACTGTTTCACAGAGATAAACTTGTAGTGACTGTCATGGTACTCTTCAATATTCTTTTGGTTATAAGCCCTGCAAACCACCTCACATTAACAAAAAGAATCTTATGGGAAGGTCCCTGGGACAGCTCATGAGATCCAAGAAGCTGCTAAAAAGCCAAGGAAAGGGCAGGAACCAACCAACTCTGGGGACTTAAGGTAGATGGTGGTTTGGATCCAGCAGATCTCAGGCAGGGAGTCTGTCTCCGTTCCAGTTTCAGATTGGTGGGCAAGAGATCTGATTGTTCCAGGTTAGTGATGGGTCTAACTCTGGAGCAGTCAGTTGTGACTGAGGGTAGGGGGGGTGGGCTGGGGTCAGGGTCACAGAGCACAGAGCACAGAGCTGGCCCCAGGGTGTTTCAGCTCTGTTTCTGGAACTGTTCCCCAGAGAAGGGAACTTCTCTGGAAGCCTGGCAGCCACCCCAGTCAGTGCCAATACACCTACCTGTTCTTGGCTAGGCTTCTACCTTCTTCTATCCATCTATGTCTTGTCTTGCTGCTTCCTCTGCCCTGACATCACCACCTATTGAAATTATGCTTATCCTGGAAGTTTTCTCTGAGCTCTTCAGGTGATACTCACTGTGGGTTAGTATCCTCTAGTATGGCAGGCACGTTTTACACTTTGCTGGATGTGATTTGCTAAAACTTTAAGAAGAATTTTTGCATCTATGTTTCTGAGTGTTATTGGCCTGTGGTCTCCCTGTAATTCTCTTGTTTTGTTTGCTTATGTTCACCTTATGGAATGAATGGGGACTTCCGAGGACTCTACTTGATAAGCCATGATTAGGTGGCCCATCCTTGCAGGCTGGTGGAAATGTGAGCTCTTCTCAGCCCTGGGTGAGCTCCAGGGGTTGTTCCACCCTCCTCCTCCCAATAGGCCTTTGCCTTTCCTCACCTGCATTCCCTGGGGCAGAACTGAGCTGAAGCCTTGGAAAGAAGCCCCTGCAGGTCCCTGCGCCTCTCCCTGTCCTTCTCTTTCCCATCAGCTCTAGTCACTTGCCTCTCTGAGCTGCAGACTCTGCCTTCTCACCCCAGAGAGACCACGGGCTTCGTTCGGCTTCTGTTGGTCTGTGCTGAGGCCTGGAAGCTTTCCAGCCAGTGAGCTGGAGCGATCCCGGGCCCACTGCCCTTGTTTCTTCTCTCTCAGGTTCCCCTCCTGTGTTGCATGCTGTCTTGCCCTGTGTGTCATAACCACGGTCTTATATGGTTTGCCAACTCTCCAGTTGCTTGAGTGAGGTGGGTAAATCCAACCTCTCTTGTCTGGAAGCTGAAACATTTAAAGAAGAAAGTTTTATTGCGGGATAATTGATAAACAGTGAACTGCACATTTTTAAAGTGTGCAGCTTGATGAGCTTTGACACACATATTCACCCATGAAACCATCATCACAGTCAAGTCAGTGTACATATCCATCAGTCCAACCGTTCTCTCTTGCCCCTTTGTCACCCCTCTGCCCTTCTCTTCCCGCAACCCTCTCCCTAGGCAACTCTGAATTGCTCCCTATCGTTATAGCTTAGTCTACACTTTCTACATAAATAAGATCATGCAATGTGTTCTCTTTTTTTTGGTCTGACTTCTTTCAGTTTGCGTAATTATTTTGAGATTTGTTCATGTAGTTGCGTGCCTCAGTGGTTCCTTTCTTCCTACCTCTGAGTAATATTCCCCTATGAGAATGTACCAGTTTGTTTACCTGTCCGTCTGTTAAAGGACATCTGGGTCATTTCCAGTTTTTGACCATTACGAACAAAGCTGCCACGAACATCGGTGTATAAGTCTCTGGACACTTACTTGCATTTTTTTTTCTTGGATAAATACTGAGGAGTGAAATGACTGAATCATATGACAGGTGTGTCTGTGTTTGTTTTTAAGAGACTGCCATGCTGTCTTCCAAAGCAGCTGTGTGATCTTACATCCACCATCAGTGCATGAGTGTTGGCCTCATACCCTCACCAGTGGTCGGCACGGCCACCTTTTTATTTTTAGTCATTTTAATGAGTACATGTAGTGATGTCTTTTTGTGATTTTGATTTCCATTTCCCTAACAACTAATGGGGCTTTGCAGGTGGCACTAGTGGTAAAGAATCCACCTGCCAGTGTAGGAGACATAAGAGACGCAGGTTCAATCTCTGGGTTGGGAAGATCCCCTGGAGGAGGGCATAGCAACCCACTCCAGTATTCTTGCTTGGAGAGAGAATCCCACGGACAGAGGAGCCTAGCGGGCTACAGTCCATGGGACACAGAGACACAAGTGAAGCGACTTATCATACAAACACATAAGCTTAATGACGTCGAATAGCTTTTTAAGTGCTTAGTCTACCATCTTCTTTGGTAAAGTATCTTTTCATATCCTTTGCCCATGTTTTAATGAGTTGGCCACATTCTTACTGTTGAGTTTTGAGAGCTCTTTGTATCCTAGATACAAGTCCTTTATCAGGTGTGTGTTGCAAAGATTCCTCCCAGTCTTTGGCTGGTCTTCTTTTCTTCACAGTACCTTCAGAAGAGCAGAACTTAATTTCCATGAAGTTCTCACAGCACTTCTTTGTACTGCTTTTGCTCTGTATGTTTTCTCTCCCATGACTGGGCCTCTGAAAGCAGAGGCCGTGTCTCTCTTGACAGCCTTCTGCACTACACAGTACCGAGTACTCAGCTCAGCGCCTGGCACCTGGCCAGCGCTGTGCCCAAAGTTTCTGACTGACTGCCTCTGAACCGTGTGGCAGCTCCCCCGTGCCGCTCTCTTGCTGGCCGCCCGTGCTCAGGGCCTCCTCAGGGAAACTGCTGCTGGGGGGTAGGTGGGGGTGCCCAGCTCCAGGGGGCCAGGGGGCACAAGGACAAACTTTTTACAGGGGGGCTGGCTTTGCTGACGGGCTTCCTTCCAGGAGCCCCAACGTGTGCTGTGAAATGGAAAAGCAGTGGCTTACACAGCACCCTCCTTCTTCCTTGATGTGGACGGAGAGATGATCCTGGTGAGGAGCCCACCTACCTCTCTTGCATCTTCCTAAAAGAGTGGGACTGTATATTCAAGGGAATTTAATTCCTCCTTCCATTTCCTGCTAGTGCTTTCCTTTTGTTTACTCATTCGCCCTTCTGGCAAGTATTTCTGAAGCCATTCTTAGATGCCAGGCTCTGTGGTTAATATTGAGAACCCAGTGGTGAAACAAACAGAGATGTTCTTGGAGGCAAGTGTGGCTGCTGTGGAGGGAGCAAGGCAAGGGTGGTGGAGGTGAGGGCAGCGTGGCGGCTGTGATTTGCAAGTGTGGAGAAAGCCAAGGGTGCAGGGTCGCCTGCTTGGGTGGTCTGGGGAGGCTTCTCTGAGGAACAGACATCAGAGGTGAGGCCTGAGAATGAGAAAGAGCGAGCCCCACAAAGCTCTAGGGCAAGAATGCTCTGGGCAAAGGGAATGGCAGGTGCAAAGGCCCTGGGGTGGGAAAGAGCTTACAGGTTTGAGTAGCAGAAAGCAGTTCAAGGTGAGGCTGGCCAGGTGGCCAGGGACCAGATCATGGAGAATCTTAAAGGCCGGGAGAAGGAATTTAGAATGTATTCCAATTGCAGTTGAGAAACACCTAGAGGGTTTTTAAGTAGAAGAGTGACATGAGCAGACGGGAATTTGGGGCGAGTACCCTGGCTGCTGGATGGAGAGTGGGTCAGCGGAGGGCGAGGGGTGAGCTGCGTTGGGGAAAGCTGGGAGGCTGGTTAGGAAGCTGTTGCGGTAGTCCAGGCGGGAATGATGTGGACTGAATTATGGCACGTTGGCCGTGGAGATGGAGACAACTGGAAGCTTTTAACGATATATTTTGGAGTTAGAGCCAGGACAAGCTCACGGTCTGAATGTGGGGGCTGAGTGAGAGGGACACGGGGGCAGCTGTGTGTGGCCATTCACTAAGATGGGGAGCTTTGTGTTGGGTGGGAGGGGGCACCATAGGAGGAATCTGGGTGATGCCCAGGGCCCTGCCTCTTGCCGCTGTGTGACCAGTGGTAGCAAATCCAGAACCAGCAAGGGTGGGCTCTCGAGCAGGTTTGGAAAGGAATCTGGGGCGTTAGTTCAGCACCCAGAGGCCCAGGTGCTTGGGGCACCCCCAGGGGAAACTGCCTCTGTGGGGCCAGGGGACTATACCTGGTTTCTGCTCCAGTCTGGCCTGGAGGCATATGGTGCCTTTGGCGGGGGCTGTTTGGTGGCAGTGGTAGGGGGTGGGTGTGTGGGTGGTTGATGTTTTGGTTAGGCAGCAGGTTAGCTGCACTTAACCTTCAGCCTCTCTTTTCCAGATCCATGCCCTCTCAGCAGGGCCCCTAATGAAATGGCCTCTTTCTGATAGATTTTTCATCATAGGACAATTTTAACATAAAAGCAATGTTAATAAAAACTAAATGTTAGCTCAGGCCTTCCAGTAAATCATAATAGATTAGATGCTGCACCAAAATGAATATCGCGCGGTGGAAAGGGTTGACCGGTTGGAGGGAGGCACTCGTTGTGAGTCAGTAGGGCTGGTAATGAACGCTGGTTCCTGTCTGTAATAGCAGATTCAGTCCTCTGTCCTTTGTCAAGTCTGCAGGGTCCTGGCCCCAGGGGTCGGGGGGAGGGGGAGGGGACTTTTGCAGCTTTGTCTTTTTAAAGGTTCCCCCACTCTGCCCACCACCATTTATCCTTGTTTAGAAGAAGGGTCTTGGGCTTTTGTTTTGCTGAGAGGTTGCTTGGAACAAGGATGAGAGGTATGAGAAAGGTTGAAAGATAATAGGCTAAAGGGAGGCTTTCGCCCTGCAGAAAACTGGCAAAATATCATTCTGGATCTCGACTGACACATAATCAGAACTGGAAGTACATTGGAAATCAGCCCAACATCTGGTTAGCTTTCGAAATAGTTGGTCTATAGTTTTCCAAAGCTGGCAATGCTTGTGTGACTCTAGCCAAAGAGAGAGAGAAAATAACTTTTTGACCGTGATTTTTACCTGGCATTATTGTGCAGGTTTGTCTGTCCACTTCTTTTTATGTTACTTCGATCTGGGTCTGTTCCACCCCTGTCCTAAATAAGGGCTTCCAGTGAGGAGAAAGAATCCAGAAGCCAGAACTCAAGGGAAAACTTAGGAGCTGGTCACTGACATCACTGAACCTCGCCCTTCCCTTCTCTTTGGGATTCTTTGAGTGAGTTAGCTGGGAGTTGGGCCCCGCCTGCCCCTAGCCCCGTGCTTGTTGGGTGGGAGCAATGGCAGGGGAGACTGTTCTGACTCACTGGCGAGCAGGCTCTGACCCGGCAGGGAGGGAGCAAGGAACCGCGTGGTCTGCTGGAATCTGGACGTGCGACTGCGGCTCCCCGGGCCACGTGAAGTGCATCTGGGTTTCTCTGGAATTTGTCTGTCACTCGGCACTTAAGGGCTGAAGCAAAGAGGACAATATATTATCTACAGTGTTTATTTCAGTCAGAGGGAAACGACTAGCAAAGGAACTAGAGCTGGTTTGCAACAAACCTGCTTCTCAGTGACTGGAAACGTGCGTGTGCGTGCGTGCGTGCGTGCGTGCGTGCGTGCGTGCGTGTGCCTGTCTATCCGTTCATCTGTACACACGGTGGTTCCCTTTCACATGCATGTCTTTGTCATATCGTCACGTTGACCTTGTTCGTGCACAGCTGTCAGCCACTGTTTTATTAGGACCCAGAAGAATGTCTTAGAGACTGAGGCGGGAGAAAGAGAGAGATGGGGAGGGAATAAGGCACCTGGCCCAGCAGGAGCTTTGGGGAAAGATCAAAGATGCCCAGAGGGGCTATTTACAAAGCTTTGTCGTGTTGTGTGACGTGAGCCTGCTCTCTGTCTCATCTTGACTGATGGTAAAATCTACCACACACAGAATGACTTGCCACATGGAGTCTATTTAGGGGAAAGGGCAGGAAGTGGGGAGATCACCTTGAGTGGGGAGACGGAGACCACTCCAGAGTTGGCCCAAGCACAAACACGTCATGTCACCAGCTAGCTGCTGCCCAAGAGGTCCTGGCAGCCAAGCCTTGCCGGTCCCTCCTGCCAGGGTCTGCCACATCACTTCCGCCCACAGCCCCTGGCCCTGCTCTCCCCGAGCTCTGCCACACTCCCTGCCCAGCCCCTGAGCCTGGCATGACCTGGTCGTCCCTGGGCTGCTCACCCTTCAGAATCCAGTCCAAGCTGCTCGTCCCCTGCGCTGCCCCCAGACAGCCCAGCATGCCTTCTTTAGGCCTTCTGAAATAGCTCGACGTTAGCTTGGTTAGGTTGTTTTCCAATCTTTTCTTTCCTCTTACAACACAGCTGATACGGAACTCCATTAAGCCACATTCAAAGTGAAAATTCCCATCAGCACGTGGTGATGCCAAGTCACCATTGAACATGGGTCTTGACAGCAAGCCTGGGGTGCACAGTTTCTGTGATCATTCCCATTGAACAAGGAGACTGAGGGTCAAGGAGGTTAGCCATCAAAACAGAGTTCCTCCGGCAGCCTTCCATCCCGGCCCCGGTGTGGCAGGAGCCCAGGGGGAGAGGGAGAGGGAGCCGGGCCGGGAGGAGTGCTGCCTTATGGGCAGGCGGTGGCTGTTGTCAGCCCAGAGCAGGCCCCTCGCACGCTGGTATCGCCGGTGGGTCTCCAGGCAGGGGGTGCTGCCCCTACCCCATCTGGATCCTGTCCACCAGGGGAATTATCCTGGTTCTGACTGTTCCTCTAATGTGCTCTGTGACCCTGGGGACACGACTTATCCCTGGGCCTTAATTTCCTCCCTAAAGGAAGAGGGTGCATTGGAATCTGGTCCTCTGAAGCCTAGACGTGTTTTAGTCCCCAGGGTTCCCCGCCTCCCAGAGAGTGGGGCTGAGGAAGGTCAGGATAACCTTGGCAGGTTTCTCTTCCTGTTGAGAGAAGATTTTGCCACAGATTTCTTCATTTTTGACAAATTCTAAGGGAGTTGGGGCAATAATGGGAAAGATAAAAATGGAACGCATCCTGGAAATGCAAGAGCTGGTCCAAGTCTGGGTGTCGCTGGCCCTGCCGGCTGCCCCCATGTTCCCCGGGGAACCAGCAGCCGGTTCTGTCTGCCATCTTTGAAGTGGGATGGCAGATGGTGGGGTCACGGAGCTGGGTGATGCCCTGGATGGGCCAAGGAGCCATTTTTTTCCCCAGAACCACTGACTGACAGTTTCCAGAGGGCCAGGAAGGAAAGAATAGAGAGAGATTCACACAGTGTTGACATCTCTGGGGGGAAAAAAGAAAACAACAAATGACAGAAAGATTTAGTTGATGTCCCTTCTGCCGTTTAATAAACCAGAACGCTTCAGAGTTAAGACATTTAGCATTAAGATGGGATACAGAACCAACAAATTCAATTTTCGTCGCAATCAAATTTTTTTGACAAAGCCCCATCGGGGCGGTCATGAGGGAGGGAGCTGCCCACCTCCAGCCCTCGGGCCTCCCCTACTCGTGTTATCTCCTTGGCATGACTTAGCCTCCGGTTCTGATCTGGAAGGAATTCAATAAAGCAAGATATATTGTTATGGTTTATTACGTCAACGTGTGAGCGTGGGAGTCACTTAGAATCCAGACGATCAGCTCTTCACTGCTATCCTCTGCTATTTTGTCAAGGTTCTAAATGAAGCATCATCTGGGACTCAAGGGGCCGTATTTCAAGAGTTCCCAGAAGTGCCACCTTCCCCCCTTTTGTAGAATAACAGGAAAAGACGTGCTTCAGGCACAAACAATCCTTCCCAGCTCCCCGGGCATGGAGCAAGTGAAATGTTTGTTTCTGGGAGCTTTTCTGCGGGTGTAGTTTTCTTGCAGAGCCACGCTAGACAAGAGGAGGCTTTGCATCACCTCTCGTCCCTCACTTAGCCTGCTGATGTGGCCCCAGCGAGTCGTCCTATCACCCCGGCCCCCAGGTCCTGCTTTAGGAAAAGTGGTGCTGAGCTCAGTTAGATTGAGCGTGTCGTCTCTGCTTCCCGCCTCTTCTCCCCGTCTTGTCTTTCACCTTTGAAATGCAGTTACTAATAGATTTCACTGGAAGAAAAGTGATCCCTCTGTGCCTTAAACACAGATCCGCTCTGTCGGTTTTATCCTATCTGTGCCTTTCTGTGGGCCTGGTGGGGGCTGCTGCCTGTATGCCCTCCCCTTGGGGGCCCAGCTCGCCAGTTTGGTGTTAAGAACCGGAGGTGCGATCGGTGGGCAGGGCTGCAGGTTCCTTTGTGTCTGGTCTGTTCCCCCAACCCCGCTGCGGTACGCGTCTCACAGAGCAGTGGCCTCGGGGGTTTGCAGACCAGCCCTGAAATGACAGCAAAGCCCAAATTGCTCCTCTCCTACCCACTTCCCAACGCCGCCGCCCCACCCCCCCGACTGTGCCCAGAAGCATGCCACCGGTCAGGCTAGTGTGACCTCAACAGCTATCACGTACCTGCCCATCAGCCTTTTTAACACAGAGTGGGCCTTAGTCTGCAGTGAGCAGCCAGTCCACATTGTTTGGCTGAAACATGAAAGCCTTATTGCTGTCAGTATTGCAGCCATCCTGGTTTCCCATTTATAAGTAGTGATGGAAACTGTATGCTTTAGGGGCTTCCCTGGTGGTCCAGTGCTTAGGACTCTGCACTTTCACTGCCAGGGGCCTGGGTTCAATCCCTGGTTGGAAAACTAAGATCCCACAAGCTGCATGGCAGGGCTAAAACAGAAAGAAAGAAAATGTATGCTTTAATAATACGTTTACTTAAGTTCCAGTTACAGGAAACTCTGAGGTGAGTCATAGCACGGGCAGTACCTGGTCACAGCAGCAGTCAGGAAGGTGGATCGTGGACAGCCAAGGTTGAGGAAGCTAAGTTTGAAGGGGCCTTCCAGGACAAGGTAAGGTGGCTGCGCTGATAGCCGGCCCCTTCTCTCTGTTCCAGGCATGGATCCTGAGAAACTTGAGCGAATCCAGCTTCCAGTGCCCACTGCGGCCGAGAAGACCACTTACAACCACCTCCTGGCTGAAAGACTCATCAGAATCATGAACAATGCGGCCCAGCCAGGTGCCCGGGCGTGTGGGTGGTTCCCAGGGGTGGGGGAGTTGCAGGGACCAAGCCCCACACCAGCCCCAGGAACTCCGGCTTCCAGACCTGGCCGTGCCGGGAATCCATGCGGAACTCAGCCGCTCCCCTGCCACACACACACCTTGGGCCACCCGGACCCTCCCGTCTAGCCTTGTCTTCATCCTGTGGTCTCCTCCTCTTCCCGTCCCCTGTGGTGTTTGTGCCAGACTCTCCCTCTCTTCTCCTCCCATACTCACTTCTGCTTTGGTCAGTTGTGCCAGTGTCTGCAGCCCTCCTGTCTGGGTGGCCGAGGCCACATTTAAGCATAAATATTTGAGCAGGAACTAGGCTGAGAGGGTGAGCGAAGGGGAAGGCTGGAAGGTGTGCGTTGGGTGCTCTTGATCATGTGTGCCCAGTGTCAGCCTAGTTCTGAGGCCTTGGCCAGTGCCGACCCGCGTCCACAGCAAGGGCTGGGAGAGCAGGTGGAATGAAGCAGCGCAGCAGTCCTCACCTGGGGGCAGCGCTGTCCCCAGGGGACAGTGTCCAGAGACGTTCTTGGTTGTCACAGCTTGGAGACAGGTGCTACTAGCGTTCTGTAGGCAGAGGCCAGGGTGCTGCTCAACACCCTACAGTGCACAGGACAGCCCCAGAACAAAGGATTGTCTGACCCCAAATGTTGACCGTGCCATGGTTGAGAAACCCTGACTGCAAGGCAGGAGAAAAGACCATCAGGGTGTGAGGGAGAGCCCAGGAAAGGGCCCAACGGAGATGCTGCCTGCTGGGGAGAGAACCACTGAGCTGAGCTAGCAGGAGCAGTCCAGGCAGTGGGCTCAGGAGGGCAGGGGCCAGGGATGTAGTTGCAGGTGAGGGCTTCAGAAGTCCAGAGGAGTGGTGGTCAGAGCACAGCGTGACTGCCAGGGAGTGACCGCAGGGGCTTGGAGAGCCAGGTCCACAGCCTAAAGGGTGATGTCAGGGTATCGGTAAACCCAACAGCTGTTTATTTAGCAGCTCCTATATTCCAGCCTCTGTGTGCAGGTGATGAGGGTGCAGGAAATAGGGGACACGTAGACCCTATCCTCTGTGAAGTCCCGACAGTCTGAGCTCCAAGTGGAGATGGGATCTAAGCCTCAGAGCAAGCTCAAGGCCAAAAGTAACTCTGTGGGGCTCATAGATCTTTTTAAAGTCACAGGAGAGGAGAGAGGCATATCTGGGACTGAGTCCAGGGCCACTACCCATCTCTGGAGGTGACATACAGGGGAGCTGGCTCTGGAGCCTGGCCCAGGCCCCATGTGGGGAGAAGAGTGTCCGGAGGAGGGTGTTTTAAATGACAAGAAATATGTGGTTGCTTGGGACCAAGGGATGCTTGGTGGGGCCAGTTTCTGCTGAAGGTCCAGGCAGAGGAGGCAGAGCACGGTCCTGAGAATGGTGGCCCAGGGCCGGTTGGCAGGAGCGGCAGGAGCTGGATGTGGCGTGGTGATGGGGAGGTGGAGTGTCTGGGTGCACAGTGTGTAGCGCCGCCTGGATTTCTGAAGAGAAGACACTGGGGCAGCTCAGAGGGGCTTTAGAGAGGCTCCTTGAGGAGCCCGGCTCCCAGCTCATAGCAGGACAGCAGGCTGTGTTAGTCAAGACTCAGCTGCAGTTGACAGAAACCCAGCTCAGACTCACTCAGACAGTACAAACAAGTCTGCTGGCCTGTGTGACTTCGAGTCTGCTGGGCTCTGGCTGGAGGCACAGAAGACCTGGGGCCCACACAGTGTTTGCAAGCTCATCTTCAGGCTCTGCGACCTTCTGTGTTGGCCAGTTAATTGCCTGCCTCTCCCGCCTCCCCTTCCTCTGTCAGGCTCTAGACTTGCTGTAGGAGAAATGCTGAGTGGTGGAAGGCAGGACTCGGGGCTCAGCTTAGAACACAGGAGTGTGAAAATGTGGGCATGGTGGCCACTGTAGGCCCCATCCCTGTCCTTGTCTGCAGCTCAGCACGGAGCGGTCTGGAGCCTGGGGCTTCCAGCGAGTTGTGGAATTGAGCCTCACTGGCTGTGACTGGCTCCCTCGCTGGTCCCCTGTGCAGGCACTGTGACCAGGGGCCTGGATGGCCCCAACCAGCCTGGGGGCTGTGCCCGCCACCCCGAGGCAGGGGGAGCAGGACTAGCCCCACCCACATCCCATGGCCAAGAGTGGGGCCGGTGACTCTCCAAAGGAAAGAGGGGTTCTGGTCCCTGAAGGAGGGGAAGGACCACTGGACAAGCAAAGCGACCACAGACAGCCACTTTCTAGGTCTTCAGTAATCAGTTATCCATTTTTCCTGCCTCCCTGTCCCCCATAAGAGGGCTTGGGGAGCGTTTGGTACAGGCAGTTTTGATGGGAACTTTCAACTGTAGTTGATTGGGAAGGGAATTAGCATGTGGGGGTTCCCTCTGTGCCCCCATGGGATGTCAGGGGGCCTGTCAGCTGACCTGCTGATCTCCAAGTCGGGAAGGAAGGAGACTGACTGCACGTAAGGGTGTGGGCATGGCTGACCCGAGTGTGCCCTGCAGACGGCAAGATCCGCTTGGCGACACTGGAGCTGAGCTGTCTGCTCCTCAAGCAGCAAGTCGTGACCAGCACGGGCTGCATCATAAAGGACGTGCACCTGGCCTGCCTGGAGGTGAGGCCCATTCCTGCCACACCAGGCCCACAGTCGGGGGAGGTCTCAGGGAAGCCCCTGCATCCAGATCGTAGCTGGTCCCGGGTGTGCAAGGCACCAGCAGGAGGAAGACGGGCCACAGACCCCCTGCCGGCCCCCTGCCCGCTTGTCCCCACGGACCTGCCCTTCCACTGAGATGGCCCCGAGCAGCCCACTTAATTAGCGAATTTTAGTAGTTCCTCTTGTAAGTGTTTGGCTCTGTATTTGTCTCCAGGACTTTCTTCTTTTTATATTTTGGAAGTTGTATTCATGTACAGACACACGTTTACTCATTTATGGCTCATCGTGCTACTGCATACACTCATGTTTTAAATGGCATTTGTCGTTTTCCCTCTTAGTTTTCATGTGTGTTTTAGAAAGTTTAGAAAAGTACAGAGGGGTAAAAAGTTACAATAGTTGATGCTTGGTGTGTGTCTTTTCAGCTGCACATATATCCTCACACACACGTTCACAAGTGAATTTTTCTGTTTAAAAGAGCAGAGTCATCACGGCCGTATTTTATTAATAGAACCCATTTCCCTCACAGAACTGCGCGTCAACAGCTGTCCAAGTCATCAGGTTGAATCGTTTGTCCTTCACCCAGTTTTATTTTGAGCTCCTTCTCCACCACCCCCATGAAGAACCACTTTATGGATTAAGATTATTAGCCCAGTGTCTGTCTTCTATAGACTCAGATTTTAGAATCCGTGGCCTGCCCCAACTCACTCACCTCCGTGAGACCTGCCCCCTCATGCCTTCCCTCTCTTTTAACAGGGAGCCCGAGAAGAAAGTGTCCACCTGGTGCGGCATTTCTATAAGGTAAATTGCCGGAGCTCAGGGACAGCAGTGTGTGTCATAGAGACAGGACTGTCGTGTCTTCAGTCCTTTCTTACACCCTCTGGGTCCTGAGTAAAAATGTTCCGTTCTGCCTGCTCCGCGCAGTGGTCTCTGCGCTATTCTGCTCATGCTGTCTTATCAGCACAACTTTTGAGGACTCACCCCTAGTGTGGGATTGTTTATTTATCAGTTATATATGAGTTTTTTTCATTGATGAATTTATCAATTATATACAGATACTCATACGACTAAATTATACATAGAAACTTTTGTGTTCGTGAATTATGCGTGCTTACCATGGCAACTCACTCCAGTATTCTTGCCTGGCGAATCCCATGGACAGAAGAGCCTGGCAGGCCATGGGGTCCATGGGGTCACAAAGAGTTGGACACAACTGAAGTGACTTAGCATGCACGCATGCATAGGTGTAAAATTGCTGAATTACATATGAATTTATAAACTGTATGCATGTGTATTGTTTGTATATATGTACAGGCAGACCTTAGAGATACTTTGAATTTGATTCCAAACCACTGCAAAACAACAAATACCACAATAGAGTCAAGCAAATGTTTTGGTTTCCCATTGCTAATCAAAGTTATGCTTACACTGTACTGTGATCTGCTAAGTGAGCAATAGCATGGTGTCTAAAAAAATGTCTTTCTGTTGTTTGGTCGCTAAGTCGCGTCTGACTTTGATCCCATGAACTGCAGCACACCAGGCTTCCCTGTCCTTCACTGTCTGCTGGAGTTTGCTCAGATTCATGTCCACTGAGCTGGTAATGCTATCTAACAATCTTATCCTTTGTCGTCCCCTTCTCCTCCTGCCCTCAACGTTTCCCAGCGTCAGGGTCTTTTCTAATGAGTCGGCTGTTGGCATGAGGTGGCCGAAGTATTGGAGCTTCAGCATCAGTCCTTCCACTGAATATTCAGGGTTGATTTCCTTTGGGATTGTACATACCTTAAGTTAAGTTAAGTCGCTCAGTTGTGTCCGACTCTTTGCAACCCCATGGACTGTAGCCCACCAGGCTCCTCCGTCCATGAGATTCTCCAGACAAGAATACTGGAGTGGGTTGCCATTTCCATCTCCAGGGGATCTTCCCAACCCAGGGATCAAACCCAAGTCTCCTGTATTAAAGGCAGACACTTTAACCTCTGAGCCACCAGGGAAGCCCTTAATTAAAAATAATTTTATTGTTAGGATTTCCTCAATGGTCCAGTGTTTAAGAATCCACTTTCCAATGCAGAGGACGAGTATTTGATTCCTGGTTGGGAAACTAAGATCGAGTCTCCATACCATGGGACAACTCAGCCTGCATGCCTCAACTAAGGAAAGCTCAAGCTGTAGCAAAGACCTAGTGCTACCTTAAAAAAGAAAACTTTATTGCTAAAACATGCTGTCATTTGACGACTAGCATTTGCCACAGTTTTCAATTTGTTTAGAAAAAATGGAGTATCTTTGAAACCGTAACTTCAGTTCAGTTCAGTCACTCAGTCATGTCCAACTCTTTGCAACCCCATGGACTGAGGCACACCAGGCTTCCCTGTCCATCACCAACTCCCAGAGCTTGCTCAAATTCATGTCCATCAAGTTGGTGATGTCATCCAACCATCTCATTCTCTGTTGTCACCTTCTCCTGCCTTCAAACTTTCCCAGCATCAGGGTCTTTTCCAGTGAGTCAGTTCTTCACATCAGATGGCCAAAGTATTGTAGTTTCAGCTTCAGTAAAGCAAAGCTCAATAAAATGAAGTGTGCCTATGTGCTGAGAAACCTCACACAGGCTCTAAACGTTTCTCATGAATTTAGTGAGAATTGATAAAGTGCTCCCATGACCTTCAGTATCTGGAAAATGTGTAGGTTCAGTTTCCAGGGGATTCTCTTTAAGATAGAGCCTTGTGATGACTTTGTTTCCCTCTTTTCTTAAGGGTAAGATAGACTTAGGCAGGGCTCGTCATTTGTCAGTAGTCGGTTCATCCATATGTCAGACAGCCCTAGCAGTTCTCTGATATTTTGGCCTCCACATCAGCTCTCTCTGGATCTAGTGAGTGGTGGTTTTCCCTCATAATCTGACTGATGGAGAGATCCTCCCAGGAGGAGGAAAGGTGTCAACACTGCCATTTTCTCGTTCACTTGGGCTTTCGTTCACTGTACTCTCTTTAAACGGCTGTTAACTGTATACATAGATACCCAGGAATCTTTTTCCTTGCAAGAAACTTTTTCAGCCACTGTCCATTACTGTCAGTGTTCGTTGAGATAAAACCAGGTCACATAATCTGGAAATCCCCCTTGTGGGGCTCAGATGACCCCCCAAAGCTGCAGCATTCTGGATGTGCTCAGAAGAGGGTAGTACCACGGTGGGCCCCGTGTTCTGGGGTGGAATCCCAGTCCCCCCAGTCTGGCCCCAACCCCACTTGGGCTTGAAATGAGGATATGAGTCCTCAGCACAGTCATCTTTGACGCTCCTTCTAGTGTAACTGAGCTTAGTCTGTCCTCCCCACAAAAGCTTCTGGATTGCAAAAAGCAGGAAGATATATAGGTAGGCATCTTCCCAGAGGATTTTTCTTTTTCAGTGACAAAAGGAGATCTGTATTTGAATCACACCTCCCTTCTCCCAGAACTTCCCTGGTGGCTCAGATGGTAAAGCGTCTGCCTGTAATGCGGGAGACCTGGGTTCAATCCCTGGGTCCAATCCCTGGGTCGGGAAGATCTCCTGGAGAAGGAAATGGCAACCCACTCTAGTATTCTTGCCTGGAAAATACCATGGATGGAGGAGCCTGGTAGGCTGCAGTCCATGGGGTCGCAGAGTTGGACACGACTAAGCAACTTCACTTTCGCTTCCCTTCCCTTCTCCCAACCCAGGTTTTTCTCTCTTTTATCCTCTAAGGTTTGTACCCTTAGTATGTCAGGAGCTTATAAATATTTTCAAGGATAATTAATGTGGTTATTTTGTGGGTCTCATACCAAAGGGGCTTCCCTGGTGGCTCAGATCACCTGCCATGTAGGAGACCGAGTTCAATCCCTATGTCGAGAAGATCCTCTGGAGAAGGGAATGGCTACCCACTCTAGTATTGTTGCCTGGAGAAATCCATGGACAGAAGAGCCTAGCGGGCTACAGTCTATGGCGTCACAAAGAGTTGGACACAACTAAACTACTAACATTTTCACTTTCACACCAAACAAGAACTTTCAAGTTTGCCGATAGTTTTGATAACTGGAAAAACGTATAAAGGACCTATTGCTTTTCCCACCCCAACTGTATGTGTGTGTGTGTGAGAGAGAGAGACAGTACTGGGGGAGAGAGGGAGACTTAGGACACAGGCCAGGCCAGTGCTAATAGCCCTTATCCTCCTGGGCTGCAGACCTGTCCAGGGTGATCATAGTGACCACGTGCAGTAGCTCGCTCATATCATCTTCACATGGACCTGCGCGGACGGGGCCAGTCACCCCATCTTGCAGTGAAACAGAGAGGCTCTGAGAGGAACAACTGAGCTTGTCCCCTGGTCTGTGAGTCTCAAGAGCCGTTCCTCCCCACCACCCTGTTCTGGGAGGGCCCTCAGGGCCACAGGCACTCTAAGGCCCCCAAAGGCACGCCTCAGAAACAAACGGAACAAGCCACGTAATGTTAGCCTTAAGCGTATCTAATCATACTCTTCCTTCCAGACGTGCGGAGCCTCTGTCAGCTTTAACATGACAGCTTAACCCACACTCTTATTTTCTCCAACCATTCTCAGCAAACAGACCATGTTAAATACCTGAAACATTAACCATTTTTATATTTTAATTGTACATGAAGTGATTTTTGTTGTGGTTAATTGACTGCCTCAACACTAGAAATCCAGAATGACACATGCTTGGAGAAAAGGAGAAAACCGTTGAGGTGCAATCTGATATTTGGGCTTTCATTTGAGTGTGTGTGTGTGTGTGCATGTTCACGTGTGTATTTCACTTCCTGGTGGTTTACGAGAACTCACTAATAAGAAACAGATGACCCAAAAGCCGCGAACTGGAGTTTATAATCCTTTGTTGTTTATGGAAAAAAAATATACATAATCTTCTTTTTCCTTCCTTTCTTTTTAGGGAGAAGAAATCTTTTTGGACATGTTTGAAGATGAGTACAGGAGCATGACGGTAAGTGAGGGGCCAGAAGGACTCGTGGCCAAGCTTGTCCTGCCAAACTGAGAGAGAACTGATCTAATTTGGGGCTTTCTGTTCGAATAGCAGAGATGGGTGGGGAAGGGCATTGAAAACGGTGCCATCCTCAGTAGTGAAATGGCAACCCACTCCAGTACTCTTGCCTGGAGAATCCCAGGGATGGGGGAGCCTGGTGGACTACTGTCTGTGGGGTCACACAGAGTCAGACATGACTGAAGCAATTTAGCAGCAGCAGCAGCAGTGAACTTTCAGATGACATTCACTCCCCCTAAGTTGGGCTGAGTCACAAGATGGGTTAGAAAGATTCACTTTGATATGAATAGTTTTCTTTTTTTAACTTTTAATTTTATATTGAATTATCACCAGTTAAAAATGCTATGATAGTTTCTGGTGGACAGCAAAAGGACTCAGCCAGGCATACACATGTATCCACTCTCCTCCAAACTCCCCTCCCATCCAGGCTGCACATAATGTTGAGCAGAGTTGCGTGTGCTCTACCGTAGGACTATGTTGGTTATCCATTTCAAGTGTAGCTGTGTTTACATGTCCATCCCAAGCTCCCTGACTATCCCTTCCCCCCATCCTTCCCCGCTGGCAACCATAAGTTTGTTCCCTAAGTCTGTGAGTCTGTTTCTGTTTGTAGATAAGTTGATATGCATAGTTTTTGATTGTGGACTTAGTTGTACATATGAAATCTCTTAATCTCCATGTCAACCTGATGTGAGTCACTGCTGCTATTATCCTGCTTTTGCCAATAAGGAAACGAGAGGCAGAGAGGTTAGGGGAGGTGCCCACAGCTGCCCTGCCTGGCACAGTACGATGCACCCCCCGCCTTCTTCACCATGCCATCAGAGTGTTCCCTAGTGTGGCTCTTCTCGCACCTGCTGTGCCAGCCCGCAGCCTCCCCGTCTCCGTCCAGCAGGCACGATAATGAGAAAAGATGGTTGCGGAAGATTGAAGTTTACTCTGTTCTGATCATCTCCCCAATACCTGCCCCTCAGTTAAGACTCAGTAACTCGGTGCTAAATGACTCTTTTCATGGACGTTTCTCACCAAAGAGTGAAGTGGTTCAGGACATTTACGATAAACCCAGGTGTTTAAAATGTCAACAAGAAAAAGACAGCATGTGCTGTGCGGCTCCCTGGCCTGTCCCTGGGTGTCTGAACAGCTGGGCCCTCATTACATCCTTGCTTGCATCACGTCTGAGGCCTCCCGGAAGCTTTTCAAGGAAAGAGTGTAAGCTGGGATAATCAATGACAGCAAAGCCCCAGCAGCGCCCAGGCCTTCTCTTGGTGCTCTGCGAGGCACTCACGGGCGCCTCACACCTCTGATGGCCACACCCTTCATCCCCTCCACCCTGGAAAGAGGGTCTCAGGCCCCTGCTCTTGGAACCATGAAGTGAGCGGAGTGGAGTCAGTGCTCAGCTGCCGTCTTTGTTACGCCCGTGACGTTCCCTTCCACATCATAACTTTGGAGAAGTTTGGCTTCTTGTAGACACAAGGCTCATGTGTCACCTGGCGATAGAGAAAGGCTTGGACTCTGAAACCCCCACTCCATTTCTGCTTTTGCTACTTACTGCAACCCCAGGCGGGTTGCTTACATTCTGAGCCTTGACTTTTTCATCTGTAAAATGGGGCCCAAACCACATGGCTTTCCAGGTTATGAAACACCTAGGGACTGCCTCCTGTAGAAGTTCAGAACCACGAATATTCAAATATTTGGTTCTTCTCCCTCCCATCATAGGGAGCTTCCTGCGTTTTGTTTGTTTGTCTCAATTACATCTATTGTACATCTTGCACAATGCCTGACACTCTAGGGAATTAAAGGCTGACACATGCCCAAAGTCAGCCATTAACCCAGACTTTAGGAAAGCAGCCGCTAAGTTCAAAGTGGGGCAGGGCCTTGGGTGTTGCCAAAGCTGGGCCTTCACTTCTGACCCTTCACTTTCCCCTGTCACCTCTTGCTTCATGCAGAGGGGAAATGGCAGGAGTCCTAGAGGGGGTTTGCTGGGAGGCGGTAGAGAGTGGAGGGGTAGAGCAGAGGGAGCCAAGAGGGAGCCGCAGGAAGGCCGTGCCACGGGTGCCCTGGGTGGGAGACAGGGCCTTGCCGCCCCGCTCTGGGATAAAAGGATAAAGGAGTTGAGATGGTGGACCTCAGGCCTTTGGAGGAAGGCTTCATGGGTTCCAAAGAATAAGGCGGTGAGGGAGCTAAGGGACTCCCTATTCTCCAGGTCTCTGGACCGCTGAGCCATCTCCACAGTCCTGCCCTATTTAGTCAGCTTTATGTTACAGGAGGGGAAGAAGTGTGATATGACTAAAGCCCACTTTCTAAAAATGGAGACATGAAGAAGCTTATGATGCTTAAAGGAGTAAAATTAATTCCATGAATATTGTGAAACATCACTCCCTATGATGCCTGGTGTCTGTGTCCAGCAACACGTGCACATTCAGCAATCGGCGCTGATGCACTTGGGCTCCCCAGTCAGGCAGACAGAATCTGCCTGCAGAGCAGAAGACACCGGTTAGCTCCCTGGGTTGGGAAGATCTCCTGGAGAAGGGAATGGCAACCTACTCCAGTATTCTTGCCTGGGAAATCCCGTGGACAGAGGAGTCTGGTGGGTTACAGCCCATGGGGTTGCAAAGAGTCAGACATGACTGAGTGATTAACACTTTCATTTATGCAGCAAAGTTCCAGGAGGGGAGATGATGTTAGCATGTGTCTTGGTAATCAGAGAAGGCTTCCTGGAAGCACCGTGGAAGGAGGCAGACACCTCTGCCCCTGGCTGGCCCTGTGGTTGTGGGCATGTGCCCTCCTGAACTCAGCAGTCCCCTCTGTAGTATAGGACAGCCACACAGGAGGGGGTGAGCCCTGCAGGGGCCTGGTGTGTAGTAGGTGCTTAATAAGTGACTTGGTTCTGTTCCCCCAGGTGAGAAGTTCAGGGAAGAGGACGGAAGTGGGAATGCTGGTTCTGTGTGGGTCATAACCACATTGTGGGTCATAGTGGGTCTGGAGCCAGGCCTGGGTCCGTGTCTTGGTTCTGCCACCAGCCAGCCATGTGGGCCTGCAGCCGCTCCTCAGCTTCCCTGAGCCAAGTTCGGAAGTCTCCCTGCTGGACAGGAGACGACACACAGAGCACTTAGGTCCCCACCTGCCCGCACTCAGAACTCCCTAAACGGAAGCTGTGCCACTCCACCTGCTGCCATCATAGCCAGAAGCGCCAGGGCAGGAGGCGGGTGGCAGTCAGGCCCCACACCGCGGGCAGACTACCCTAAAGGCACCGCCGCGAAGGAGCAGGCCTCCTTCCTGAGGCCTGTCTCCCTGCTAAGGGGAGGGGAACTCGGGGTGAGAAAGCAGAGCTGTTCGCAGCAGGGTGATAGCTTCTCCAAGGTGTCTGAGCTGTCATTGCACGTGTGTGAAAATCCGCAGCTTAGAAAATGAAAAGGCACATCTCTCCCATCTCGCTGCCTCGAGGCTTCACCTCAGGCTGCGTCGGGGCTGATGCGCCCTTGAACAGGTAGATGGAGGTGAGAGGCCCATGTTGCCTGCCCTGGCCCCTTCCTCCCTTCAGCGAGCCTCCCTCCACGTCTGTCTTCCAGATGAAGCCCATGAACGTGGAATATCTCATGATGGATGCCTCTATCCTGCTGCCCCCGACGGGCACACCGCTGACCGGCATCGACTTTGTGAAGCGACTGCCGTGTGGTGATGTGGAAAAGACCCGGCGGGTGAGTAGGCATTGGCCTTGGCCTCTATCCTGAGCAGCCGTTCACCAGGAAGCACCCCCAGGACAGAAGAGGGAGGGTCTCCTACCACATCCAGACCCATCTTCCAGCTTGCCCTCAGAGAGCCAAAGAGCAACCCCCAGCCCCACGCCCCCACCCCTCCACAAGGGCCTAGCTTTCCCACGAGCACTGCCTTTTGTCTGGGTGTTTGTTTTTTAATTTTGGCTGTGCCAGGTCTTTGTTGCTGCCCGTGAGCTTCTCTCTGGCTGTGGCTAGAAGTTTCAGTTGTTGCGGCGCACATGCTGAGTTGCTCTTCGGCGTGTGGGATCTTAGTTCCCTGACCAGGGATTGAACCCACGTCCCCTGCAGTGGAAGGCAGATTCTTAACTACTGGACCACCAGGGAAGTCCCTGCCGTTTGTTACAGCAGAGACTGAGAGCTGCTGGGGGCAGGCAGGCTGCCTTCACTGAGCGAAGCCAGCCCAGCCCCAGAACTCTGAGAGAGGAAGTGGGGCCGGGCTCCTTTGAAGGAGCGTGGTGATGCAGAGCAGGTGAGGCTGCTGCAGAATCAGCCCCAAGCGGCTGGGACCCCCGGAGATGGCGTGGCGTTAAGCTATCTGAGGGATCTCGGGGCAAGACGCACACAAATGCCGTTGTGATTATTTTTGGGCCTGCGGGAGAGGCGTGTGAAGAGGTTAGTTCTCAGAACCCAGCTGCCCTGTGCACTTCCGTTATCAGCACTTTTTTTCTGCAGCCGTCTCGCGGGGTTGTTCAGGGTACTTTATCTTCCTGGTCAGATCACAGTTTCTTTCTTAGAAAGCACCATAACCCTTTCCTAGAAAATCATTCCCTGGAGACGTGGAGGTGTGAATAAATTAGAGGAATCCATTGCCCTCGTTGCTCCTGTTATCAGGCCGAGCCTTCCTCTGAGATAATCCAAGTGTACCCAGAGTGGAGGAAGTATTGTGACCTTTTTGAGAGGTGGGATTGACTCACTGAACCCGCCTCAGAGTTTGCCTTGAAAGCCTGGCAGGGTGGGGCTGGGGCACAGAGGAAGTAGGACCCGTGTCTGAAGTCAGTCTGCGTTCCTTGCTGTCTGCCCAGACCCACCACCCTCTCCGCAGGGCCCACTCTGTCTCTGAGCCAGTGATGCCTGCCTCCCTCATGCTCCCAGACAGGTGTGCGGGCCCCGCAGCCGGGCACATGATTGTTGGCGGGTGGCAGTGTTTGCACTGGACATCCTTGGTGTTGGCTTTTATGGGGGATTGGTTCCGAGACAACTGGGTGTCACTTCTGTACTCCTTATGGAGTGGGTACACTCACCCTTGACCTTTGGTTGGTCTTGGAGATGCTCCCCAGCAGGATAACGGCAAAGCCGCATGCCCAGTCCAGCTCTTATGTCTCCAGGCCAGAGAGGACCCTGTCCCGGTTCTCCTTGGCCGCTGAACTAGAGGGTCCAGCAGGCTGTGAATGCGGAGATCTGCTGCTCCGGGTCGCATCCTGCCTTCCTTTTGGTCCACAGCCCGTCAGGTTTTCTTAACAGTTATATGAGCACACAGCCTTTGTGACAAAGTGGATCATTCATATCAGTTCTTCTTAAGAATTTCCTCACATATTTCTGCAACCACCCTAGGAGGGTGGCACTAGTATTATCCCCATCTTACAGGGGAGTAAACTGGGGCACGAAGAGGTCGAGTGATTTGCTCAGGGTCCTCCAGCTGATAAGTCGCAGAGCCAGGACTCAACCCAAGCGGCGTGGCCACTCTGACCCCCGCCTCCCACTGCTGCCTTCACTGTATTATTAGTCCTACTCGGTGCTGGCTACCAGGAAGCACAGCCCCAGGCCTCAAGGAGAGGGCTTAAAAGGGCAAGGATGGGGAGAGCAGCCTCAATCCATGCATGCTAATCCCTTCAGGCGTGTCTGACTCTTTGCGACACTGTGGATGATAGCCCACCAGCCTCCTCTGTCCATGGGATTCTCCAGGCAAGGATACTGGAGTGGGTTGCCATGCCCTCCTCCAGGGAATCTTCCCAACCCAGGGATCAAACCCACAGCTTTTGTGTCTCTTGATTTAGCAGGCGAGTTCCTTACCACTAGCGCCACCTGGGAAGCCCACACACATCCATAAGTGAAAGTGAAGTCGCTCAGTCATGTCCTACTCTTTGCGACCCCATGGACTGTAGCCTATAGGACTGTAGCCTATCAGGCTCCTCCGTCCATGGGATTTTCCAGGCAAGAGTGCTGGAGTGGATTGCCATTTCCTTCTCCAGGGGATCTTCCCGACCCAGGAATCAAACCCGGGTCTCCCGCATTGCAGGCAGACGCTTTACTGTCTGAGCCACCAGGGAAGCCAGGGCTATTTCTCCAGGAGCACAAGGTCCCTAATCCTACCTGGGGAGGGAGGCAAGCAGCACAGAGAGCTGCTCCTTGAGCCGGGCCTGTGGGGGAAGGAATGGGCACCGCGGTGGGAGGGGTGGGGGTGCACAGAGGCCCAGAGAGTTGTGGACCATGTCTGGAGCCCCCAGGGGGCCGGCTGTGTGGGAAGTGGTGGTGCTGGAGGGGTTGCAGGGGGCAGGTCTCAGAGCCCTGGGAGCACAGCGAAGGCCTCGGCCTGGTTGGCCGGGCCCTGGCATCTTGTCCTGATGGCCTGGGGCAGACGCTGCTGGTCCACGGGAGAAACTCCAGGCTGAGGCCTACAGCGGAGGGCTGGGCTGCTTGGGCTTCGCGGTTCCTGCTCCTTCTGAGCCACTGTCTCCTCACCCAGCCAGCAGCCACCACTGCCTACCCTGCCAGGGTCCTCGGGAAGACTCCGCGAAAGGCAGAAGCACAAAGGCCAGTGGTGGAGCCTGAGGGTGGGGGTCTTCCTCCCTCATCCTCAAGATCCCAGGACTCTGCTGCCCCCCTCCCTTGCCCCAGATGGGCTGCAGGGCTCAAACTGCCAATGGAAGCACCGGAGCCCCTGGGGTCGCTCATGTGACCTTTGTCTGTCCGACGGGTTTATAAAGCTAGCTCTCAAGTCTGGTGTCCCTGGGTTTGGTGGCAGGATGAGATAAGGGGACTGGCCACCTCAACGCAGAGCCATGGGCCCCAGAGGTTTCCCTTTGATTTCCAGGATCCAGTTTTGAAGGGGAATCTTGACCTCTCACCTCAGCCCAGCCCCTGATGCCAGGCAGCTGTCTGGAGTCCTCCTGCAGCTTAGCTCCTCCACCCGTTTCAGACATCAGGACCCGGTGGTGCGCTCTGAATGTGAGCTAGAGGAAGTGTATGGTTTAGCAAGCAATTGAAGGCTTATGCGGTCTGTTTCAAGTCCTTTGCTCGTATCCAGAGAACATTCCATTTCGTCCTGTTGGATTCAGAGGTTTTCCATCTTTTTTTTTTTTTTTTCTGCCAAGTGTAGGCATTTCTAACTTTTAGGAGGCTGACGCTTTTCAGAAATGCCACCCTTTATTTTCCTTAAGGACTAGTCAGAGATCAAACCACCCTTCATGGTGAATCATTCCTTTGTATGTTCATCAAAGAGCCACTGGACTCCTACTGTGTGCCAAGTGCTACCCCGAGGGTGCGGGAGTCAGCAGAAAGGCGGCCCGCCCCGGGCGTTCCCGGGCCTGGAGCGAGGTAAAGCTTATGCTCAGGGGCAAAACCAGGCTGCCTTGAGGGCTCTGAAGGACAGAGGGGGCACTGCGTTAGCCTGAGTGACCAGGAAAAGCTGCCTGGCAGAGGTGACGTCTGAACAGAGACCTGGGGAGCGAGGAGGAGCCAGCCAGGCAAAGACATGAAGGAGACCCTTTCCAGACAGGGAGCAGTGAGTGCAAGGTGTGGGGTGACTAGAGCGAAGCGGACAGGAGAGGAGGGCCAGGGCCCTGCAGGCCGCAGGGAAGCATCTGGCAATGAAGCTATGTTTTCCCCCTTGCCTTTTGCAAATTACACTGTTTATTCTTTCATTCGACATATCTGTCAAGCCTTTTCTAGGAACTGGGCAAGAAGCAAGAATAGAAAGAAAATAAATAATGCAAAATAAGACCAAAATAGCAAGAGTGCCACTGAGTGATTGCAGCTGAGAAGGGTAATTCATGTTGACGTGTGGTGACAGGGACTCGTGGGGTCTGAGGAGAACATGCAGGAGGAACCTGGACTTGAGTTGGACCCATCCCACATGGAAGGGCAGTCGAGAGAAGCATTTAAGAAAGAGCATAGGCACACAAGTCACACCAGCTGAGGCAGAATCCCACCTTTAGCTGTGTGACCCTGAGCAAGTTACTTAGCTTCTCTGAGTCCCAGGTTCCTCCTGTGTGCTGCCTCTCAGCTCTTGCCGAGAGCGGGTGGAAGAGAGTGAGGTGAGGTGCTGAAGAGTGATGGAGCTGTCTAGCCTCTTAAGTGGGAAAGAAATCAAGTCTTTTAACAGTCAAAACCTACTGATGCTTAACACTAGAGAAAAGAGAGTTGGGGAGAGGATTCTTTGATGAATCTGAATTTAAGCCACTAGCCGTCTTTATGGAGTAACCATGGAAGCCGTTATGAAATCGAGATATTTGCATGAAGTTTTATCTGTCCCTCCAGTTCTGTGTCCTTGTTCCCTCGTAAAACCGCAAACAGTGTTTGTGTTTATTGCTACTGACTTTGAGGAAATAGGATATTTTGCTTTTACTCTCTGGATGTGTATTGTGCATTAAAGAAAATACAATAACATCTCACAGAGTTTCAAAAGTAAGACGAAAGAATTTCCGCCGATTTCATCACCCTAAACAAATAACACAGACTTTGTGTGTCTCCTCCCAGCTCTGTCTGCAGACACGTCTTTTCATGGTTGCAGGGGGCCTGAGCCATAGACTTGCTTTCATCCTTGCTGCCTTTCTCTTTCCATTGTGAGCAAGAAGTTTTCATACTGTGATACAGTTTTAATAAGTCTTAATTTCTTACTCCTGCGTAAAAGTTTATCTGGTAACTTTTGCCATAATTTCCTTAGGCGTTTTCCTGCTGGTGGACATTTTGGTTGCTCCCAGTATTACATTATTTTCAGCTAAATTATAATAAGCAGCTTGACGAATATAGTGTTTCCTTTCTTTTGGCTTATTTCTTTAGGATAAGTTCCCAGAAGTGGAATTTCTGGCTCAAAGGGTATGAACATTTTTTTTTTTTTGGTGACTCTTGTCAGTGTTGCCAAGTTGCTTTCCCAAAGGGCTGTGCCTACTCTAAAGCGCTTCAGCACTCTTTTAAGAATGACTGGCTTCCACGGCCTCGGTGGGCTCCTGGCCTGAGTGACTGTCACTTGAACTCATCAGCTTGCACGTGCGGCCAAGATACCAGGGGAGAGGGCTCAGGCTGTGTGTTTGTTCCAGGACCAGCCCTGGGGCTCAGGGTGGTCTTTGTACTATCTCCTTGCATCTTCAAGGTGACCCCATGATCTGGAGTGGTGGGGACCCCCTTTCCAGAGCTCCAGCCCAGGCCTGGGGAATCACGTGACTCAGGTTGGACTAAGGTCTGTCTGACTTGGAAGCCATCCACTGCCCGACTCGTGGGGCTCTCCTTGCTCCCCACTGTATGGAAGCAAACTGGAAAGGTCTCTTCTTTATAGTTAAGCTTGTCTGCGGCCATACCACCCTGAATATGCCCGATTCTCTTGATATTTAAATTTGGTCAGCTGACACCCCTTTCCAAATCGAATCCATTCTTCCTGAGTCAATCTTCCTATGGAAGCATCTGAAAGAATAAGAATACTCTTTTCCTTTTCAGTAATATATTTCAATTTGCACATTAATTGAGCAAAGTCAAGAAAAACACTCAATAAAAGCCTGGGTCCTAATCCTTCAGTCTGTTGAAGGCAAAGGCATGTGGTTGGAAGGACAGTCTTTGGAGTCAGTTCTTAGGTGAATCGCCTTGGCCTGTCTGCCTGATGTCTCTAGGCTTTGGTTTCCTGTCTGTAAAATGGGAACCACTCAGGGTGGTTAAAAGGCTCGAATGGGTGACACAGTGCAACCCCCGCCCGTACCTGGCAGGCCGAAGGCACGCAGAGAGTGGTGGTTGTTTCGGGAGACAGGGAGATGATCAGATGACCTTTAATCCCAGTATCTCACCTTTCTCTTGTGGATTCTTGGAGTTGTGGGGCTGGTCAGCATGGCCCGCCAAACCCTGTAGACGCCCATGGGAGCCCCGCTTTCACCCAGGTGGAGTACTCAGCCCTGTGGGAATCTGCCCTCACATTCGTGAGCCCGGGCTTCTTGCACTGTGTTTGTAGAAAGACGTCTGCTGATTATTACAGATGTTTTTATGAAGACTGCTCTTCAGAACTTTTCAGAACAGGAAATTCCCTGGTAGTCCAGTGGTCAAGGCTCCAAGCTTGCAACGCAGCGGGCAGGGGTTCGATCCCTGGTCAGGAAACTTAAGATCCCACATGCCACACGGCATGGCCAAAACATAAAACAGCATAAACATGTAAACAGAAATGTTGAGAACACGAATAATACACTCATGCCCCCACAACCACCATCTTCATCATATGACAGTTTGCGTTTCTCTAGTGCTTCTGGCTGACTAAGGAACACCTGACGCCAGAATAGGTCCAGGAAACAGGACTGTTCGTCCGGTTTTCTGCATCGGGACGTTAAGTAATTGGCCCAAGATCTCCCGGCAGTTCTGGACCACGTCAAGGTTAGGATTCAGAGGTGTCCTCAGGCATCCTCGTTGCCTGGGACAGCAAAAGTCAGTGCAAGGCTGGCTCTTTGCGGGCAGTCATCTGTTCCCTCCGCCCCTTGTTTTGGAAGGCACCTTGTCAAATGATGGACACTTCCCATCTCAGTGCGCAGGCCTGCAGCCTCAGAACTGGCAACAAGGGGACCCGAAAGCGGGCTGTATGGCTCACCAGTGGCGACAGTGGTTTGTCCCCATGGCCTCCTCGTGCCAAGTGGTGCAGTGGCAGGAGTGAGGCGTGGCCACCCCTTTACAGACCCTGTGCTGCCTGCTGCCCCCCCCCACTATCGTCTCAGAGGCTCCCCGCAGCCCCACACAGTAGAGACTCCCACCCCCATCTCACACAGGAGAAAACTTATGCTCGTGGGGCCGGGGGCCTTGCCCAGCACGGTGGAGCTAGGAGTCCAGCACAGACCTTCCATACCTGACTCTTGGCTGTGTCCTCAGTCACGGCAAGTGGCCTGGAGGCTGCAGGCCCCGTGGCTGCCGCTCTACTTCCTGGCCTCTGTTCGGTGGGCAAGTCAGCCCAACCTGGGTCTCATGGGGAGTTACCTCCAGGGCAGACTGACCACTGGGCAGAGGCTGCACAAGCTTCCCAGGCTTCCAGCCTGGGGTTTGGCTTTGTTCCCGCTCCCTGGAAACACCCGCTCACCCTGGGGTCTGCCAAGACTCTTCCTTGATGGGCCAGGAACCCTGTGCTAATGGGCCCCCTCCGTCCCCATCTCTGTCCCCGTCTGAGACCTGAGGGCTCCCGGGGCACTGACACCACTGCATACCTGCCAGGTGCCAGGTCTGCTGCCCTGAGAGGGCACAGCCCCTGTTGGAAGGCCACGGGGCCAGAGCTCCAGGTGAAGGGCTGTGTGGTCTGGCGGGCTCTGAACCCCACCCGCATCTTACCTTCTGTCTCTCCTGCCCCCACATTCAGTTGGTGGGACTTTGAAAGCCTCATGGTTTGGATTTTCAGATTCTGGGCTGGTTTAGTTAGAAGAGACCTGGTTCTGGCCCTCCCTAGGTGTGAGCTTGGGCCAGATCACGTGGCCTCCGTGGGTCTTGAGCCTTGAGTGCCGAGCGGGGCTGCCACGAGGGTCACGTGACCCTAGAGGGAGGGTCCTGGCAGATGACAGGTGCTCAGTGAGGTACAGTGGCCCCAACCCGAGCCAGTGGGTAATGGCACACAGGCTGCCTCCTTGACTTTTTTATTGTAAATCTTGGCTCTGAAAGCACCAGAACCATGATGCTGAAAGAAGAGAGCTTTGTCTTGTTGTTTTAAATCTAGAGTCATTGTGTGATTTCTCCATACCGAGCTTCTCACCAAAATGACCTCACTCTTCTCTGCTCTCCGTACTGTTGGTCCAGGCCATCCGGGTGTTCTTCATGCTCCGTGCCCTGTCCCTGCAACTGAGGGGGGAGCCCGAGACCCAGCTGCCACTGACGCGGGAGGAAGACCTGATCAAAACGGACGACGTCCTCGACCTGAGTGAGTTGGTCATCTTGAGTCACGGTGGCGGGGGTTGGGGGACACCACCAGGCTGGCTCATACATCACTGGGAGGCTCTGGGGCGACCTGCATGTCGTACTGGGGTTGATCTATTACCGTGAACTTACAGAGCGCGCATGTTACACAAAACTTTCGGAAGAGGGACCCTAGATTCTGGACACTTGGAGTCAGTCTGTGGGCCCTGCTTTCTGGAGACCAAGGGGAGCTGTGCAGGTGTTTTGCTGAAATATCTGTGCATGGTGACTGGGGTCTCAAGCAGGGGTGGGCACAGCTCTGGGATCCCTGCCCTCCATATAGTCGTAGCAGCACCATGAGATTGGTTGTGTGTGTTAAAGGTGGTCTGTATGATTTTAATGAGTAAGGGATCCTGGCTGCTTAAAAAAAGGAAAGTTTTCAAAAACGCAAGCCGCCAGCATTTAGGTAAAGATGAAGGCTTTGGAGGCCCAAGAACCTTGTGCTTAGCCTGAAAGCCTGAGCATCCAACCTGTGCCTCAGCGCTCTCCTCTTCACTGTGAGACTGAGATTTAAAGGAGACAAAGACTATAAAGCCTGGGTGTGTTCCTATAACCCTTCTCCCATTCATATAACTCTTTTCTTCCTGTTATTTGCTATAGCATTTTGATATATTAGCACTCTTTAGTTGTGAGAGATAGAAAGGCCAACTTTAACTTAAGGAAAAAGAAAGGCAGATTTCACTGATATCAGTGTAAAAAGCTAGATCTCCAGTTTCAGGCATGGTTTGATCTAGGTACTCAAGCAGTATCATCAGGAAACTGCCGCCTTCCTTCCCTCAGCTTTTCTTTCCTCTGTTCTGGCTTCATCCCCCAGAGAGCTCTCACCAAATAGTGACAAGATGGCCATCAGCACCTCTAAGATCTGCTGGACTGGCTAAGCAGCCCTGACAAAAACAGAGCTTCTCTTTCCCTATAACTTTTATGGAAGTCCAGGGCAATGCTCTCATTGGTCCAGCTTGAGTCACATGACCATTCCTGACCCGTCAGTGATCAGCAGAATGTGATTCACTGATTGGTTAGGTCAAGATCACGTGCTCAGCTGTGATGCTGGGAAGGTGGGACCTGCTCCTTTTGAACCCCCTAACCTGGGGGTGAGGAAGGAGGGGGCCCCCAAAGAAACTTGAAAAGAAGAGCTGGGAGCTGGAGAGGCAGAAACGGCAGGTGGCCACTTTGTAGTGGCCGATGAGAGAGAGAGCCCTTGTTTTAAATCAACTTTATTGAAATATAGCTGGCATCCAGTAAAGTTCACCGAGTTTTAGTGTACAGTGGAATGAGTCTTGACAAAAACTATTCAGTTGTGTGACCTGCAGTTATGATGCAGACCAGGGAGGGTTTGTATCTTTTGGGCCAGAGGCCCCTGCCCAGCTCTGTATTCTCTCAAGCAAGTGATTGAAACCACCACGACTTTCGTTTCCTTGCCTGGAAAATGGGGATGATCTTCATGATGTTACGGGGCTGTTTTGAGACTTGAGTGAACCATAATATGAAACATAAGATGACCGAGTCTAGTGCCTCACATGTAACTGTGCTCAGGAAAATGGAGTCAGTATTGCCTGATAATCACACCCAGTGATGCATATAAAGAGCACACTGCCTGACACGTGGAAGGTTCTCCGTAAATGATTGCTATGGGTTTTGCCTGGTTGTCTGACTCCTTTGTCGTGCATCATTTTTGTTTATGCTCCTTTATTTCTTCTCTCTCGGAAGAGCAAGGAAACTGCATCCCCTCTGTGCTCTATGCCCATCTTCTGTGGCCCTTTCCTCCTTAAAATATGGCCACGAGGATTTCTGCAAAGGTTTAAATTGATGGCATAGGCTGGAGAGACCCATAAACCCATCTTTCTCTGATTGGATTAAAGGAAAGAGAGAAAAACAGTTTGCTTTAACGGGGCCTCTCCATCAGGGCAGCAAGAATGTTTGCATCCATGAAATGGAATTAAATTTTATGCTGGGAATTCACGTACCCTGCCTCCTCCCAGAATGGCCTGCTGAAACAAAGGTTAAAAGTATTTCACTTATCAATTTTAATTGATTAGATTGCTAGTTGAGATCACTTAACTGAGCCTTTTTGGGTAGTTGGCCATTAAGAAAGTAATGGCTGTCTGTCTTTACCCAGCGTGATTGCAAATTATGTCTTTGCTAAAGAGGGTGCCGGCCAGAGAATACTATGAATTATGGATTTTATGAGCGTATGGTATGCGAGTAAGATATGCATGTGTTGACTTTTTGTGTGTGTGATTATTCTTAAATGCTAGAGCTTCTCACTTTCCACTGGGGAAAAATTAGCAATGCTTTGCATTTTACCAAATGCCTCCTGTGTATACTAAAGGTAGGAAGCATTCTAGTATAGGTGAGGGCATTCAGATTTGCTAAATTTTGGAGGCTGGGCTTGCTTCTTAGGAGGTCATGTTTTGTCTCCCTGAAGCTTGAGGAAGCTGACTCAGGGAGGAGTGTTTGGGGTTGGTCAACTGCTTAAATGGGTTTAAAGGAATGCAGCAGGAAGAGTTGACTTTAAGTGTATTTACTAAACCTGTCACCCCTCGGTAAGAAACCCCAGCATCAGAGCATTCAGAAGCCATCCCATACGTCCACTGACCAGGTCCACTGACCTGCCAGGCGTAGCAGGTGAGCTCTGCCAAGGTAGCTTCTGACAAAGGGCATCAAAGAAGCCATCACCCTTTGGAAAAAAAAATGTACCGAAAGCCTGTTCTGTTTTCACTGGAGAGGAGAGCGGTGTGGGGCAGAGTCACGGACTGGCAGCCATGAGGGAAGGAGGGGAGGGAGGGAAGGAGAAACAGAAAGGCAGTGGGAAGGGAAGACCAGAGTAGACTTGACGAGATAAAAGAGATTCGATTTTAGAGGGAATGAAACTGAGAGTCTCTATGCACCCAGCCTTCAGCTTCATAGTTCTTATCCTTTTGTGGAGCCTCATTTCCTCAGCCCCGCTGTTTCTCTTTTTAACCAGCACCCCCTGCCCCCTCTGTATTAAAGCAAATGGGCCTGCATCTGTAAATACTCCTCACTAACAGATAAGGACTGGGCTTCTCTTCTTGATTAGACTGGTTGCCACCATTGCAAAAGGGAAGCTTCCTGGCCCCCCCACTGCGCTGGGAGGAGCTGGAGCTGCGGCCTGGGCTCCCCTGTGTTCTGCCAGCCTGGCCCCATTGACGCTTGAGTTTGCAGCCCCTGCTGTAGCTGGAAGTAAGCAGCTTTGTGACCTTGCTCAAGGTCTTACTGCTTGCCAGGCTCAGTGGCTTTGCCATAAAGATGGTCTTAAATGACTTTGCCAGGAGGGCTGTTGAAGATCAAATGAGATCGCATTCATGAAGCATGCCGCACCTGGCTTGGCACATAGTAGGTTCTCAGTGACTGAGAGCCAGTGAGTAACCGGCACAGAACTCATACTGCGGGGCACCCTGGCTTGGCATTTTCTGCTTTGACAACATTTTGGGGAGTGCCTCCCAAAATATTTAAACCAGTTCATCACTTATGGGATGGCATCATTTGGGGGTGAGGGAAGGGTAAGAAAGATGGCTCTGGGTAAGAAAGACCACCACTTCCTGGTGGTCCAGACTGGTTAACTGGTTAAGACTTTGACCTTCCAGTGCAGAGGGTACAGGTTCGATCCCTGGTTGGGTAGTTAAGATCCCACATGCCTTGTGGCCAAAAAACCAGAAATCACAAAACAGAAGTAATATTGTAGTAAATTCAATAAAGAGTTAAAAAAAATTAAAAAAGACTGTGTGGGAATAGATGAACGGCCCTGTACTGTGTCTAGGCCGCCAGGCAAGCACCGCTGCACAGGCACCACTGGGCCGACTGACCGACAGCCCAGCAGTGCCCTGAACTCAAGCGGAGGAGAACCAGGTTCCTGCCTGTCTGCCTGCGACCAGATAACATGGGCAGTGACAGCAGGGGAAATTCCCCAGTCATCTGGACACCCTCAGGAGACGCCAGCCATCTTCAGGAAACGTCCATAGGGGCCCTTGAAATTGACGTAGTTGTAGCCATGCCATGTACAGCACCCACCTAGTCTTGTATCCTGATTTTTAAAATGCATTCACTGAAACCCATCCATTAATTCAACTCCTTATTGAGCACCTACTGTATGCCAGGCACAGTGCTGAGATCTGGGATGTGATAGGGAACTAATAAAGCCAGACTTGGCCTCTGCTCTGTGGTGCTTCCAGCTGGGGGCAGGGAAGAGACCGCAAACAGGTAAGGGAGTAAAAGCTAACTACACAATCGCGGGTCAATGGAGGTGGCTCTGTGGAGATGATGAATGGGGTCCAGGGCTAGAGAACAATCAGAGAAAAGGCCTCAGTGGCTGGTGAGAGAAGCGCCTCTGGAGAAGCATGTACCGGGGGAGCCAGAATATTCCGTAAGAAAATGCAGAGATGAGGCCCGCCAGTTTGGGAAGGGGGAGGTGGAAGGTGAGAATGGGCTTGGTGTGTCACAGGCCGGTGTGGCTGGCAGGTGAGGAGTAGGGGAGAGAGCAGCTGAGATGAACAAGATCTCAACTCCAGTGCAGGGGGAAGTCAGCAAAGGGCGTCTGTGTGGACAGCTACCCTGATTGTGCACTTCTGGGACAGGAGCTGCCGGGTCACACAGTGCCTGCACTGGCCCAGGAGCCGTGTCCAGGGGCTGGAGAGGCCACGTAGCCTCGTGGCTCTGAGCCTAGGCTTGGGAGCCAGGCTGTGCTGGGAGAAATCCTAGCTCGGCCCCTTGCCACCTGCCAGCGTGTGTCCTTCAATGAGTAACGTAATCTCTTGGTGCTTTGGTTTCCTCGTGTATAAATGGGAGTTGCTGGGAGGAGGCAGTGAGTTAATACATGTGACGTGCCTGGAACAATGCCTAGCACAACTTCAGGGAGGCCAGTTATTAGGTTGCAGCATTGGCCCCAGAGCCAGTGACAGTGGGGAGCAGGGCGTGGGGACGCAGCCCACACATCTCCCAGTTGGCAGCAGGCTGCTCCATCTTGGGGGCAAAAAACTAGGGCTCTTTCTTGACTCCCTCTTCCTCTCAAACTCAGCATCCCGCTGGTCACCACACCTAGGCAGTTCCCTCCAGGTCGATCTGGCCGTCTCTCCCAGCTCCACTCCTTAGCATCCAGCTTGCCCTGCCATCATCTTTCACCTGCACCATTGCAGAAACCTCAACCAGTCCCCAGCTTCTGCTTTGTCCCATACGGTTTATTCTCGACACGGTGTCCAATGTCATCCTCTTAAAGCATAAGTCAGACCCTGTCCTCCTCAAAGGCCTCCTCAAAGTGGCCTCCATCCCACTCTGACCAGGAGGAGAGATATTTACAGGGGCCCATGAGGCTGGGTGTCACCCAAGCTCTCTCGCTGTCCTTGCTGTTCTTCAGACACATCAGGCGTGTTCCTACCACAGGCCTCTGCTCTGGCTGTGCCCCGCCCCCCAGCCTGCAGACCACTCACACCCCCGGAACAAGCATATCTGTGGGCGCATACAAGGGCCGCGATTCCCACACGTGGCATCCATACTCTCAGTTCTCCATCTGCCTTTGAGCCCTGGACCAAGCCCCTCCTCTTTGTTATCCTTTGTTTGTTAATGAATAGGAATGTAATATATTCCTGTTTCCCCAGTTTTAACACTTTCTGTGCTTCATCCCAGCACCCTTGCAGGCAAGAGCTTTTAGACAAAGTGGACATCTCCAGCGGTGCTCATCTAAATGCCTAAAGAGTCATTTCCAGCAAGAGTACCGTGAAGCTCCCTAAGCAAGTTATGTGGTTGGATTGTAAGTCCATGAAAATGTGAGCTCATTAATTCGCTTCTCTCACAAGGCCAGGGCTAGTTTTGAGATCCTGTCCCTTCTGGAAAACCCTCTATGTTGCCGTATTATGCTGATGGCCCAGTCTTCATCATGTGCCCCATCTTGACGCGAATGAGAAAAGAGCATAAATAATAGAGACTCTAGCATGAAAAACAAACCCAGAATGCGGGCTATTCTACAAGATACTTGATTTGAACTTTTCATAAATGGGAGAAGTGTCGGGCAAAACCGAACAGAACAGTGAGAGCCAGGGACCAGTTCTAGATTTTAGATTATCAAAACGGAAGAGACCTGACAGCTGTCCCCTGAGATTGGATCCTGGATTGAGGAATAAAGACAGAGTAGATTTAGGGGGCTTTTGGGGGTTGAATTGGAAAAAATTTGCATGTAGCCTGTGATTGGATAATGTAATCAAGGTCAGTATTACCTTTCTTGGGCGTGATGATGGCATTGTGGTTCTGTGTGGGAAAACGTCCTTGTTCTTAGGAAGTACAGACCGAGGAGCTCGGGGTAAAGTGCTGTGTTGCTTGTCACTTTGGAATGATTCAGAAAATAAAAGTATGTGAGTGTGTGGGTATAGTGAGAGAGGAGGCAAATGCCACTGAATATTAACCATTGGTAAATCTAGGTCAGGGGCCCGTGTGGGCTTATTTTGACAGTTGGAGCTTTTTCAAAATAAAAACTTAATGAAGTGGAAAGAAACAGGTCAAATCCTTGAACATCGACATTTAATTAATGAGGAATGTTGTTGTTAAGTCACTAAGTCGTTTTCCGACTCTTTGCGACCCCATGGACTGCAGCACACCAGGCTTCCCTGTCCTTCACTATCTCCCAGAGTTTGCTCAAATTCATCCATTGAGTCAGTGATGCCATCCAGCCATCTCATCCCCTGTCGACTCCCTTGTCCTCCTGCCCTCAGTCTTTCCCAGCATTAGGGTTTTTTCCAATGAATTGGCTCTTCACATCGGGTGATCAAAGTTTTGGAGCTTCAGCCTCAGCATCAGTCCTTCCAATGAATATTCAGGGTTGATTTCCTTTAGGGTTGACTGGTTCGATTCCTTGCTGTCCAAGGGACTCTCGAGAGTCTTCTCCAGCACCACAGTTTGAAAGCATCAATTCTTAGGCACTCAGCCTTCTTTATGCTCCAACTCTCACACCCGTACATGACTGCTGGAAAAACCATAGCTCTGACTATATGGACCTTTGTTGGCAAAGTGGTGTTTTTGCTTTTGTTTAGGATTAGGGCTCTGGGTTTGAATCCTGGCTGTGTGACCTTGAGCAAACTAGTTAACCTTCCTGAACCTTTTTCCTGATCCGTGAAGATGGGGAGATGATACTGCCTGCTTCAGAACTGTTCTGTTGATAAAGAGTGAGTCCATCAGAAGTGCTCAGCATCCTCCTCCACTTGTGAAAACTGTTCTGGTAGAAATAGTCATTAGCATTCTTCATCCGAACTGCACGTTGGGCACAAAACAATTTTTCTGAACTAGCCAGTGCTCCAGAGGAGCTCTGACAAAGCGAAACCTTGACTGTTTCTGTCCAGGGGATACATTGACAAGTGGAGGAAACCACATGGGCCTGTTAATTAGATAGAAAGAAAGAAAGTGAAGTCTCTCAGTTGTGTCTGACTCTTTGCGACCCCCTGGACTGTAGCCTGCCAGGCTCCTCCATCCATGAGATTTTCTAGGCAAGAATACTGGGGTGGGTTGCCATCTCCTTCTCCAGGGGATCTTCCCGACCCAGGGATCGAACTTGGGTATCTTACATTGCAGGCAGACTCTTTACCATCTGAGCCACCAGGAAAGCCCTGTTAATTAGATAAGTTTCCTGGAAAAAATGACTTTTCAGGAAAGTGGGTGCCAGCTGATTGGAGAAGAACTGAAACCTGTAAGAGAGGCTTGATTCAGACCCTGATGACTCCTCCGGGGCAATTTAGTTCAAGCGTTTTCAGGCCTGGAGCCCCAGAGAAGTGGTTTGTTCGGTACCGACATTGGAGAGGACTAATGTTGTTATCGTGAAACCAGAGAGGCGAGTATGGATATGACTTTGGAAGTCCTATCTCAGGCGAGTGTGATTTTGTGATCCTTCGGCCTGTACTCTGCCTCCGTGTTTGATCTTTAAAGGGAATATGGTCCATGCTGGATCTCTCTTCTCATCGCCACCTGTTGACTTGGAACGACTCCTGACCCTACTCCAACCCCAGGGTCAGGGGGTCAGCAGCCATCCCACTCTGCAGCTCTGCCCCCTTCCCAGCCCAGACACTCTGCACCCAGTGTCTTCTATGTGGGGGTACCAGCCCAGGGCCTTGCCCCGCTCTGGTCTATCTGCTGTGTGGCTGGCCTCCGAAAGGCAAGTCTAGCCCACCCTCGCCCATTTCATACATCCCTTTCCCGCTTGCAGATGTCAGAGCTCCTGGCCCTCCTCTTCGGCCTTTTATCTCCCTGCTTCTGACCCACCTGGCTGTGGTGCTGCTCACCGGTTCCTAGACACAGCGCTTCGGCCATTCCCCACCACTGGGCCTTTGCCAAACTTGTCCTCCCAGCCTCCTTCCTCCTCCCCAGGCACACCTCAAATACGCACTCAGTGCTTTGTTTTTCTGTCCCTAGTAACAGGACCTGTTGCGTGGGAGGCACTCCAGGAAGGCTTGTTGGGTTGAACTGATTAAAACTTTAGCGTGTATAGTCACTCAGTCAGGTCTAACTCCTTGCAACCCCATGGACTGTAGCCCACCAGACTCCTCTGGACTCCTCTGTCCATGTGGTTTTCCAGGCAAGAATACTAGAGTGGGTTCCCTTCCGCATAAACGTTTAAGGCACTTTCATTAACACAAAAGTGGCATTTCTAAAGGTTGTCTTGAGTAATTTGAGACAGTTGGATTGTGAAATAAAAGAATATTTGTTTATTGTTACTATGATATTTGAATAGCCAGGTTTGCAATGCAGACTTTTTCATAACCCTGTTGAACTATACCAAGAATCTTAAATCCACCCTGGTGTTTTCTAAAAATGTAGATGGTCCTAATTTCAACAACCTCAAGTCATTTTACCTAAGGACTAAAATGCTGCTTTTTATGCCCCCTACCCTGAACTAGACTGATAAGGAAAAAATCATGTTTGAGTTAAACCACCAATTCTCTCAGGAAATGGAAAACATGGAATTAACAGCGTTTTCCCCCTGCCCCACGAATTAGGCTGCCTCTGCATGTGCTTGATGAATAACGTTGCTGGCCCCTTTTCAGAAATGAAGTAGAAATATGGAGAAATGAAATTTGTGTCTTATAAAGTGACTGGAAATGTGATTATAATACAGCTGTCAGTTTTGTTCAAGTGGAAAATTTTAAAGCAAATCCAATTGCAACATTATTTGGTTCCCTTAAAGCAGGGTGATGTAGCTGTTTCCTACATATTGATTATTTGATTGGTACCTGTCTACTGGACTTTTTTTTTTTTCTCAGTAGCACTCATTGATGTGGTTTAATGTATATTCCTGTAATCTTTCCCTGTTTTTATAAACTTACAATCATAATCGAGCTACATTAGAAAGACATGTTCTGCTGAAATCACAAGGTCACCTAATGGCTGTGCCCTCTGTTGTGGGTTATGTATTAAAAGTAGACCTAGACAGTTCTGAAAAAGACAAAAATGATTATTTTTTCCCCCTGCAAGGCAGAATTTCTAGATTGCATCCTGTGCCTTGGAGGAGATAAGGCATTTGAGTGTAGAGACTGGCTTTTGAGCTTTCTCCTTCCTTGCCTAGTAAAATGATCATTTCCACTGAATTCACGTTCCACTTTTAAGTATTTCCGACCCCCCCCCCCACCACCACCAACCCAAATCCCAGTCCTTGCCAGGCATTTGAAAATGGGGCCACGGTTTTGATTTCTCTGATCTCAGGGGACCTGTGGGTTAGATTTGCTCCAGGAACATCTTCTGTGGCATGTCAACACCCTTGGGAAGTGGATGCAACTGCGTCTCAGGACAGCCAGGACCATGGATGGCACCCAGGTGGCAGCAGGGGTCCCAGCTCCAGCACTGTCAGACTCTGACACAGCCATGCCCCCCAACCTCAGATCTCTGTACTTCCAGGAAAGACACCCCCCCACCATGCTGACACAGTGCCTGGAGACTTTAGAGGGCCCAACAGAGCAGCCCCTCTCACTTGACCAGCATTCCCTGTCACTAAACAGAAGTGTGTACCTTGTGTTCACTTGGGCCTGAAGCCTTGGAGAATCCTGCCTCCTCCCATCCCTCTAACCAAGCTCTGCAAGTTCGGCCGGTTCAGGCATCAGATGGATCCAGCATCTTACTCCCACTCAGCACCTTCAGCACCTCCACCCTGACCTGGACCCTGGAAGCCACCCTGTGACTGGCGTGCAGCTTCTTCACTGCTTGTCTCTGCTCTCCTCCATCAATCAGGTGGCTGTCAGAGCCCTCCGGAGGCCTGCCTGGGCCCCCGCCTCTACTGTGCTCCTCCAGGTCACAAGGTTTGGGGGCAAGTCCTGCCCCAGGTGCTGAAGCCAGCCTCCTTGATCACTTCTTCAGTTCTGGCTGCTGGAGGGGGCGGCAGCAGTGAGCTGCCACAGGAAACAAATCCGTGGGGTAGCTGGGTTGAGGGTTAACGTTGAGTTTCAAGACATCCCTCGCGGCAGCCCACTCGCTGAGGCTGTCTGGGGCTCTGCCTACACGGGGCTCTTCAGCCCGAAGCCAGCAGTTTCCCCGCCCACCTCCGCCACCCCGCCCGGCTGGCAGCCTGGGGATGAGGCAGGATCCAGTGATTGCTCAGGCCTCCGGAGCAGAGGGTTGGCTTCTGGGCCTGCTCTCTGATTAACCACAGAACACCCAAAACAAATCTCTGGGGAGACTGAAGCAGTGACAAACTACGCGTGACCTTTACCAGAGGTCCACGACAGGAGCAGGTGCCTGCCCTGAGCTGTCATCTCCCCCAGGCCCCTGCCCCGGCCCAGGAGCCTAGCGCCCCTGTCCCCAGCACTTGTCCTGCTGCTCACCCTGCTCTGCTTTCAGCCAGTCCTCAGCCTCTAGCCCACCCCTGTCCCCAGGGAGAAGACCCGGAATAGGGGCAAAGGGACCATCACCGTCCCTCTTGCTGATGCTCCCTCCAGATGCAGCAGAAGCATTGGGGAGCTGGTTGGTCACCTAGAGTCCTAAGGAAGGGTTGAAGCCGAGCACAGGGAGCACCTGGAATAACGTAGACTAGACCACTGACTCTGACTCCTGAGGAAGCCCTGATTGGAGACGGCAGGAATCCTGTGAGGAGGGCGCCATGTTCCCGGCACAGCGGGCCATCCATGCTGATTTTTCCAGTGAATGTCAAATGTAGTTTGCTCTGCTGAGCTTTCAAGAAATGTGCAGGGTACTGATCTTGGGACATTTAAACGCTTAAGTTTGTCATTTCCACTTTGACCTACCTAGAGATGGAAGTGAAAATTGTCTTGCCATGCTGGCCTGCATGCGGCTACACATCCACGGACCTGCTCACGCCGCAGGATGGGGTGGGGGCGGGGCTGATAGTCTCTGGCCCAGAGCTCCTTGTGTCTGAACCTGCCATGTGCCTTAGAATCACCATTTTGTTGTTCAGTTGCTGAGTCACGTCTGACTCTTTGCAACCCCATGGACTGCAGCATGTCAGACCTCCCTGTCCCTTACTATTTCCCAGAATTTGCCCAAGTTCATGTCCATTGAATCAGTGATGCCATCCATCATTCTCTGCCACCGTCTCATCACTTTAGGGGTTTCAAAAATGCTCTGTGCCCAGGCACCACTCCAGAAGGTTCTGATTCACTTGTTCGGAGGATGGGCCCCAGCCTCTCTGGTTGTCAGCGCTCCCTGGAGGATTCCATTGTGCAGCCAGTGTTGCAAACCCATGGGTCGGACAGAATGAGGAAGTTTCTGGAACTCCATGCATGGTCTCTGCTCTGCTGCTGTCCATGAATTCTGGTTCCCTCTCGGAGCTCTCCCTGCTCACCTCATCAACCGGACGTCACCGGGGAGGCTGGCTTTGTGGCCTTCCGCACCAGGCGTGTCTCTCTCTAGGCTCTGCAGTCCACTTCTCAGGTGGAGACTTTGTGCCATGCAAGTCACCCTTACCAGACCCCTTGGGAAGGTGCCGCGTAGGAGAGTCATGTCTCACAGTGAGCCAACTCAGCTGGTCTTCACTCCAGGACTGAAATTGAGCACCAGAGGAGAAAGACAAGAAATGTCTTTCCCTGGGAGCATCTACAAGGCAGGGCCCTTCGAGCAGAGGCAGGAGAGCCTGAAGGCCCTAGAGGGAGGCATCGAGTCCCACTTGCCACCTCCCTCTGTTGGGTGGCAGCCAAAGCAAGTTGCGGCAGCTAAACATTTCTTTCCCTACTCCCTTCCTGAATGCAGTTGAATTTTTGCAAGTTCATCATGCAGGCGGTGTGCTTCTGCCTTAGATGAAGACAGACAGGTCACTTCTCCTTTCCAGCCTGGGACACCTTGCTGGGGAGAGGAAGCGCCTGGTGACCAGCAGGGCCTCCCTGACCACCACACTAGCCCAGCCCTGCCACTCTACCTGGTGCCTGCAGGCTGGGCAAGGCTGTACCCTCGCCGCCCCGACTGTCTCTGCAGCACTGAAACCCCAGCCCGTTCCAAACTCTCCAGTTGTCCTGAACCAGCACCAGGCCTGGAACCAGCCTGCTCAGCTTCAGGGACAGTCGTAAAAATGCCTCGGGAGCAGCCAAACCAGGAGGCTCAGGAACCAGTAGGCTGAGCCTGCTTTTCCAGGTCTCCCCACATTTAAACCGTCCTGCTTATAACTGAGAGCTAAACGTTCTCATCCCATCTTCCTTCCTCCCCTGGTCTGCTCAGGGCCACCGGTTTTATTTTTGGTTTGGGGGCTTTTTTTAATACCAAGGTCAAGGTGAAGTAGACCTTTCCTCTCCCTGCCAAATCCTCATTCAGAAAAGCCCCCACGCAGCTTCCTGGTTTTCACCTTGGCACATCCAGATTATCTTTTGCATTCATCTGTTTCATCACCCATACCCAGGCCTTTGAATTTTATAACATGTTCTCTGTTTTTTTCTGAGTGCAGTTGGGGTTTTCCAGAGCTGTGCAAAGCCAGGAAATAGGCATGTCATTTAAATAACTCCAGTTAACCTTTAGCCTGTAACTAGTGCCTCATAAAAATGTGCCTCCCTCCTGGTGGTGGGTTACATTCTCCAGAGCAGCAAAACTGACAATAATCTACAGCTTTCTCCATTCCACGCCAGGCCCCCTTCCCTCCCGCCGCCTTCAGCCCAGTGAGCCCCGGCACCAGACTCACATGGAGGAGGCTGGATGTGGAGGTGTGAGTGCCAGGCAGTGTCTTGGGAAGGTTCTAGACTAGATTTCGTCAGCCTTGATGCCACTCCCTGGGGTCTTCCTGGCCCCCGGCTTCTGCGTTTCCCTTCCTGAATCCCACAGGAATGATAATAAACACCACCTGTTGGTCCTTTTCCTTGAGCCAGGCAATGTTGTATTTGAAACGGGTTAACTAAAGTAACCCTCACAGCCTGGCCACGTAGGTCTTGTTATTATCTCCATCTTATGGATGAAGAAGCCCAGGCACAGAAGGTAGAATAACCTGCCCAGGGTCTCACTCTGCCAGGAAGTGGGGGAGCCAGGACACACACACAGGATTCAGACCCCAGACTGTGTACACTTGCCTCTGGGCAATGAGCCCTCCTCCTTTCACCTACCCACGATCGCGTCCATCATTTACAGAGTGGTGGATCCTGTCTGGGTGCTAGAAACGTGAGGAAGAATCTAACACAGCCCTCCTTCCAAGCAGCCAGTGACATCCTGGGAGGAGTTACAGCAGCAGATGGATATGGGTGCTGCGATGGAAACTGCAGGGAGCAGTGGGGAGAATAGTCGTTAGGCCTTGCCTCTTAGTAGGGGTGAACAGGGACAGGCCTTGCTTCTGAGAGCCCCAGCCATTGAGCGGAGTGGAGTTCTGAGTGGGCGTCCAGCAGGCCGCTGGGCTGGGTGAGAACGTTCCAGGCGGGGGCATCCTAAGTGAAGACGTGTGGGTGGTGTGGCAACCTGGTCATACCCTGTGTCTAGAACGTGGGGTGATATGTGTGTTTCCTGTGGCTGCTATAGCCCAGTGACTACAAACTTAATGATTTGAAATGACACAGACATTTATTATCTCACCGTTCTGTAGGTCAGAAGTCTCCCTGGGCTGAAATCACTGGCCTGCTTTCCGTTCTGGATGCTCCAGGGCAGAGTCCTTCCCTTGCCTTTTTCCAGCCTGCACTCTTGGCTCCCGGCCCCCCCCCTCCATCCTCAGCCCAGCTGTGGTGGGTTGAAGCATTCTAGTATCACATTCCTCTCACCTCCCCGTCTGCCTCCCTCCAGCACTTTCAAGAGCCTCTTCTTATTAGACAGGGCTCACCCAGATCATCTCCCCATCTCAGATTCTGTAATTTAATCACATCTGGGACATCCCTTTGGTAAGACACCTTCACAGGTTCCAGAGACTAAAGCATGCAACATCTCTGGAGGCTGTTATTCTCCTTACCACGGCTGGGATGTGGAGATTGGCAGCAGACGGGACCCCACGTGACACCCTGCCCCAGCTCGGGACAGCTACCCCTGGGGTGCTCCTGGGTCATGTGACCAGACCCTGCCTCCTACCACATCTTCGTGACCCTTCAGCCCCATGCAGGCCCGAGGCATGCCAGCAGGGCCCCACTCGGGTGGGACACGTGAAGACTCGTCTCTCTACACCTTCCTGCTTCCTGCCACCATCCCCAGGGTCTCTGTCCACGGATGTCCCCCAGGTCACCTCCCCAGGGTTCCAGTACCCACCCCTTCCTACCTTTCCTGCCAGTCTTCTCCATCCTTCCTCGAAATTCTTGCTGCTGAGGCTCTTCCAATAGTGGGTGTTCTCCCAGGCAGCTCAGACTCCCTTGTCCCCCAGACTTTCCTTTTTGACCTAAGAGGCTCCAGTGTCACCCTCTGCGGCCATCTGACCCCCTCAATCCTGGACCACCTCACACACGCTCAGCACCACTCCCTCGGATCCTCAAGCCACAGGGTCCTCGTGGCTTCTTCTCACACATTGTTTCATCTAGCACAGCCCCACTGAAAGTGCGGGTTTTCTCCAGCCCATTTTGGCCAGGAGGAATTTTAATCAAAAGTCCCCATTTGGTTTTGAGAAGGACTTTTCTACTTTTCTCCAGGAAAGGATTAGATGGTTCTGGTCATTAAATGGTCTGTGGTAGAATGTTAGTCCTTGACTAACGTGGCTGAATGTAAAAATGAAATAAATGTGTTCTCGGTTTTTTTTTTTCCCCCCGCAAGAAATGAGAACATTGTTGACCATGATGGAAAAACATTCTGATTTAGGCCTTAAGTATATGTATGAGAATTGAGGTTCTGCAAAAATTCTGCAGATAGCTCCCTTGATTTTGACAACTCTTGTTTTTAAAAAAAAAAAAAACAACCCACCATAACCTCAGATACCGGGCTTCCCAGGTGGCATTAGTAGTAAAGAATCGGTCAATGCAGGAGACGTAAGAAACTCAGGTCGCTTCCCTGAGTTAGGAAGATCCCCTGGAGGAGGGCATGGCAACCCACTCCGGTGTTCTTTCCTGGAGAATCCCATGGAGCATGGAGGCTGGTGGGCAGGCTGCAGTCCATAGGGTCACAGAGAGTCAGACACAGCTGAAGTGACTTAGCACACATGCACCCAACCTCAGATACTGTGTTTGTGTACATGTGTGCATTCAAGCACCTCTGTATACATACATACCAGAAAGCATAGTGACTTGTTTTATAGAATCCAAATCCACTAAGTCACTCTTCCTTCAGGAACCTGGGCTCACAGGGGGTCCCATATTCCCCCAGCACCCCCGGGCCGCCCCCCTACTAGACCCATGTCCAGCCTTCACTTCTTCCTGCCAGGAAGACAGTGTTTCTCTGGAAAAGCGACAGCCCCTGCTCTGCTCCCTAAACGATACGGGATGATACCAAGACAGGAACTCATTTGGGTAAAAGTTGGGAATTAAATATGAGACTTGACAAGGCTTCAGTCCTGACAGGTTTACAGGTGTGTTGGGAATGAGTCGTGTCCAGGTGGCCAATGGGACTCTGCTTCAGTTCAGCAGTCATTTACTGAGGCCCTACTATGTGTCAGCTAGGCCTGGTCCAGCCCAGAATAGAGACAGGCAGGCCCTACTTCTGCAGTGCCTTTCTGCAACCTTCTGTCTTCTCTTGAAAAGTAAGACACACTTTCTTCCTACAGCCAGACTCACTTGCAGCTGGTATCCCTCCCACCCAGGATATAAAGTTTCAAAATTTCCAAATCTGGTGGATCTGTAGTCTGGTTTTGCTGTTTGGTTGTGTGGGGGTGTGAAATTATATTTCACTCTGAAAATTGTGGGAGGAGGAGAGCCAGCTGCAGACAGATGCTTTCCCTGCTCCCCACTTTGTCCAGGGGGGACGGTGAGAGTGGGGGAGCCCCCTTTTGGGGTCTCCATTGCACCTCCTCCTCCAGCAAGTCCTCCAGCTTACCCTCCCTGCCCCGCCCCCTACACCAGCAGCGACCCCTGGAGAGTCTGGTCAAGGGCTCTGAGACAAGCCACTGAGCGAGTCTGGGGAGGGGGACCGGGAACCTGTCTTGGAGTTTGCCTGGGGAGGAGAACCAGGTGGCCCTGAGTGGCCTTTGCCTGTGTTGGCTTCCCAGGATGGAGGCCGGCAGTGGGCTTCTGGTGTGGTCATGGAAGGGGCACAGGGAACACAGCCCCTGCCTCTGCACGTCCAAGCTCAACTCTTACTGCTCCTGCTGTTCACCAGCAGAGTCAGAGCCTGAGCCCCTCTGGGCCGCCAGGCCTGCAGGCGGACCCTCAGCTGCTGTTCCCACCTGCGTCCCAGCCGCACAGCCCTCCTTGGCTTCCCTGGCCGTGCTTCTGATCGTCACACAGGCCAGGCCCTCTGCCTAGGACCCTGTCTCCTGCCACCAGTGTCCCCTTCACTTGGCTCACTCCCTGACACCCTTCAGATCTCTGCAGACAGCGCCCTTCCCAGCAGAACCTTTTCTGGCCACCAAATCTCTCTTAAGCATTGGCCACTGTATGTAGTTTTCTGTTTTCGAGCTGTTATTCAGTTCATGTGGGCACCAAGCTGCTTGAGGGAGGAACCCCAGCTCTTTGTTCACAGTTGAATCCTGGGGCTGCCAGCGTAGTGGGTCCTTGGTGAAGCTTTGCCACAAGTGAATGAAGGAAAACAAGAGAGTGACTTAGGATCCAGCCCACAAATGAGGACACTGACTTTGTTTTCAAAAAACAGATGGTGATTTCAGGGCCCAGGGGCATACTGGGGGGACCTCTTGGTTCTGACTCTGGGCTTCCCTGGTGGTTCAGTAGTAAAGAATCCACCTGCCAATTCAGGAGACTCGGGTTTGATTCCTGGTTTGGGAAGATCCCCTGGAGTAGGAAATGGCAACCTGCTCCAGTATTCTTGCCTGGAAAGTTCCAAGGACAGAGGAGCTAGGCTGGCTACAGTCCAGGGGGCCGCAAAGAGTCAGACACACGACTGAGCAACTCGGTTCTGACAGCATCTGACATTCTCCCTCACTTTGGGCTGGTCTCTTCTCTCACTGGGAAGCTGGAATGAAATCAGGACTGGATTCGACAGCCCAGCGTTCATCTGAACGTGCCCGGCTGTGTGAGTCATCTCGTCATCTCCTTTTGGAGGGAAGCAATCTGAAACTCGACAGGTCAATTGATGCATCCAAGCGAGAAGTAAATCATTGCACTCTACCTGGTGCTCCTTCCGGTCCCTGGAAAAGCCCGCCTTCATGCAGCTCCCCTGGAAGATGCTGCTCAGAGAGAAGCGGCCGAGGCTCGGGCAGCCATCACCTCGAGGAGAATTAACACCGTGCCATCAATTCCAGAGGCAGAGAGGGCCCGTGGCCAGATGGCTGTGCGATGGCTGGAATAACTCACAGCCGTTGCGGGCCCTGCTTTGGGGAGGCCCCTATTGGCCCCAGGTATAAATCAGCAGTTTTGCTGAGAGCCAGCAAATGGGTGCCTTTGCGGGTCGGGAAGGGAGCCTTCTTCTTGGGAGTCTCGTCATCGTCATCGGAGGGGTTGAAAAGCACCTCCACAACACCTGTCCTCGACTGGGACTGAGCCCTGGACTAGTTCACAGGTGGGCAGAGAAGCCCACATCCTTGTCCCTGGCGCGGTTGTGAGAAGCGGCTTTCAGCCTGGCTGTTGGAGGAACATGATACCCATTTTCATGCCGCAGGCCTTAATTGGATGGTCAGAGGGCACATCTGTGGCTTATAAAAAACAAACGGCATGGCGACTCACTGAAGGAGAGCGATCACTCGCCTCAGATTGAGTCCCCCGAGAAGGGAGTTGCCATCAAGGCGGATACAGGCCATCACAGCCTCACCCGGGGCCAAGTCCCAGCCCTGTCGCTCACCACGAGGCCTGGGTTGCTCTCTTCATGTTTACAAGTGTCTGTTTTTCCGTCTGCAAAATGAGGATAAGTAGGCCCAACCACATAATACACGGCTGCAGAGAAGATTTGGTGAGAAAATGCATTTAAAACCACCTAGCGGACTTCCTTGGTATCCCAGTGGCTAGGAATCATCCTCCCATCCAATACAGGGGACGTGGGCTTGGTCCCTGGGCAGGAAGGTCCCACACGCTGCAGAGTGACTACACCCATGTGCCCTGGAGCCAGTCCTCTGTGACGAGCAAAGCCACCGCATTGAGAAGCCAGCGCACCGCAACGAGAGAGTAGCCTCGCCCCGCTCGCTGCAACTAGGGTAAGACCGCACGCAGACGAAGACCCAGAGCAGCCAAAAATTAATTAGTTAATTAAAAACAGCAACAGCAATCGTTTAGCATAGCCTGTGTGTTGCAAGCCCTCGGCGGTCACTACCCTCCTGCAGTCCTGGGTTGCTGGACCCAAGAATAGCTGTTAACTTGTACATGGCTTCATCTCACAGTCTCTGGGGCTCTGGTCTCAGGTACTGTGAGCTGCTCCCTCTGATCCAGGCTGGGCTGTGCTGCGGGAATGACGCTTCTCCACGCCTGGACACAGTGAAGATGTATTTCCTGCTTGTGCTCCCTGCCCACAGGGGTCACCGAGGAACCCTGCTTCTCACACCCCTCGGAGACTGGGGTGACAGAGGCTTCACAGGTCTGTGGCTGCACCACCTGGCACCCACCCCCTCTTCACAGGGAAAGGGTGAGGATAAGAGAGAGCTGCTTCAGCCAGAAGGGCGAGCGTTCCGCTCACTGTCCCCGCAGCCTCACCCAGCTGCCGGAGGGTGGGAAGATGGGGCAGGGGTGACCAGTGCAGCGAGTGTCTGGGCCACGCTGGTGGATGCACACCCTCTGCCTAACCCAGGGGGACCTCTTAGTTCCACAACTGGCTTCTGGGGTGTGGGAGACCAGGAGCACCCAGACCCACCCCCAGCGACCCCCCCCCCCCCAACCCACACACACACACACACACACACACACACACACACTTAGCCAGGAAGAAATCTGAGGGACTAACATCGAGGGAGAAGCGAAGACCGAAGCCCACAGGGAAAGGGAAAACCTCAATCAAGGCCTTGAGTGATTTCAAGATGTGGCAGACTCTGGGCTGGGCTGAGAGGAGGCAGGCCCACCGGGGAAGTGTGGTTCACTTGCAAATGATCATGTCCCTAGACCATCACTGTTGCTAACTGATTGTCTGGCATCAGAGAAAGCTCCAGAACTGCCCCGGGGCGCCCCCAGCACCACCGCCAGAGAAGAAGAAGGCCGGCAGGGCACAGACACTGCCTGACCGCCTCGGTCAGCCACCCCTACAGGGGCCTCAGCATGTGTAGACGGAGCGAGATAATGACACGGGTAGCAAGGCTGAAGCCTGGGAGGGAAACGGGGCTGGAAGTGGGTGTGGATGTGAGCTTTGGTGCCTGACTAGCTCCTGGGTCCCCCTCCCAGCTCTGCCACTCGGTGGCCGTGTGCCATGGGTAGTGACGCCACCTCTCGGGCCCTCTGTGATGTAGGGAGAGTAATGAGTCCTGGCTGCTCAACCAGGATGTCATGAGGATGAGCCGAGATAAGGTGTTTCGAGCACAGAGCCACCGTTTGTTGAAGGTGCACTGTTACTGCTACTGCTGTTGGTGGTGATGAGCTTTTTTTTTCTGTCATGTCCCACTCTTTCCGACCCCGAGGGCTGTAGCCGGTCAGTCTCCTCTGTCCATGGGATTTCCCAGGCAGGAGTACTGCAGTGGGTTGCCGCTTTCTTCTCCAGGGGCTCTTCCCGACCACGTGCTTGTTTTGGTCTGGGAAGCTTCTCTGCTTTCCGGCATGTATGCACAAGCACCAAAGCCAAGAATAAGGCTCGGGTGGGGGTCCCTGGGCTCACACCCCGGCCTGACAGGTGGGGGCCATGGATGCCATGGTTAGGAGCCCGGGCTGGGTCAGTTCCCCTTAGCTCAGGTCCCACTTGCTATCTCTATGCCCTGGGCAAGTGACTTCATCTCCCCCATAATATGGGAACACTAACCGTTTCCCCCTTCTGAGGGGTTCTATGAGAATTTGGCAAAAGGATACATGTCGTTTTCACGTGCTTTGCTGTAATGAATACCTGGGATGGGAACTCAGCAGTAACTAATTTCCCTGCTAAGACTTAGCCAAGACGTGTGGCCCTCAGATAGTGGCCGTTCCCAAGTCACTTTACACCAGTGCCCCAGAGACGGCCTGAGTGCAGGGACACGGCCCCAGTTCTTACCTTTACAGAGCCTCCTGTCGTCTTTTAAATCAGTGCTGTGCTGTCTGGTCCATTCAATCCCTGTCCACCTCCTCTCAGCCGAGGCATCCAGCCAAGGTCCTCCCCACGTGGGAAGTATTCGGGTACCACCTTGGAGGAGTTTGCCACATCAGAGAACCAACTGTATTATTGTCCATTTAACCTTTTCCTTTGAATCCATCCATAGTAACTGCGTCTCAGGGCCAGGTGGAACAGGTTAAACAAATCCTAGCTTTTACCAGAAATCTTGGGATCCACAGCTCAGTGTATATTTTTTTCACTACACATGAAGATAAATATATTGGGTTGGCCAAAAAGTTCATTCATATTTTTCCATAAACTGCTATATAAAATGACTGAAATAGAATAAGAGAATGACTTAAATAAAAGTAACCATTCACACATGTGCCTTCTAAAACCCTCTCACGTCCCCCAAGGCCTGCAGGTGAGGCGTGCTTTTACTTGCTGCAGGACCCCACCTGCCCTGGTCGGGCTCTCACGGCGACAGGAAGTTGTGTTCCCTCCTTTGGGCTCGGCTGTGATTTTCATCCTACAGCAATGGGGTGGTGAGGCAGCTGTAAACCATATTTAATATTCAATACCATCATTTTTAAGAATCCGCCTGGCAATGCAGGAGACACAAGAGATGTGCATTCGATCCCTGGGTCGGGAACATCCCCTGGAAAAGGAAATGGTCACCCACGCCAGCATTCTTGCCTGGAAAATTCCATGGACGGAGGAGCCTGGCAGGCTACAGTCCATGGGGCCACAAAGAGTTGGATGTGACTGAGCGACTGAGCACAGCGTCATTTTTAATTCACGGAATGAACTTGAGCTACTTTTTTTTTTTTATAGCCACCATTAGATGTTCATTTTGGACAGATTCTGTTTGGTGGAGCATTGGTTTTTGGAAGGCTGGATTTGAGTAATACAGTGGGATTCAATCCTAGATTTCTTTCAGCCCCAGGGAAGAAAGTTCTGTTCTTGTCTCAATACTTCCAGGGAGGCAGGGAATGATAGAAACAAATTAGGTGTCACAGTCACCAGGGATACATATTTAAAATGCTGATAAACTAGTGAGGAATTTGCATTTGTTACCAAGTTCCCCAGGGCATTGGAGGTCCCCTTGCATGGGCTCACCAAGGGGCGGGGGACCGGGGACAGGGGTGGGGGAGATTCTTGTGGAATCTTACCTCTTCCAAAGAGGTTCAGTTCAGTTCAGCTCAGTTGCTCAGTCGTGTCCAACTCTTTGTGACCCCATGGACTGCAGCACGCCAGGCTTTCCTGTCCATCACTAACTCCCAGAGCTTATTCAACTTGTCCATTGAGTCGGTGATGCCATCCAACCATCTCATCCTCCGTGGTCCCCTTCTCCTCCCGCCCTCAATCTTTCCCAGCATCAGGGTCTTTTCTAATGAGTCAGTTCTTTGCATCAGGTTGCCAAGGTATTGGAGTTTCAGCTTCAGCATCAGTTCTTTCAATGAATATTCAGGACTGATTTCCTTTAGGATAAACTGATTGGATCTCCTTGCTGTCCAAGAGACTCTCAAGAGTCTTCTCCAACACTACAGTTCAAAAGCATCGATTCTTCAGTGCTCAGCTTTCTTTATAGTCCAACTCTCACATCCATACATGACTACTAGAAAAACCATAGCTTTGACTAGATGGACCTTGGGGGTTGGGGTAGGGGAGATTCTTGTGGAATCTTACCTCTTTCAAAGAGGTCAGTCTTACGTCTTCATTTTACATCTTTGAGGCCCGCAGCTCCCAGAAGTCCTGAGACTGTTCCAAGGTTGCACAGCTAAGATGTAGCAGGCCCAGACTGGGGACCCCAGCTTCCTGACCCCCAAGACCTCTTGCTTTCTTCTTCACAGCTGAGGCAGAGTCAGGCGGACCTTAGCCAGAAGGGCAGAAATGTCTCCTCTTCCGGGACTTCTGCTAATGCTCATGGGCTCTTCTCCATGTACCAGTCTCAGCTAGGAGTGGGTGGGGGCCTCGATGGGGTCCTAGAAAAATCTCATGGGTATTTTCTTACATGCAGTGAGAGCTGCTGCGAGAAGGCCTGCAGTGACCCTGGCTGGGCAGGCTGAAAAGGCCCAGTGCTGTCGAGGGGCTTGTTCTCTGATGCGCAGCCTCAGGCTTGAGGGTGTGCCCGTGACCCCGGCCACAGTCAAGACCTTCTCCAAGGGAGACAGAGGGGCTGCTAGAGCCAGTGCTCTGTGCACCTTCTTTCCAGGGGGCCTGGAAATGATGCAAAATCACCGCCTTGGCCCTGGTTGGAAAATGAGCTCATATTTAACACCACCTCTGTCTTTCACCTACCTGTCCTACAAACAGTCCAGCTGGGGTCCTACTGTTGAGTCTGTAATTCCATGGTCTTTTTTTTTTTTTTTTTTTTTTTTGGCTGTTTAAGGGTCATGACCAAATTAGGAACTTCCCTGGTGGTTCAGACGGTTAAGAATCCGCCTGCCAATGCAGGAGACATGGGTTCAATACCTGGATCGGGAAGATCCCCTGGAGAAGGAAATGGCAACCCACTCTAGTATTGTTGCCTGGGAAATCCCATGGACAGAGGAGCCTGGCGGGCTACAGTCCATGAGCGACTAAACTGAGCAACTAAACCACCTGGTGGTCCAGTGGCTAAGACTAGAGATCCCACATGCTGTGACTAGAGATCCCATGTGCTGCAACTAAGACCCAGTGCAGCCAGATTAATATTTTTAAAAGAAAAGAAATCAGCAAATAATACAGAAATGCATTCATGTTGTTAAAATAAAATAAGAGCTCAGACAATACAGTGTATAGAGTGAAAAGTGAAAGCATCCTTCTGTACCCAGCCATCCCCCCGACCCCTGTCCTGTGGCCCCTCCCTGAGCTGTCAGCCTCTCCAGCAGTGACTCGCAGCTTGGTCGGGGCATGTCTCCTCCCAAACCCCCTTCCTCTGCACTGACACACAGTGAAGTTCATACTCGTAGGCACCAACTTTGTCTTGTCCATCATCGAGACGCCCCAGCCCTGGCACAGGGCCTGGCAGTTAGTAGGCATGTGGTAACTATTTGTTGAATGCATGACCATCCTTGTAGCTTTTACACAAATGGAATCACGCACATCTCAGCCTGCAGCTTGGTTTTTGCAGTTAAAACTGGGGCTTTCCTGCTCTGTGCTGGGAGGAAGTCCTTACTGTGAAATCCCTGTGGGAGAGTTAGTACCTCGCTCTGTACAGTGGCATCCATCAAGTTGCCCTCCTCGGAAGCATCTGTACCCATCAGGCCTGTTGCTGACAGTGTAGGGCGTGCACATTTCCTCCCCCCTCGCCCTCAAGGACCACCATCAGCCTTCGGCGCTTACGCCAGTGTGGTGGGCAAGGGCACAGCCATTGACTGAGCACCATCAGCCTGGTTAGAGAGGCAGAGAGCCTGCAGAAACTCAGCCACCTCAGCAGTGAGCACAGCAGGGCGGCTCACCAAGGAGCCAGTGCTCAGCTCCCGGCTTGGATTCAGCCCATCCCAACCCCCACAGCACCGCCCCCCACCCCCAAACTGCTCCGTTTTCCCCATCCCCATCTTCGCTCTTTGAAGAGACTTCCAGCACTTGGAAGGCCCACTCCACTCAAACCTCCAGCATCCTTCACGCTCGGAGTATCTGTTTAGACATTCCCAACCCTCTGCTTGGCAGTTGTTTATTTTAAAATAGTCCCAGAAATATGTTTGCTTGGTTATCTGATTCGTTGCCAAACCTCCATCTCATAAAGGAGTGCGTCCCCCGCCTGAATTCTGGTTCCTGAGAAAAACCACGGAAGAGGACCTGCCTCACGGGACTAGAATCGCGTCAGTCCCATGGGTGCCCCATCGACTTTCACATGGCTTGAAGGAGAGCCTTCAAAGGGTTTCACCTTTTCCCTATGTTTGTGGATTCACTAAATGACCCTTAGGGGCTGGTCAGGGAAGGGACCATGGGAGACCCAAACTGAAGTTCTCACATGACATGTTCTCAGGGAGCAGAGGGTGATGTCTCCATGCCTGTGTGCTAAGTCACTTCAGTCGTGTCCGAATCTGAGACCCCAAAGACTGTAGCCGCCAGGCTCCTCTGTGCATGGGATTTTCCGGCAAGAATACTGGGGTTGGTTGCCATGCCCTCCTCCAGGGGATCGTCCCAACCCAGGGATCAAACCCACGTCTCTTCCGCCTCCTCCATTGGCAGGCAGGTTCTTTAGCACTGGCGCCACCTGGGAAGGTCAGGTGATGTCTGACAGCATTTCAAACAGTGCCGCAGAGCCTCTGCATCCCCTCAGTGGGCCATTTTATTTCACCATCTCTTCTGTGACTCCCCAGCCTCCTGCCCATCCTGGCCCACTCCGGCAGCCCCTCACTGTCAGAGGCACCCATGGACTTTGTTTTTAAAAACCACCAACTTCCTTTCTCAGTAAAGTCCTGAGCAAAACAGGTTCCCCTCCTATGTTTATATTATATCTGCCCCGACTCACACGACAAACTGCTTCTATTAAAAGACCCAGGTGATTGGTAACTGGCATAGAGAAAGATATCACTTATTCCGAAGGGTGAAAGGGAAGTTGTGTGTGGCTTTCAGTAAAAAGCTCACTGCCTGTTCAGTGTCAGCCACTCCATGAAGAAGGCCGGCTTTGTAGGCCTGAGAGAGCGGGGCTGAGAGGTGAGAGCCCGCCTTTGGAGGCTGGAATTCCAGCCCAGGCATTGGGGCGACAGAACTGTGTGCCCTGGGAACCCCCCCCCCAACACACACACCTTCTCACCCCAACCCCAACCCCAACCCCAGGGCTCAGATTCGTCATCCCCCGCCATCTCTGCAGGGCAGTCAGGAGGTACAGACACCAAAGAGGGAGGGCTCCTGGCCCAGCGGCAGGGAGACGTATAAGGGGGCAGTGTGCCCGAAAAGCCAACCCCCCCATCCCTCCAGCCTGCCCCACTGGTCAGCAGGTTGGCTTTGCAAAGACACTGAACAAGAACCTGTGTTTCCCTTCATCTGGAAAAGGAAGATAATCGTCAGGAAGGCCCTGAGCACGGTTCCTGAAACACAGCAGGCTTCTAAGGAACACGAACCAGCATTTTACAATTAAGGCCACAGGATGACCTGCTAGGCTTCTGGTAACTATGCTGCGGCCCAGGCGCGCCCAGAGCTTTTCCTTCTAAAGCACCCACTGCTCTCTGCAGGGAAGGCATGTCCTGAGCAGGGGTGCCTCAAACCCTGGCGGGCAGTTCTGATCGATGTCACCCCTAACTGCTAGGAGTTAGCTTGGAGGGGACACTCCCCAGGAGCCAGCCGGCACCCACCGCAGGGTCTGCTGGGGCCTGGTGTGTGGGAGCCCTGCGTGTGTGACTGAAGAGAAACTTACTGAGTAAAAACACACTGAATGCGGTCCCTGCTCGCAGGCACTCTCAGCATTTCCTTGAAGGTGGATTTGCAAATACAGATTTGAACATAATTGATTCCAGTTCTCACCCCCCCAGAACTTTTGGTTTTCTTTCTTTTTGTTCCCTTCTGAAGAGGAGGGGCTCCGGGGTCAGAATCTATCAGGGTTTGAGCCCAGAGTCTGTTTCCTCTTAGTTATAATACCTTGGACAGTTTCTTTAAACTCTCAGGACCTCAGCTTCCTCATCTGGAAAACAGGGTTGCAAGAATTGAATTACTTAATTATGCAGCGAGTGCCTGGCCTGTAATACGATGCTTAGTGCATGTCACCTGTCAAGACTGCCTTCATTGTTATGACCACTGCCCTCACTCCAGCTAGAGACAGGCCAGGGGGCAGGCAGACAGTCTCCGCAGAGTGCAGAGGTTCACGGGGAGCCAGGACATGGACGTTCTTGCCTGGTGCATCCCTTGGGACTTATCCAGGGATCCCCGGTCTCCAGAGTCCCCACGCCCCTAACCCTGTGGTGCTACGGGGATCGTGCGAAGAGGACCTTTCCGTGAGCTCAGCTAGACCTGCTTGTCGAGGGGAGAGAGGCGGCAGCCTGACCTGGGAATAGGGTTCTCTTGTCATCTCTTACCCAGAGCCTGGGCCCTGAAGCCAGGACCTCTGGGGAAAGAAGCCTCTATTCCTTA